>NC_080409.1:47639642-47958571 GCF_030265065.1 Corythoichthys intestinalis | reverse complement strand
GTGCTTTCACACTGTGGCTCTAATGACTTATTTATCATTTATCATCTAGAAATGAATAGTTTGTGCATCACATGACCGACAAAGGTCACCTTTTCTTAATGTGCTGATTGAATTTGCGTAGGTGAATCTAAAATGACTTCAATTTAGCAGTGGAATAACTTCATTTTTAAATATTTCTGTTGGTGCATAGAGGCTAACCTTTCATTCACATCCTCAGGCTCTCACACATCATCTACAAATGAGTCTAAAAACAAGATTTTTTTTCCCAGTCATGCTCCTTGCTTTGCTTTTGATACAAGTGCAGTGTTACCTTCCAAGCGGTAAAATTTGATTTTAAAGCAAACACATCGCCGAAAATGAAAGCAGCAACCCTTCAATTATTAGATTCTGCAGTTGGAAAACCTTAACCTTATTTGGGAGATGTGTCCCATTGCAATGTTTTACCAAAACATCCCCACTTGACAAATGGCTTCCTCATGCATCCGTATTCATTTGACAGCTCCAGCAGCAGCCTGAGGCTCACACAAATAACATTCCCGTCTCCGGGGGGGTCCTCCAACAAGTATTGGATTGGACCTCACCTTGTTGTACAACATATCACATCACATCACTTCAATTTCTTATCATTACAGAGAGCCATTTCACGACAGGAGGGACTTTACTTTCATATCACTTTTGATTGTGTCTGTTAAAGGGATTTTGGTTTGGTTTATTGTTGTGGTGGTAGTTTGTAATCAACTTTACTACTTTTTTGTACACCTCTAATCCTCATTATGTTGTAGGGAAGTGACAAAATATCCGATGATAAATGGTCATATATCGTGATACTTTGTATCCCAAAAAGTTATTGATATATCGTTAAAAAGGTGTCACTGTTTAAAAAAAAAAAAAAAAAATCCTTATATGTGTTCATGTTACCAGCAGAGGGCACTGTGTCATTGTGTTGAGTTAATTATCGAGGGCTGATTGAATATTTGCTTGATTGATTGAATATTTGCTTGTGCTCATATATACCTAATACATACATAATACATATTGCCATATTTTTTCTTATTTGATATAACCAGTAAATGATTATTGCTTGTTATACTAGGTATAATGTTTAAGTGTTACAAAGTGTTAAAAAGGGTCGGGGTGACAACTGCCTTGCTTCATGGCCGCAACATTGCGTAACTAGACCTTCTAGGACAGGGGTCTCCAACCCAGTCCTCAAGGCCCACTGTGGGTCCTGGTTTTTGTTCCAGCCGATCCAGCAGAGACAGTTGAACCAATGAGGCTTCTGCTAAAACAAGTCACACCTGACTGCAATCAACTGATTGCACTTGTAAAACACCAGATTGGGGAAAACGTGTTGTCATCTTGTTTGGTAGGAATGAAATCCTGCACCCACAGTGGGCCTTTGTGGAATAGGTTGGGGACCCCTGTTCTAGGACATCTTCAGCATCTTACGTCTGGACTTTCGTCTAGACTTTCGAGGACAATCTTCCATTCGAGGACATCTTCCATGGCCGCAGCATTGCATAACTGAAGTGTCTGGGTCATTCTGACCACTTTACCTAAGTGCCCTTGCTTACACACGTGCATTTAGTTAGTTCCACCTACATGCTCAAACATAGCCAACCAAAATCAAATGGGTGTCTCCAGCTTGCTTTCCCCCTCCCTTTAGGGCGGCACCCTTCTGTGTTAGGACAAACCCCTAATAAAAGAAAGAGCAAGGAGGGTTTTTTTTTTAGATCAATTTTGGTGACTGTACAGCGTAATCTAGCATTTCTCTGTCTAGTCCCTCCTTGCTCTCCTTGGCCAAGAAAACTGAGTGTCTTCTCTCCTAATTTTTGGGTAATTTTACAAATGTCTACTAAGGGTCTATTTTCGAACTTGACACATTGCATTGATGTTGAATGTTGACTACGAGACACAGAAAAAAAGAGATATTTCCGGTGTGGCTAATGATAAGCATGCCAAATGAAGTTGTGGTTAAAGGGATCCTCGATCTTCAAAGTGCCCGTGACATGAAAAAGCATGTTTATTTCATAATAAACGCTGTATTTTATGCTCCTGAATGATATGGACCGCTTGGATGTGTGTGTAAGCGATCGCTATATTATTTAAGTTTTTGAATCCCGCGCCATGAATAGAAGTGACTTCCCGCAACAGTCTCGAGCTGAGAAAGAGGGCGCTGTGACGTGTACGGTAGAAGGAGTCCTCTCCACTATACAGCCGTACTGTTGTATGAGAAGAACTAAGGCATGGATCCGAGATTCACTCAGAAAACAGTGAAGTTTGGTGGTGGCAAAATCATGGTCTGGGGTTACATCTAGTATGGGGGTGCTGTAGGGTGGAAGGCAACATAAATAGTCTGAAATATCAACAAATCTTAGCTGCCTCTTACATTCCTAACCAAAAAAAGGGACAAATTCTGCAGCAGGATGGTGCTCCATCGCAGACTTCAAACTTCCTCAAGGCAAAGAAGATCAAGATCCTCTAGGACTGGCCAGTCCAGACATATTTATGTACTCTGGGAGGCATGCAGGACTGCTTTCTTTGACGTTCCTGATGACTTCATCAATAAATTGTATGACTCCTTGCCGAACCGCATGGATGCAGTCCTTCAAGCCCATGGAAGTCATACAAAATATTAAATTTGGATTTCACAGCACCGCTACTTAATTCACTTATGTTATGTAACATATTTTTGTATTTGAAGTACATGTTTTGTTCAATGTTCACACTACTTTCTGTAGGCGACAAAACTTTTGTCTTGCCAAAATTTGACCTTTATGTCTTCATTAAATGATAAATCTTGTTTCAGTGAAACATATATTTTTGTACATTCAACATCATTTGGGAGGTTCTTAGCTTTCATATGAAACATTTCTGAAACCAACTGAATCATTAAAAGTCGGGTTATTAGCAACTGTTCCTACAAAATGGATGAGCGACAAGACTTTTGTCAGGGACTATAGACTGGGTGGGGCGAATGATCATTCGGTTACTCAAAACCAGAGCATTCGTAGCTAGTCTTTGCATTTTCGGGGCATTTACAGGTCACTTCCTGTTGAGTCTGAGTCACTGCCTATTCATTTCCAGGTCACTTCCATTTCTGTAACCCAAACTCATCAGGGAGTGACCCAGATATGCCTAAAAGTCACCAGGAAGTGAATGAAAATCAACAGCAAAGGACCTTAAATGCCCCCAAATTAAACTCACTGGTTGCCATTGACCCTCATAGACATCCTAACTGTTTGAAGTTGGAGGGATGGCCCTGTGGCCGGTGGTTCCGGTGGAGGGTGCCACGCCCGCGCGAGCCTGCCTCTTAACTTACGCACGTCTCACTTCGGCACTGTATATATCTTTCATGCTGGCACTTACATGCTCATTCATTTCGGGGGCATACAGTCCCGACCCGGCTTCCCCTTGTTTTTAATGCATCACACCCCAAGGTTGTGGGATGGTTGGATCCTGTGGGGCTGGTGGTGCGTCCCCGTTTGCCATCCCTGAAGGGCGATTGATGGGTGCGCGTGTGGCCCAGGGGACCACCTTGGATGGGACGATGGCTCCTTTGCTGGGCTGCGGGAGGAGCGATGGGCTGCGCTGAGCTTTTTGTGGTGATAAGGCGGCGCCGCAGTGGCTTAAGACTAGCAGGACATTTGATATATTTACGTAAAATAAATGCTAACTGCCCGGTTGTTTGCACTTTTAATATGGAATCGAGACTGTTTTACATCCATATCTATAAAGAATTCAGGGATTTAAGTATTTATTCACAAGAATTTTAAAAGTAAAAACCTCTTTGGGGTGATAAGGCGGCGCCAAAGTGACTTAAAGACTAGCAGCACATTCGACATATTTTCGTAAAATAAATGCAATTGGCCCGGTTCTATGCTCTTTTAATAAAGAATCAGGACTGTTTTACGTCCATATCTATAAAGAATTCAGGGATTTAAGCATTTATTCACAAGAATTTTCAAAGTAAAAACCTCTTTGTGGTGATAGGGCGGCGCCACAGTGGCTTAAAGACGAGCAGCACGTTCGACATATTTATGTAAAATAAATGCTAACTGCCCGTTTTTTGTTTTTTTTTTGCTTTTAACCAAGAATCAAGACAGTTTTATGTTCATATCTATAAAGAATTCAGGGATTCAAGCATTTATTCACAAGAATTTTCAAAGTAAAAACCTCTTTGTGGTGATAAGGCGGTGCCACAATGGCTTAAAGACTACAGCACGTTCGACATATTTATGTAAAATAAATGCTAACTGCCCGGTTCTTTGCTCTTTTAATAAAGAATCGAGACTGTTTTACATCCATATCTTTTAAGAATTCAGGGATTTAAGCATTTATTCACAAGAATTTTCAACGTAAAAAGCTCTTTGTTGTGATAAGGCGGCGCCACAGTGGCTTAAAGACTAGCAGCACTTTCAACATATTTATGTAAAATAAATGCTAACTGCCCGTTTTTTTGCTTTTAACCAAGAATCGAGACTGTTTTACGTTCATATCTAAAAAAAAATTCGGGGATTCAAGCATTTATTCACAAGAATTTTAAACGTAAAAAGCTCTTTGAGGTGATAAGGCGGTGCCACAGTGGCTTAAAGACTAGCAGCACATTCGACATATTTACGGAAAATAAAAGCAAACTGCCCGGTTCTTTGCTCTTTTAATAAAGAATCAGGACTTTTTTACATCCATATTTATAGAGAATTCAGGGATTTAAGCATTTATTCACAAGAATTTTCAACGTAAAAAGCTCTTTGTTGTGATAAGGCGGCGCCACAGTGGCTTAAAGACTAGCAGCACTTTCAACATATTTATGTAAAATAAATGCTAACTGCCCGTTTTTTTGCTTTTAACCAAGAATCGAGACTGTTTTACGTTCATATCTAAAAAAAAATTCGGGGATTCAAGCATTTATTCACAAGAATTTTAAACGTAAAAAGCTCTTTGAGGTGATAAGGCGGCGCCACAGTGGCTTAAAGACTAGCAGCACATTCGACATATTTATGGAAAATAAAAGCAAACTGCCCGGTTCTTTGCTCTTTTAATAAAGAATCAGGACTGTTTTACATCCATATTTATAGAGAATTCAGAGATTTAAGCATTTATTCACAAGAATTTTCAACGTAAAAAGCTCTTTGAGGTGATAGGGCGGCGCCACAGCGGCTTAAAGACGAGCAGCACGTTCGACATATTTATGTAAAATAAATGCTAACTGCCATTTTTTTTTTTGTTGTTGTTGTTGCTTTTAACCAAGAATCAAGACTGTTTTACGTCCAAAGCTATAAAGAATTCAGGGATTCAAGCATTTATTCACAAGAATTTTCATCGTAAAAAGCTCTTTGTTGTGACAAGACGGCGCCACTTTGGCTAAAAGACTACAGTCACATTCGACTAGGGTTGCCACCTTTCAGAAATGAGAAATACGGTACACCGCCCCCACGCCCAAAGCTGTACAGGCAGAGAAAAAAATGGACATCCCCAAAAGTCCTAAAATACATAGAAATGTATCTATTCATTTATATCCCTTATTAGTTCAATACGGAACGCAACATTTAATTCCCAATTTCGGATCATTCCCTTTTTTTAAGGGACAGGTGGCAACCCCTACATTCGACATATTTACGTAGAATAAATGCTAACTGCATGATTTTTTGCTTTTAACCAAGAATCGAGACTGTTTTACGTTCATATCTCGAAAAAATTCAGGGATTCAAGCATTCATTCACAAGAATTTTCAACGTAAAAAGCTCTTTGTTGTGATAAGGCGGCGCCACAGTGGCATAAAGACTAGCAGCACATTCGACATGATTACGTAAAATAAATGCGAACTGCCCGATTTTTTTGCTTTTAACCAAGAATCAAGACTGTTTTATGTCCATATCTATAAAGAATTCAGGGATTTAAACATTTATTCCCAAAATGTTCAATGTAAAAAGCTCTATGTTGTGATACGGTGGCACCACAGTGGCTGAAAGACTAACAGCACATTCGACATATTTACGTAAAATAAATGCGAACTGGCCGTTTCTTTTTTTTGCTTTTAACCAAGAGTGAAGACTGTTTTACGTTAAGATCTATAAAGAATTCAGGGATTCAAGCATTTATTTACAAGATTTTTCAACATAAAAAGCTCTTTTTCTGTGTTTCCACTCGGTCAGCTTTGACGGAAATAGGCCCTCTATTAACCCACTTGCTCCCAAAAACATAAATACGTTTTATTTTTAATTGTTTCAGTGTCCCAAAAACATATCTATACGTCTTTTACGTTTTTTTGTTTGTTTGTTTGTTTTGTTTTGTTGTTTTTTTTGACAAGAGGGATCCCTAGGTTCTGTTGCACCTAAACTGCAATGCTCAATGCTCAAAACTCATTTTAAAGCAATAAAACTGGCCACTGGAGGGCAGTAGCACATTTTGTAAGAACTCATCTCAGGCCAAGAAAGGAAGAGAAGAAAAATAGTGTTCTGCGGAGCTCACGTTGCGTTAATCCTGAGCCCGAGGTTGAAACCAACGATGAAGATGATGAAAAAAGTGAGACCGATCTTGATCCAGATTCATCAGATTACTGGGAGCCACCTCATTCAACCGGGAGCAGCCAAGAGCCTTCCCCGTTGTTATGTGCGCAAATAGTTCAATAGTTAAGTTATGTGTAAATAAATTGTTACTTTGCGATCAAAAGCCTTATTCGTCTTGTTGTTTATGTTATTTTGTAGAACGAAAACATCATTCAGAGCGAAAAATAGCTGTGTTAAAGTCAAAGTTGAAATGTATGCTTTTACAAAAAAACTCAATTTCTCTGTTTTTTCATCAGAAATTGGAAAATTGCTCTAACTAAGCTATTTTGTAATGCTGATTTCTAAAGAATGGAAAAATATATGATCTAACTTTTTTTTCTGCTGAAAGAGAGTCTAATCTTTCTTTTGGTGGATTCCATGTTTATATAGCAATAGAAGAGAATTTTCTGTGGGCCTTGCAAAATCAGTCAAAATCCAGTAAAACGGCCGGGAGCGAAGGGCCTTGCTCCGGTGAAAATGGCTGGGAATGAATGAGTTAATCAGCCCCGTGCCCCGTGTCCTGTCAATATATTATGAAGTCTATGACAGCGTCTACGTCAGGGTACTCGGCTCCTCCTGTTTTGCGCTTGCCGTGGACCACTCTTCACACTGGGCTGATGCTAATGTGATACCTTTTGAGGCCCAGGTGCAGTCATACCCCCAGCACACCCCTAACATCGGCCCCGTATTGCATGATAAAAGAAAACCTTCCGTCGGGTTGCCTATGCAGAATGACAAGATACTTCACAACATTAATGTTAATCATCCTATTATCCTGATGAAAATGTACAATTGAGAAAAATAATGTGCTTATAATAATGACACTCAAATGCAGTAATAATGTCAGAACTAGGCTATTTTAACTAATTAAATGTGTATAATCCCACCCACTGCTTCCGAAGAAAACATGTACAATGTAATGAAATCCAATCTGTAATAATTGCATATGTGGGAGTTCAATTAGCTTTAGTACTAATGACTTTTGCGAGAACCGATTGGTTTTTTGTGTGGATCCATGTCGTTTTATGTAACTGACATAATTTGCTAAATGGATTTGCTCCATGAATTCAGTGGAAAGCAAAGATTGAAGTGAGTTTGCATGAAAGTCAGGAGATGCACGTGGGCGTGACACGTTTGGGCGCACGCTACTAGTGCCAGTGCAGATACGTGCCGTGTCACCATTCAAGCTGCCATCTGTAATCATAGTGTCATTTGCCACATATAGTGCCAACTATCCACTTGTACAATTCAGTTTAATTTGTTTGATTTCAGTCAAAGAGGCGCTAGTTCCTGCTGCACAAAAGCAGCTGCCGATGCGTTTCATGACTTAGTTTGTCATCGCTCTGTGGACTGTGTTGCCTCCCCTCGCCTTGTGAATGAATGATTTACAGCAATGCCATGCGTGATGATGATGTACTTCCTCCCTGCATATTCCAATTACCCAAAATCCCTTTCTTCGCCCGGTCATTGGAGGAATATTATCACTGGCTCCAAAACCCGATTTGTGACTGCAGGCAATGTGGAGGTAGTTGCCAGGCAATATATGGAGCAGAGGACTGTGAGGGATATGTCACGCAAGAAGGATTTTCTTCTTGTCAGGGAAATAGACTGCAGGTTAAAATCAGGAATGACTCATCTGTCATTTTTGGAGTAAGTTTTAGGCCGCTATAGATTGTGAAATATCCAGGGGTGAAAGTGGGCCAGAACGGTCAGGATCGCAGTTCCGGTAAAAGATTCAGGGCCAGAACGCAGTTCCGGTATAAGATTCAGGGCCTCGCCTCGCCTGTCTCATTAGACTCATTAGGATTTGGTTCCAGTAATCCATGTGCTTTGTTGACATGTCTTCAGCAAACTGTTTGTGGGCTTTCTTGTGTACCGCCTTTAGAAGAGGCTTCCTCATGGGGTGACAGCCATGCACACCTATTTGATATAGAGGGCGGCGTATGGTCTGAGCACTAACAGGCTGAGCCCCCACCTCTTCAATCTCTGCAGCAATGCTGACAGCACTCCTGTAACGAGTCACATGACATTTTGGAGGGAAAATGACAGGCAGTACTCAATTTTGACATTTAGGGATGTACGTGAGAGAGAGAGTTGGCTCCAAATTGATGAAGAATACTGTTTGTCACTCATCAAGTCTATGCCTATGAGACTGCAAGCTGTCATAAAAGCCAGATGTGGTGAAACTAAAAACTAGAGATGTGTTTTGATTGTTATTTCTTTGTTGGTTTCTCATGATTCCATATATTTTTCCTCTGAATGTAGTGATTGTATATTTATTTCCATGCACTTGCTCTATAAAGGTAACGTTTACTGATCACCACAATGTTTTTTATTCATTTCTTTTAGTGTTTCTGAATGCTAAAGAGCACTTTTGAACCAATTCGTTATTTTTTCAAGCTTTTTATCTGAGTTTGTTCTACATAATGAAATGTCTGAGTGAGTGCTCATCCGAAACTGGTGATTCCATACTTTCCATACTAGCCCAGAGAAAAATATTGAAGCGTTATACCCAACAACAACACTAGAGGGCATGAGATACATTTGAATGAGGTCAGACTCACAACTGGGATGTCAGCGCATGCGCACTTCCTTTTGGAACGTTGGCCTTTTCTGAGGGGGAAAAGTTTTGTTCACTCCAGAAAGAAAGAAAAAAGATAAAGAAAGTTAAATTGACGGATGCGTCAACTGTTGCTGTGTGGCGTCTGTTGCTTGAAGCGAATTCAGACGGTCGCGTGGTGAAAATAATGAGCAGAAACCACTCGGTAAGATGTGGAAACAATTCGCTAATTCGCTAATGCTAAATTTGCATTCATGGCTAACTGCTAGCGGCTTATTCATTCAGGCCAAAAGCCTTGTGTGAGAGGAAGAGGACCAGGAGTCGTCAGTTAAGACTATTCGGTGAGATATTTTTGTTAAGATATATTGCTGTTTGAGGTGTTATAAAATATATTTTCCATTTGAAAGGAAAGATGTAATTTCTGTTTTTGGTTATGGAAAATATACCATTTAAATCACAGGTGTCAAACCGATTCCAGAAAGGGCCAAGTGGGTGCAGGTTTGCTTTCCAACCAATGAAGAGGACACCTTTTCCCAATTAGATCTTTTACATGTGTAATCAGTTAAACTTCATTAAAGTTCATTGGTTAAACTGCGCGTTATCGGTTGGAACAAATCCAGCACCCACTTGGCCCTTTCTGGAATCGGTTTGACACCTGTGATTTACAGTGTTGCATGAAAAAAAATGCTTTCGAGAGCGTAAGTAACATTTTTGTGTGAAAAATGTATAATTTATTGCACACAAAATGTTAGTTAATAATTAGAATTTTTATTATTGAGTGATTACTCAGTATTGTTTGAAAAAGTTGTACAACATAAATGAAACTGAAAAGATTGTAACCCAAGACCTGTGTTAAATACAGGTCAGGTTTTTTTTCTGAGTGGAGAAAAAAAAAAAGAATCATCAGATTGGATTCAACGATGGCGAGCTAACCCAGAGTGATTGAAGAACCAAGAACATCGAATATTCGGGAATAACAGACGGACTGTCTGTGTGGTAGGATTGTATCAGTCATCGGACTGATACCTACATTTTTTTTTTTCTTCCAAAGAGTGCACTCCAACGAACATAGGGAAAAACTATTGCAATAGAAAAACTGAGACATTGAATTAGTTGCTATTGCAACTAATAAGGGACGATTTTGACTTTGACAAACAATTGACTGAGACCCAACACGACTATTTTTTTTGGTTGTTGTTTAAAGTTTTGTTAGTTATTTCTAGTTCATTGTTGTTTAATTGTTGAAAAGTTTTTTTTATTGTTCATTAAAAATATACATAAAGGATTCCAATTGCCTAAACCTGATGTTTATGGTGGTCATCGTATCAAAACCAATTAGCCAAACCTAGATTGCAGCTCCTATCGGTATACATACAGAAGGATATATATAGGGGCTACATAGTACAACAGAGTATTAGGGCCAAATAAAGAAAAGGAAAAAAAGAACTACAAAATTAAAGTCGTACTATTGCACGAGAAAAAAGTTGTATTATTACATAAGGGCAATGCAGCTGTCAGCAGCTACGCACTGTCCGTACATGTACCTTAGCTGTGAACTACGACAAAGCATTAGTATAAATCCTTCTATTAAATATAATTTGATGTAAATAAGGCAACATATTAGTATGTAGCTGCTTATTCAGCCACATTAGCCCTATGTAATAATACGACTTTTATTCTCGTACTATAAATTTGACATTTATTCTCGCAGTAATAGATTAACTTACTTTCTTGTCCTATTACTTCGAGAATAAAAGTCGTACTATCACGTAGGGCAAATGTAGCTGAACAAGCAGCTACATGCTACATAGTGCGTTGCCGCCTCTGTTAAAATCAGCAATATTGAAGGCCTCGTGTTTTAGAATTGGTTTTTACAAAAAGGAAAGCCTTAATAAAGCCCTCAATTGTTTTTTTCAATCCAGGAAAGACAGACAGAATTTAAACTTTGCAAATAGATTTTTGATAGGGTTCTTATTGGGAAAAAATTAATGTTGTTTTAAAAAATTGTCATTTGTCATGATAGGAAACAATTTTGCCACAGCACGACATGCTGGGGCTGTCTGACTCCGATGCGGCCCACCACCTCCGTAGCTTCAAAACATCTTAGGGCAAACCCTAACCTTAGCCTTATTTTTCACAGAATGTTTATTTTATATGGAAAACTTTGATGTTGTTACTTTTATCATTATTAAAGCATCCAGTGGGGCATCGCAATACAATTAGCAATAGCAGGTTAAATGCACGACTGGATATATCGGTATCGGTTTGATCTCGGTATCGGATTTTTGGAGTTGGCCAACATCGGAATATCGGTTAAAAAGTCATTATCAGACAGTTCTAGTTAATTAAGTTTCTACATAATTGTGAGGGGTGTACTCACTTTTGTAATACACTGTAAGAAAGGTGTCAAAAAAATGCCATAAAAGCCATCTTCCTATTACAAATTAATTGGGGAAAAAACATATTCTGGAAAAATGTAACCAAAGCTTTGTATTTCAGCGCAAGGACTGATGGCCAACTGGCGAGACCAATAAGTGTTGAGTTTTAAGTTTATCTTTTCATGGGACAACACTGACAAAATGACACTTTAACACAATGAAAAGTAGTCTGTGGGCAGCTTTCTTTAATAGAGTTAATTTATTTTCCCCTCAAAATAACTCAAAATATAGCCATTAATGTCTAAACCCCTGGCAACAAAAGTGAGTACACTCCTTAGAAACTACATCCCTAAATGTCCAAATTGAGTACTGCTTGTCAGTTTCCCCTCCAAAATGTCATGTGACTCGTTACAGGAGTGCTGTCAGCATTGCTGCAGAGATTGAAGAGGTAGGTTGGGGTCTTTCCCACCACCATGGTTGACTGTAGGCATGACACACTTATCTTTGTACTCCTCACCTGGTCGCCGCCACACATGCTTGAGACCATCGAAACCAAACCAATTAATCTTCGTCTCATCAGACCATAGGACATGGTTCCAGTAATCCATGTGCTTTGTTGACATATCTTCAGCAAACTGTTTGCGGGCTTTCTAGTGTACCGTCTTCAGAAGAGGCTTCCTCCTGGGGTGACAGCCATGCACACCAATTTGATGTAGAGTATGGCGTATGGTCTGAGCACTAAAGGGCTGACCCCCCCCCCCCCCACCCACCCCCCCACCTCTTCAATCTCTGCAGCAATGCTGACAGCACTCCTGTAAGGAGTCACATGACATTTTGGAGGGAAAATGACAAGCACTACTCAATTTGGACATTTAGGGATGTAGTTTCTAAGGGGTGTACTCACTTTTGTTGCCAGGGGTTTAGATATTAATGGCTATATTTTGAGTTATTTTGAGGGGAAACTAAATGAACTCTGTTATATAAGCTGCACACAGACTACTTTTCATTGTGTCAAAGTGTCATCTTGCATGTGCAGAAATGCGAGGGGTGTACTCACTTTTGTGATACACTGTATTAAGTAAGCCAGTATTCTAAGAGGTCTGGTTGTCTGATGTCCATGTCTGATCTTCACATAAGTGTAAAATCAGTGCATATATTCAGATTATGAATCGGCGCCGAATCATTGGTCTCGCCCACTCAAAAAGAACACGATTCATCCTCATGACATGCCGGCAGTATCAACTTAAATATTGCATTAGCCCCATATGCATAAGCAATGCCTAAGTTTCCTTCAAAGTCAAGCCGAAGTGATCGTATTGCGCTTCTCCTGTGGTCATCTCATTGCTGTCCTGAAGCTCGGATGCGGTGTTTTGTAACCTTTTCTAAACTCGGGCAGCAGCACAACAAACGGGAGCGCTAATCGCATATGTTTGGCATTTGTGCAAGGAAGGTCAGAAGATGAGAGACCGAGATGAAGAGATTAAAAAAGGCTGATTCAAATGTGTGTGCGTGCTTGCGTGCGTGGATGACACACAAAGAACCCTGGAGGTATTTGGCACAATGGTTATTGCGTCCTGCAGCCAGCCCACTGACCCATGGTAACACTTGCGCCCACGGTCGTATGTGACAATGTAGAACAGCACCTGAGAAATGCATTCTGTGCACTGGAGGAGAAAGAATCTAAATCATAGATGTTTCTACAAAGGAGCACACTGGCAATTTGAAATTCATGTGCTATATTGCCCCTACGATAGACTGGCATTTTAATTATTTCAGAGATTACGAGATAGGTGGCATTTATTTGAACGGTGGCTTATTCTTTTTTCATACCAAGTAAACGGTTTTGTTATTTCTCGCTGGTTTTCCTGTGTTTCTTGTTTCTATCTTCTCTCATTGATTAGCTCCTCCTACTAGCTTCCTTCAGACACTCATGTCATGTTGACTGTTGTCTCGACACTTAGTTCGTCTTTATGTGCCTGCATTCTTTCAGTCCTCGTTGGTTCTTTTTCACTGTCTTTGTCGCTGTGTTCCTTTCATGTTTGGTCGTCGCCAGTTTTTCAACTTTTTCCGCATAGTTACTGTGTTTGTACTTTGTTTCTGTAGTGTTTATGTGGTTTTCAGCGTGTTTTCTGTGGTATTTTGAAAATACAGTGATCCCTCACTACTTCACGCTTCAAACTTCGCGCCCTCTGTATAACACGGATTTTTTTAAATTAAAAAAGTTAATAAATACAGATGAGCTGTCCCGAGCCGATCGCATAGTCTCACTCTCGCTCCCTCCCTTTCGCTTGGTTGGTCAGGCAGGGCACGTGCACTGGAATTGCTTATTAAAGTTAACGATGATTGACAGATGTTTGTGTTTGATCTTGCCAGAGTCTCGAACTTCAAAAGTGCGGTGTGCGTCAATCATCGTTTAACTTTTTAAACAGTTGCTGTGGCAACTCATTGTGTGTAAGGATTGGATTTGAGTGGACTCACTCAATAACTTATTATAATTATTACCTTGGTCTTTCTGAAGGAAAGAACAAGGTTATGTTGTTGTGCAACTTTATTATTACCTTGGTCTTTCTGAAAGAAAGAACAAGGTATTGTTATTGTGCAACTTTATTGTACTTATTATTACCTTGGTCTTTCTGAAAGAAAGAACAAGGTATTGTTATTGTGCAACTTTATTGTACTTATTATTTATTCATCTTATTCTCCGCGTTTTTTTGAGCCAACGCACAGCCCAAACCGTAGCACCGATCGGCACAGTTCAAGTATCGGCACGACCGGAATTTTCGCGTGACGATGGGAATTTTTCAAACCGCCACGAAAAATTTTCCGTTCGCCCGTAAACGGCAATTTTCCGAAAAACAAAAAAAGTTTCAAAATGTATCTAGTCCTACAATTTTTGACCAAATCACATAATTTGGGCATCAAAAATTCCGGGACGGTGAGGGGCATAAAAGTTGTATACAGAATTTGGCAAAAATTTACGGTTCCCCGGAAATTTGCCAAAAACTTTCCTATTCATTTTGAATGGAAAAAAAACGCGCGCTTCACAGCCCGAACCGTTAGACCGATCGGCACCGTTCAAGTATCGGCACGACCGGAATTTTCGCGTGACACAGGAAACTTTACAAATGGCCCCGAAAATTTTTCCGTTCGTCCGTAAACGGCAATTTTCCGTGAAAAAAAAAAAAGTTTCAAAATGTATCTAGTCCTACAATTTTTGACCAAATCACATAATTTGGGCATCAAAAATTCCGGGACGGTGAGGGGCATAAAAGTTGTATACAGAATTTGGAAAAAAATTACGCTTCCTCGGAAATTTGCCAAAAACTATCCCATTCATTTCGAATGGGAAAAGTCCCATTCACTTCCAATGGGATTTCCAATGGAATTTACATTGCATTGATGCCATTGACGGCCATGCATGTCGAATCTACTGATGCCAATGTACTTGGATTCAATTGACTATATGAATGTCGATGCCATTGACGGCCATGGACGTCCAAAATTTTTCCCATTCATTTTCAATGGGGAAAAAACAAAATTTCCCCAAATCAACAGAAAATGACCAGATATCAATAGGACGTGTCCCCCAAACTTCCCCAATTCCATTGACGCTTATGAAGGGTGCCGCCATTGACTTCCATGGACGTCCAAAATTTTTCCCATTCATTTTCAATGGGGAAAAAACTACATTTCTCCAAATCAACAGAAAATGACCAGATATCAATAGGACGTATATCCCAAACGTCCCCAATTCCATTGACGCTTATGGGGGGTGCTGCCATTGACGTCCATGGACGTCCAAAATTTTACCCATTCATTTTCAATGGGAAATTTTTTTTTTTCCCCAAATCAACAGAAAATGACTAGATATCAATAGGACCTGTCCCCCAAATGTCCCCGATTGCATTGCTGCTTATGGAGGGTGATGCCATTGACGTCCAGGGACGTCCAAACTTCCCATTCATTTCCAATGGCATTTCTTCATGTTTGTTCATTCTATTGATGCCAATGTACTTGGATTCCATTGACGCTTATGTAAGTTGATACCATTGACGTCCATGGACGTCCAAAATTTTTCCCATTCATTTTCAATGGGAAATTTTTTTTTTTCCCCAAATCAACAGAAAATGACTAGATATCATTAGGACGTGTCCCCCAAATGTCCCCGATTGCATTGCCGCTTATGGGGGGTGATGCCATTGACGTCCATGGACGTCCAAACTTCCCATTCATTTCCAAAGGCATTTCTTCATGTTTGTTCATTCTATTGATGCCAATGTACTTGGATTCCATTGACGCTTATGTAAGTTGATACCATTGACGTCCATGGACGTCCAAAATTTTTCCCATTCATTTTCAATGGGATTTTTTTTTTTTTCCCAAATCAACAGAAAATGACTAGATATCATTAGGACGTGTCCCCCAAATGTCCCCGATTGCATTGCCGCTTATGGAGGGTGATGCCATTGACGTTCATGGACGTCCAAACTTCCCATTCATTTCCAATGGCATTTCTTCATGTTTGTTCATTTTATTGATGCCAATGTACTTGGATTCCATTGACGCTTATGTAAGTTGATACCATTGACGTCCATGGACGTCCAAAATTTTTCCCATTCATTTTCAATGGGAAATTTTTTTTTTTTTCCCAAATCAACAGAAAATGACTAGATATCAATAGAACGTGTCCCCCAAACTTCCCCGATTCCATTAACAATTATGGAGGGTGCTGCCATTGACGGACATGGACGTCCAATTCTCCCAATCTTTTCTCATGGCTTTTACTTTGTTTAGTGCCATTGACTGGCATTATGGTCCATTCTATTGATAGACCTGAGTGGGGCTAAGATCTGTATCTCCACAGAGGAAAGACCAAGGTGTGTAATTTCTCCCGAAATTGCAGTTTCTAGTTTATTCATCTTATTCTCCGCGTTTTTTTGAGCCAACGCACAGCCCAAACCGTAGCACCGATCGGCACAGTTCAAGTATCGGCACGACCGGAATTTTCGCGTGACGATGGGAATTTTTCAAACCGCCACGAAAAATTTTCCGTTCGCCCGTAAACGGCAATTTTCCGAAAAATAAAAAAAGTTTCAAAATGTATCTAGTCCTACAATTTTTGACCAAATCACATAATTTGGGCATCAAAAATTCCGGGACGGTGAGGGGCATAAAAGTTGTATACAGAATTTGGCAAAAATTTACGGTTCCCCGGAAATTTGCCAAAAACTTTCCTATTCATTTTGAATGGAAAAAAAACGCGCGCTTCACAGCCCGAACCGTTAGACCGATCGGCACCGTTCAAGTATCGGCACGACCGGAATTTTCGCGTGACACAGGAAACTTTACAAATGGCCCCGAAAAATTTTCCGTTCGTCCGTAAACGGCAATTTTCCGTGAAAAAAAAAAAAGTTTCAAAATGTATCTAGTCCTACAATTTTTGACCAAATCACATAATTTGGGCATCAAAAATTCCGGGACGGTGAGGGGCATAAAAGTTGTATACAGAATTTGGAAAAAAATTACGCTTCCTCGGAAATTTGCCAAAAACTATCCCATTCATTTCGAATGGGAAAAGTCCCATTCACTTCCAATGGGATTTCCAATGGAATTTACATTGCATTGATGCCATTGACGGCCATGCATGTCGAATCTACTGATGCCAATGTACTTGGATTCAACTGACTATATAGATGTCGATGCCATTGACTGCCATGGACGTCCAAAATTTTTCCCATTCATTTTCAATGGGGAAAAAACAAAATTACCCCAAATCAACAGAAAATGACCAGATATCAATAGGACGTGTCCCCCAAACTTCCCCAATTCCATTGACGCTTATGAAGGGTGCCGCCATTGACTTACATGGACGTCCAAAATTTTTCCCATTCATTTTCAATGGGGAAAAAACTAAATTTCTCCAAATCAACAGAAAATGACCAGATATCAATAGGACGT
The DNA here is from genome assembly GCF_030265065.1 of Corythoichthys intestinalis. NCBI lineage: Eukaryota > Metazoa > Chordata > Actinopteri > Syngnathiformes > Syngnathidae > Corythoichthys > Corythoichthys intestinalis. Next base: position 47,941,127 of record NC_080409.1, on the reverse strand, counting down.
ATATCCCAAACGTCCCCAATTCCATTGACGCTTATGGGGGGTGCTGCCATTGACGTCCATGGACGTCCAAAATTTTACCCATTCATTTTCAATGGGAAATTTTTTTTTTTCCCCAAATCAACAGAAAATGACTAGATATCAATAGGACCTGTCCCCCAAATGTCCCCGATTGCATTGCTACTTATGGAGGGTGATGCCATTGACGTCCAGGGACGTCCAAACTTCCCATTCATTTCCAATGGCATTTCTTCATGTTTGTTCATTCTTTTGATGCCAATGTACTTGGATTCCATTGACGCTTATGTAAGTTGATACCATTGACGTCCATGGACGTCCAAAATTTTTCCCATTCATTTTCAATGGGAATTTTTTTTTTTTCCCCAAATCAACAGAAAATGACTAGATATCATTAGGACGTGTCCCCCAAATGTCCCCGATTGCATTACCGCTTATGGGGGGTGATGCCATTGACGTCCATGGACGTCCAAACTTCCCAATCATTTCCAAAGCCATTTCTTCATGTTTGTTCATTTTATTGATGCCAATGTACTTGGATTCCATTGACGCTTATGTAAGTTGATACCATTGACGTCCATGGACGTCCAAAATTTTTCCCATTCATTTTCAATGGGATTTTTTTTTTTTTTTCCCAAATCAACAGAAAATGACTAGATATCATTAGGACGTTTCCCCCAAATGTCCCCGATTGCATTGCCGCTTATGGAGGGTGATGCCATTGACGTTCATGGACGTCTAAACTTCCCATTCATTTCCAATGGCATTTCTTCATGTTTGTTCATTTTATTGATGCCAATGTACTTGGATTCCATTGACGCTTATGTAAGTTGATACCATTGACGTCCATGGACGTCCAAAATTTTTCCCATTCATTTTCAATGGGAAATTTTTTTTTTTCCCCAAATCAACAGAAAATGACTAGATATCAATAGGACCTGTCCCCCAAATGTCCCCGATTGCATTGCTACTTATGGAGGGTGATGCCATTGACGTCCAGGGACGTCCAAACTTCCCATTCATTTCCAATGGCATTTCTTCATGTTTGTTCATTCTTTTGATGCCAATGTACTTGGATTCCATTGACGGTTATGTAAGTTGATACCATTGACGTCCATGGACGTCCAAAATTTTTCCCATTCATTTTCAATGGGAATTTTTTTTTTTTCCCCAAATCAACAGAAAATGACTAGATATCATTAGGACGTGTCCCCCAAATGTCCCCGATTGCATTACCGCTTATGGGGGGTGATGCCATTGACGTCCATGGACGTCCAAACTTCCCAATCATTTCCAAAGCCATTTCTTCATGTTTGTTCATTTTATTGATGCCAATGTACTTGGATTCCATTGACGCTTATGTAAGTTGATACCATTGACGTCCATGGACGTCCAAAATTTTTCCCATTCATTTTCAATGGGATTTTTTTTTTTTTTTCCCAAATCAACAGAAAATGACTAGATATCATTAGGACGTGTCCCCCAAATGTCCCCGATTGCATTACCGCTTATGGGGGGTGATGCCATTGACGTCCATGGACGTCCAAACTTCCCAATCATTTCCAAAGCCATTTCTTCATCTTTGTTCATTTTATTGATGCCAATGTACTTGGATTCCATTGACGCTTATGTAAGTTGATACCATTGACGTCCATGGACGTCCAAAATTTTTCCCATTCATTTTCAATGGGATTTTTTTTTTTTTTTTCCCAAATCAACAGAAAATGACTAGATATCATTAGGACGTTTCCCCCAAATGTCCCCGATTGCATTGCCGCTTATGGAGGGTGATGCCATTGACGTTCATGGACGTCTAAACTTCCCATTCATTTCCAATGGCATTTCTTCATGTTTGTTCATTTTATTGATGCCAATGTACTTGGATTCCATTGACGCTTATGTAAGTTGATACCATTGACTTCCATGGACGTCCAAAATTTTTCCCATTCATTTTCAATGGGAATTTTTTTTTTTCCCCCAAATCAACAGAAAATGACTAGATATCATTAGGACGTGTCCCCCAAACTTCCCCGATTCCATTAACAATTATGAAAGGTGCCGCCATTGACGTCCATGGACGTCCAATTCTCCCATTCATTTCTAACGGCTTTTACTTTGTTTTTTGCCAATGACTGGCATTATGATCCATTCTATTGATAGACCTGAGTGGGGCTAAGATCTGTGTCTCCACAGAGGAAAGACCAAGGTGTGTAATTTCTCCCGAAATTGCAGTTTCTAGTTGTACTTATTATTTATTCATCTTATTCTCCGCGTTTTTTTGAGCCAACGCACAGCCCAAACCGTAGCACCGATCGGCACAGTTCAAGTATCGGCACGACCGGAATTTTCGCGTGACGATGGGAATTTTTCAAACCGCCACGAAAAATTTTCCGTTCGCCCGTAAACGGCAATTTTCCGAAAAACAAAAAAAGTTTCAAAATGTATCTAGTCCTACAATTTTTGACCAAATCACATAATTTGGGCATCAAAAATTCCGGGACGGTGAGGGGCATAAAAGTTGTATACAGAATTTGGCAAAAATTTACGGTTCCCCGGAAATTTGCCAAAAACTTTCCTATTCATTTTGAATGGAAAAAAAACGCGCGCTTCACAGCCCGAACCGTTAGACCGATCGGCACCGTTCAAGTATCGGCACGACCGGAATTTTAGCGTGACACAGGAAACTTTACAAATGGCCCCGAAAATTTTTCCGTTCGTCCGTAAACGGCAATTTTCCGTGAAAAAAAAAAAACTTTCAAAATGTATCTAGTCCTACAATTTTTGACCAAATCACATAATTTGGCCATCAAAAATTCCGGGACGGTGAGGGGCATAAAAGTTGTATACAGAATTTGGAAAAAAATTACGCTTCCTCGGAAATTTGCCAAAAACTATCCCATTCATTTCGAATGGGAAAAGTTCCCATTCACTTCCAATGGGATTTCCAATGGAATTTACATTGCATTGATGCCATTGACGGCCATGCATGTCGAATCTACTGATGCCAATGTACTTGGATTCAATTGACTATATGGATGTCGATGCCATTGACGGCCATGGACGTCCAAAATTTTTCCCATTCATTTTCAATGGGGAAAAAACAAAATTTCCCCAAATCAACAGAAAATGACCAGATATCAATAGGACGTGTCCCCCAAACTTCCCCAATTCCATTGACGCTTATGAAGGGTGCCACCATTGACTTCCATGGACGTCCAAAAATTTTCCCATTCATTTTCAATGGGGAAAAAACTAAATTTCTCCAAATCAACAGAAAATGACCAGATATCAATAGGACGTATATCCCAAACGTCCCCAACTCCATTGACGCTTATGGAGGGTGCTGCCATTGACGTCCATGGACGTCCAAAATTTTTCCCATTCATTTTCAATGGGAAATTTTTTTTTTTCCCCATATCAACAGAAAATGACTAGATATCAATAGGACGTGTCCCCCAAATGTCCCCGATTGCATTGCTGCTTATGGAGGGTGATGCCATTGACGTCCAGGGACGTCCAAACTTCCCATTCATTTCCAATGGCATTTCTTCATGTTTGTTCATTCTTTTGATGCCAATGTACTTGGATTCCATTGACGCTTAAGTAAGTTGACACCATTGACGTCCATGGACGTCCAAAATTTTTCCCATTCATTTTCAATGGGAAATTTTTTTTTTCCCCCAAATCAACAGAAAATGACTAGATATCAATAGGACGTTTCCCCCAAAATGTGCCCGATTGCATTGCTGCTTATGGAGGGTGATGCCATTGACGTCCACGGACGTCCAAACTTCCCATTAATTTCCAATGGCATTTCTTCATGTTTGTTCATTCTATTGATGCCAATGTACTTGGATTCCATTGACGCTTATGTAAGTTGATACCATTGACGTCCATGGACGTCCAAAATTTTTCCCATTCATTTTCAATGGGAAATTTTTTTTTTCCCCAAATCAACAGAAAATGACTAGATATCATTAGGACGTGTCCCCCAAATGTCCCCGATTGCATTGCCGCTTATGGGGGGTGATGCCATTGACGTCCATGGACGTCCAAACTTCCCATTCATTTCCAAAGGCATTTCTTCATGTTTGTTCATTCTATTGATGCCAATGTACTTGGATTCCATTGACGCTTATGTAAGTTGATACCATTGACGTCCATGGACGTCAAAAATTTTTCCCATTCATTTTCAATGGGATTTTTTTTTTTTTTCCCAAATCAACAGAAAATGACTAGATATCATTAGGACGTGTCCCCCAAATGTCCCCGATTGCATTGCCGCTTATGGAGGGTGATGCCATTGACGTTCATGGACGTCCAAACTTCCCATTCATTTCCAATGGCATTTCTTCATGTTTGTTCATTTTATTGATGCCAATGTACTTGGATTCCATTGACGCTTATGTCAGTTGATACCATTGACGTCCATGGACGTCCAAAATTTTTCCCATTCATATTCAATGGGAATTTTTTTTTTTTCCCCAAATCAACAGAAAATGACTAGATATCATTAGGACGTGTCCCCCAAATGTCCCCGATTGCATTGCCGCTTATGGAGGGTGATGCCATTGACGTTCATGGACGTCCAAACTTCCCATTAATTCCAATGGCATTTCTTCATGTTTGTTCATTCTATTGATGCCAATGTACTTGGATTCCATTGACGCTTATGTAAGTTGATACCATTGACGTCCATGGACGTCCAAAATTTTTCCCATTCATTTTCAATGGGAATTTTTTTTTTTTTTCCCAAATCAACAGAAAATGACTAAATATCATTAGGACGTGTCCCCCAAATGTCCCTGATTGGATTGCCGCTTATGGAGGGTGATGCCATTGACGGCCATGGACGTCCAATTCTCCCAATCTTTTCTAATGGCTTTTACTTTGTTTAGTGCCATTGACTGGCATTATGGTCCATTCTATTGATAGACCTGAGTGGGGCTAAGATTTGTATCTCCACAGAGGAAAGACCAAGGTGTGTAATTTCTCCCGAAATTGCAGTTTCTAGTTATTATTATTATTATTCATCTTATTCTCCGCGTTTTTTTGAGCCAACGCACAGCCCAAACCGTAGCACCGATCGGCACCGTTCAAGTATCGGCACGACCGGATTTTTCGTGTGACGATGGGAATTTTTCAAACCGCCACGAAAAATTTTCCGTTCGCCCGTAAACGGCAATTTTCCGAAAAATAAAAAAAGTTTAAAAATGTATCTAGTCCTACAATTTTTGACCAAATCACATAATTTGGGCATCAAAAATTCCGGGACGGTGAGGGGCATAAAAGTTGTATACAGAATTTGGCAAAAGTTTACGGTTCCCCGGAAATTTGCCAAAAACTTTCCTATTCATTTTGAATGGAAAAAAAACGCGCGCTTCACAGCCCGAACCGTTAGACCGATCGGCACCGTTCAAGTATCGGCACGACCGGAATTTTCGCGTGACACAGGAAACTTTACAAATGGCCCCGAAAATTTTTCCGTTCGTCCGTAAACGGCAATTTTCCGTGAAAAAAAAAAAAGTTTCAAAATGTATCTAGTCCTACAATTTTTGACCAAATCACATAATTTGGGCATCAAAAATTCCGGGACGGTGAGGGGCATAAAAGTTGTATACAGAATTTGGAAAAAAATTACGCTTCCTCGGAAATTTGCCAAAAACTATCCCATTCATTTCGAATGGGAAAAGTCCCATTCACTTCCAATGGGATTTCCAATGGAATTTACATTGCATTGATGCCATTGACGGCCATGCATGTCGAATCTACTGATGCCAATGTACTTGGATTCAACTGACTATATAGATGTCGATGCCATTGACTGCCATGGACGTCCAAAATTTTTCCCATTCATTTTCAATGGGGAAAAAACAAAATTACCCCAAATCAACAGAAAATGACCAGATATCAATAGGACGTGTCCCCCAAACTTCCCCAATTCCATTGACACTTATGAAGGGTGCCGCCATTGACTTACATGGACGTCCAAAATTTTTCCCATTCATTTTCAATGGGGAAAAAACTAAATTTCTCCAAATCAACAGAAAATGACCAGATATCAATAGGACGTATATCCCAAACGTCCCCAATTCCATTGACGCTTATGGGGGGTGCTGCCATTGACGTCCATGGACGTCCAAAATTTTACCCATTCATTTTCAATGGGAAATTTTTTTTTTTCCCCAAATCAACAGAAAATGACTAGATATCAATAGGACCTGTCCCCCAAATGTCCCCGATTGCATTGCTACTTATGGAGGGTGATGCCATTGACGTCCAGGGACGTCCAAACTTCCCATTCATTTCCAATGGCATTTCTTCATGTTTGTTCATTCTTTTGATGCCAATGTACTTGGATTCCATTGACGGTTATGTAAGTTGATACCATTGACGTCCATGGACGTCCAAAATTTTTCCCATTCATTTTCAATGGGAATTTTTTTTTTTTCCCCAAATCAACAGAAAATGACTAGATATCATTAGGACGTGTCCCCCAAATGTCCCCGATTGCATTACCGCTTATGGGGGGTGATGCCATTGACGTCCATGGACGTCCAAACTTCCCAATCATTTCCAAAGCCATTTCTTCATGTTTGTTCATTTTATTGATGCCAATGTACTTGGATTCCATTGACGCTTATGTAAGTTGATACCATTGACGTCCATGGACGTCCAAAATTTTTCCCATTCATTTTCAATGGGATTTTTTTTTTTTTTTCCCAAATCAACAGAAAATGACTAGATATCATTAGGATGTTTCCCCCAAATGTCCCCGATTGCATTGCCGCTTATGGAGGGTGATGCCATTGACGTTCATGGACGTCTAAACTTCCCATTCATTTCCAATGGCATTTCTTCATGTTTGTTCATTTTATTGATGCCAATGTACTTGGATTCCATTGACGCTTATGTAAGTTGATACCATTGACGTCCATGGACGTCCAAAATTTTTCCCATTCATTTTCAATGGGAAATTTTTTTTTTTCCCCAAATCAACAGAAAATGACTAGATATCAATAGGACCTGTCCCCCAAATGTCCCCGATTGCATTGCTACTTATGGAGGGTGATGCCATTGACGTCCAGGGACGTCCAAACTTCCCATTCATTTCCAATGGCATTTCTTCATGTTTGTTCATTCTTTTGATGCCAATGTACTTGGATTCCATTGACGGTTATGTAAGTTGATACCATTGACGTCCATGGACGTCCAAAATTTTTCCCATTCATTTTCAATGGGAATTTTTTTTTTTTCCCCAAATCAACAGAAAATGACTAGATATCATTAGGACGTGTCCCCCAAATGTCCCCGATTGCATTACCGCTTATGGGGGGTGATGCCATTGACGTCCATGGACGTCCAAACTTCCCAATCATTTCCAAAGCCATTTCTTCATGTTTGTTCATTTTATTGATGCCAATGTACTTGGATTCCATTGACGCTTATGTAAGTTGATACCATTGACGTCCATGGACGTCCAAAATTTTTCCCATTCATTTTCAATGGGATTTTTTTTTTTTTTTCCCAAATCAACAGAAAATGACTAGATATCATTAGGACGTTTCCCCCAAATGTCCCCGATTGCATTGCCGCTTATGGAGGGTGATGCCATTGACGTTCATGGACGTCTAAACTTCCCATTCATTTCCAATGGCATTTCTTCATGTTTGTTCATTTTATTGATGCCAATGTACTTGGATTCAATTGACGCTTATGTAAGTTGATACCATTGACTTCCATGGACGTCCAAAATTTTTCCCATTCATTTTCAATGGGAATTTTTTTTTTTCCCCCAAATCAACAGAAAATGACTAGATATCATTAGGACGTGTCCCCCAAACTTCCCCGATTCCATTAACAATTATGAAAGGTGCCGCCATTGACGTCCATGGACGTCCAATTCTCCCATTCATTTCTAACGGCTTTTACTTTGTTTTTTGCCAATGACTGGCATTATGATCCATTCTATTGATAGACCTGAGTGGGGCTAAGATCTGTGTCTCCACAGAGGAAAGACCAAGGTGTGTAATTTCTCCCGAAATTGCAGTTTCTAGTTACCTTGGTCTTTCTGAAAGAAAGAACAAGGTATTGTTATTGTGCAACTTTATTACCTTGGTCTTTCTGAAAGAAAGAACAAGGTATTGTTATTGTGCAACTTTATTGTACTTATTATTTATTCATCTTATTCTCCGCGTTTTTTTGAGCCAACGCACAGCCCAAACCGTAGCACCGATCGGCACAGTTCAAGTATCGGCACGACCGGAATTTTCGCGTGACGATGGGAATTTTTCAAACCGCCACGAAAAATTTTCCGTTCGCCCGTAAACGGCAATTTTCCGAAAAATAAAAAAAGTTTCAAAATGTATCTAGTCCTACAATTTTTGACCAAATCACATAATTTGGGCATCAAAAATTCCGGGACGGTGAGGGGCATAAAAGTTGTATACAGAATTTGGCAAAAATTTACGGTTCCCCGGAAATTTGCCAAAAACTTTCCTATTCATTTTGAATGGAAAAAAAACGCGCGCTTCACAGCCCGAACCGTTAGACCGATCGGCACCGTTCAAGTATCGGCACGACCGGAATTTTCGCGTGACACAGGAAACTTTACAAATGGCCCCGAAAATTTTTCCGTTCGTCCGTAAACGGCAATTTTCCGTGAAAAAAAAAAAAGTTTCAAAATGTATCTAGTCCTACAATTTTTGACCAAATCACATAATTTGGGCATCAAAAATTCCGGGACGGTGAGGGGCATAAAAGTTGTATACAGAATTTGGAAAAAAATTACGCTTCCTCGGAAATTTGCCAAAAACTATCCCATTCATTTCGAATGGGAAAAGTCCCATTCACTTCCAGTGGGATTTCCAATGGAATTTACATTGCATTGATGCCAATGACGGCCATGCATGTCGAATCTACTGATGCCAATGTACTTGGATTCAATTGATTATATGGATGTCGATGCCATTGACTGCCATGGACGTCCAAAATTTTTCCCATTCATTTTCAATGGGGAAAAAACAAAATTACCCCAAATCAACAGAAAATGACCAGATATCAATAGGACGTGTCCCCCAAACTTCCCCAATTCCATTGACGCTTATGAAGGGTGCCGCCATTGACTTACATGGACGTCCAAAATTTTTCCCATTCATTTTCAATGGGGAAAAAACTACATTTCTCCAAATCAACAGAAAATGACCAGATATCAATAGGACGTATACCCCAAACGTCCCCAATTCCATTGGCGCTTATGGGGGGTGCTGCCATTGACGTCCATGGACGTCCAAAATTTTACCCATTCATTTTCAATGGGAAATTTTTTTTTTCCCCAAATCAACAGAAAATGACTAGATATCAATAGGACCTGTCCCCCAAATGTCCCCGATTGCATTGCTGCTTATGGAGGGTGATGCCATTGACGTCCAGGGACATCCAAACTTCCCATTAATTTCCAATGGCATTTCTTCATGTTTGTTCATTCTTTTGATGCCAATGTACTTGGATTCCATTGACGCTTATGTAAGTTGATACCATTGACGTCCATGGACGTCCAAAATTTTTCCCATTCATTTTCAATGGGAATTTTTTTTTTTCCCCCAAATCAACAGAAAATGACTAGATATCAATAGGACGTTTCCCCCAAATGTGCCCGATTGCATTGCTGCTTATGGAGGGTGATGCCATTGACGTCCACGGACGTCCAAACTTCCCATTAATTTCCAATGGCATTTCTTCATGTTTGTTCATTCTATTGATGCCAATGTACTTGGATTCCATTGACGCTTATGTAAGGTGATACCATTGACGTCCATGGACGTCCAAAATTTTTCCCATTCATTTTCAATGGGAATTTTTTTTTTTTTTCCCAAATCAACAGAAAATGACTAGATATCATTAGGACGTGTCCCCCAAATGTCCCCGATTGCATTGCCCCTTATGGAGGGTGATGCCATTGACGTCCATGGACGTCCAAACTTCCCATTCATTTCCAATGGCATTTCTTCATGTTTGTTCATTTTATTGATGCCAATGTACTTGGATTCCATTGACGCTTATGTAAGTTGATACCATTGACGTCCATGGACGTCCAAAATTTTTCCCATTCATTTTCAATGGGAATTTTTTTTTTTTTCCCAAATCAACAGAAAATGACCAGATATCATTAGGACGTGTCCCCCAAACTTCCCCGATTCCATTAACAATTATGAAAGGTGCCGCCATTGACGTCCATGGACATCCAATTCTCCCATTCATTTCTAACGGCTTTTACTTTGTTTTTTGCCAATGACTGGCATTATGATCCATTCTATTGATAGACCTGAGTGGGGCTAAGATCTGTATCTCCACAGAGGAAAGACCAAGGTGTGTAATTTCTCCCGAAATTGCAGTTTCTAGTTGTACTTATTATTTATTCATCTTATTCTCCGCGTTTTTTTGAGCCAACGCACAGCCCAAACCGTAGCACCGATCGGCACAGTTCAAGTATCGGCACGACCGGAATTTTCGCGTGACGATGGGAATTTTTCAAACCGCCACGAAAAATTTTCCGTTCGCCCGTAAACGGCAATTTTCCGAAAAATAAAAAAAGTTTCAAAATGTATCTAGTCCTACAATTTTTGACCAAATCACATAATTTGGGCATCAAAAATTCCGGGACGGTGAGGGGCATAAAAGTTGTATACAGAATTTGGCAAAAATATACGGTTCCCCGGAAATTTGCCAAAAACTTTCCTATTCATTTTGAATGGAAAAAAATCGCGCGCTTCACAGCCCGAACCGTTAGACCGATCGGCACCGTTCAAGTATCGGCACGACCGGAATTTTTGCGTGACACAGGAAACTTTACAAATGGCCCCGAAAATTTTTCCGTTCGTCCGTAAACGGCAATTTTCCGTGAAAAAAAAAAAAGTTTCAAAATGTATCTAGTCCTACAATTTTTGATCAAATCAAATAATTTGGGCATCAAAAATTCCGGGACGGTGAGGGGCATAAAAGTTGTATACAGAATTTGGAAAAAAATTACGCTTCCTCAGAAATTTGCCAAAAACTATCCCATTCATTTCGAATGGGAAAAGTCCCATTCACTTCCAATGGGATTTCCAATGGAATTTACATTGCATTGATGCCATTGACGGCCATGCATGTCGAATCTACTGATGCCAATGTACTTGGATTCAACTGACTATATAGATGTCGATGCCATTGACTGCCATGGACGTCCAAAATTTTTCCCATTCATTTTCAATGGGGAAAAAACAAAATTACCCCAAATCAACAGAAAATGACCAGATATCAATAGGACGTGTCCCCCAAACTTCCCCAATTCCATTGACGCTTATGAAGGGTGCCGCCATTGACTTACATGGACGTCCAAAATTTTTCCCATTCATTTTCAATGGGGAAAAAACTAAATTTCTCCAAATCAACAGAAAATGACCAGATATCAATAGGACGTATATCCCAAACGTCCCCAATTCCATTGACGCTTATGGGGGGTGCTGCCATTGACGTCCATGGACGTCCAAAATTTTACCCATTCATTTTCAATGGGAAAATTTTTTTTTTCCCCAAATCAACAGAAAATGACTAGATATCAATAGGACCTGTCCCCCAAATGTCCCCGATTGCTTTGCTACTTATGGAGGGTGATGCCATTGACGTCCAGGGACGTCCAAACTTCCCATTCATTTCCAATGGCATTTCTTCATGTTTGTTCATTCTTTTGATGCCAATGTACTTGGATTCCATTGACGGTTATGTAAGTTGATACCATTGACGTCCATGGACGTCCAAAATTTTTCCCATTCATTTTCAATGGGAATTTTTTTTTTTTCCCCAAATCAACAGAAAATGACTAGATATCATTAGGACGTGTCCCCCAAATGTCCCCAATTGCATTACCGCTTATGGGGGGTGATGCCATTGACGTCCATGGACGTCCAAACTTCCCAATCATTTCCAAAGCCATTTCTTCATGTTTGTTCATTTTATTGATGCCAATGTACTTGGATTCCATTGACGCTTATGTAAGTTGATACCATTGACGTCCATGGACGTCCAAAATTTTTCCCATTCATTTTCAATGGGATTTTTTTTTTTTTTTCCCAAATCAACAGAAAATGACTAGATATCATTAGGACGTTTCCCCCAAATGTCCCCGATTGCATTGCCGCTTATGGAGGGTGATGCCATTGACGTTCATGGACGTCTAAACTTCCCATTCATTTCCAATGGCATTTCTTCATGTTTGTTCATTTTATTGATGCCAATGTACTTGGATTCCATTGACGCTTATGTAAGTTGATACCATTGACGTCCATGGACGTCCAAAATTTTTCCCATTCATTTTCAATGGGAATTTTTTTTTTTTCCCCAAATCAACAGAAAATGACTAGATATCATTAGGACGTGTCCCCCAAACTTCCCCGATTCCATTAACAATTATGAAAGGTGCCGCCATTGACGTCCATGGACGTCCAATTCTCCCATTCATTTCTAACGGCTTTTACTTTGTTTAGTGCCATTGACTGGCATTATGGTCCATTCTATTGATAGACCTGAGTGGGGCTAAGATTTGTATCTCCACAGAGGAAAGACCAAGGTGTAATTTCTCCCGAAATTGCAGTTTCTAGTTACATTTGAAGTGCTTAAAAAAAACATTTTTTTAAATTATATGTTAATTCTGAATAAATACATTGAAAACACACATTTTGGGTGGGGGGGCCACACTTCACAATTTTTCACTTATCGCGGCAGGTTCTGGTCCCCATTAACTGTAAAAAAAATGGAAGATCACTGTTTTCCAGTAACACTTTACTTGACAGTGGTGTCATAATACTTTCATAATTCTGACATGACACTGTCAGGAGCAATATGAATGCTTATAACAGATTTAAATTCATTCGGAAATTATGTCACTTTTGAATGGATGTCAAAGATGCGGACTGGAAATAAATGGCGTTCGTGGCAAGTTAGTGATGCAGCTATTACTCTTTTTCTAATTTATTCAATTTCTTTGTTTTAGTTTGCCTGTGGTCCACACCATCAGTCCGCACTTTAATACTGTACAGGGTGACCCCCCCCCCCCCTTTTCCCCCTATAATTTATTTATTTATTTATTTCCCTAAATATAAAGAGATTGCAGCTAAAACTACCGGATATACTTGAGCATAGGTCACAATTTTTTTTTGAAATTTTCTCCCAAAAATGCAGTTGCAATCTGTACACCCAGTACGTCGTCTGTGCTCTACCCGTTAGAGACCGTTGTAAAACTGAAAAAGCATACAACTTAGCATTTCACCACGTACGCTAACTGTACAGACAAGTTACGCTCAAAATAATCTACAAATGTCTAATATAAAAAAATACAACACCTTGTACAAATAAAAGCACTGTACTTTCTATCAACAGTAATTACGAACAAAAGTGCCCAAAGAAGTACTGTAATCTTCGGACTGTAAGGTGCCCTTGACTATAAGCCAGCACCCAGCAAATTTGACACGAAAACCGAATTTGTTCATCGATAAGCCACACTACACTATCAGGCGCAGCTGTCTTCACTGTGTTATGGGATATTTACACCTAATGATTGGGCTGTCAAACAATTACAATTTTTAATCGAGTTAATCACAGCTTAAAAATTAATTAATCGTAATTAATCGCAATTCAAACCATCTATAAAATATGCATATTTTTCTGTAAATTATTGTTGGAATGGAAAGATAAGACACAAGATGGATATATACATTCAACATACGGTACATAAGTACTGTATTTGTTTATTATAACAATAAATCAACAAGATGGCATTAACATTATTAACATTCTGTTAAAGCGATCCATGGATAGAAAGACTTGTAGTTCTTAAAAGATAAATGTTAGTACAAGTTATAGACATTTTATAGTAAAACCCCTCTTAATGTTTTCGTTTTAATAAAATTAGTAAAATTTTCAATCAAAAAATAAACTAGTAGCCCGCCATTGTTAATGTCAATAATTACACAATGCTCATGGGTGCTTAAACCCATATAATCAGTCGCACCCAAGCGCCAGCAGAGGGCGACAAAACTCCAAAAAAACACAACAAGTGGACCTTGCACTGTGCTGTCATTTTAATCTCTTTGAGCGGGGCATGTGCGTTAATAGCGTCAAATATTTTAACGTGATTAGGGCTGTCCCAAACCACTAATTTCCTCCCAATTAGTCAGCCGACTATTTTTCCGATTAGTCGAGTAATCTAATACATTTTTTTTTTTTTTTAAAACTACTTAAATCATGAAGTTTTTGTTGAAGCTTATTAATTCACAAAAAACATTTTGGAACATCTAAATTCTTTATTAACGTATAAATAAATAGCATAAATATCAATAATAAATCACAAACAATGAGGTCAAATGATGCTGTCATTAACTAGTGCAAAAAAATGTAACTGGAAACACTGACACTTCACCTCTTTAACAGGAGTCAAAACAATTCCTACTCTTTTTGTGGTATGTCATTGTCTATATTGTTCTAAATGTTAAAATGAATTGCAATGTCCCGGACAACCATTTTCAGAATACTTTGTGTGGGTTCAGGTGCTTTTTCTGGTGTGCTTTCCGCATTTTTGGGGGAGGGGAAAAACTGTTCAACTTTTGTTTGTTTTAACCTGAAAATAGATAAAGTAGAGGGCACGCTGAAATATTACCACAACTATTTTGAATGAGAGGCACACATACTCACAGTAACAAAAATTAAATATATAGTACCGTATTTTTCGGACTACAAGTCGCTCCTGAGTATAAGTCGATCCAGGCATAAAATGCCCAACGAAGAGAAAAAAAACATATACAAGTCGCACCGGAATATAAGTCGAATTTTTGGGGGAAATTTACTTGATAAAATCCAACACATAGAACAGACATGTCATCTTGAAAGGCAATTTAATATAAAAATATAATAGAGAACAACATGCTAAATAAATGTACAGTGTACAGTGCATGAACAACGAAATGTGAATATACTGTCCTACGCTACGGCCTGTCCTGGCTATACAGCGAACTCCCAAAAGACAATGCTGGACGTCCGTATAATTTGCTGAATCAATTTGGTCCTCGATAGAAAACAGGTTCGCATCAACGTAAATAAATGATAATTAGGTACTATTAGTAATAAGTAACAGGTTAGCAGGCGTTCCCTATCATTAGCACATCGTTCAAACAACCATACAACTGGCTCTAAGTGTCCGATCGCGGGTGGAAAACACACAACAACAACAGAAAAGATGATACACGCAGGCGTTTTCTCTGTAGAGATGATTTAAAAGCATAAACAATGAAAGTAGGTTCGCATCCGTCTATTCGCTCTAGCTAACTCGCACTCGCTGTCAGTCTTCTTCTGGCGTGTCACGTAAACAAGTGCGAGTGCGCCCTCACGTGGGCGTGAAAGCGCCACAAACTAAATGCATCCATTTCAAGTTAAAAAAGTCAATAATACAATTGAACATACACTGCCAAAGGCAGAACGCGAACGTGGCCATAGCTATAAAGAGTTATTCAGATAACTATAGCATAAGAACATGCTAACAACTTTACAAAACCATCAGTGTCACTGCAAAACACCAAAATAACATGTGAAATTATATCATAATGTGTTAATAATTCCACACATAAGTCGCTCCTGAGTATAAGTCGCACCCCCAGCCAAAATATGAAAAAAACCGCGACTTATAGTCCGAAAAATACGGTATTAATTCTATAGTATACTACTATATGTATATACACAATGATACTTAACCCTTGAGAGTCGAAGGACGCGCCGGCGCGTCCTCAGCGCACGTCGTCTTTGAAGCGCCCTCGCGTTTTAATTACGTCACCCACATGCTGTTGGTTGGTCTCGTTTTAAAGTGCGGAAGTTGCGGTTTACTCTCGTTGTTATTTGAAGTCAATCGACCAACTAAAACGTGAGATATTGTCATTTAAGTTTTATAGTTTTATTGTCCTCTCAAAAAATCATTAAAACGCTGCATGGATAATTTGTTTATGTCTATATTTCCATCATTTCTTGTCCTTTTTCAAAACGGAAGCTCCATGAAAAAAAACACAAATCAAACGAACCCTTTCGAAGTCACAGTGGAAGCACAACATGCGTTTTTTTTTTTTTTTTTTTTAAATAAATATAACTGCCGTGCGAGGTTCCACCGAACGAGAGGGAGGAGTGTTCTGAAGCAGCGAGGTGGCGACCGACGGCCGTTTGAATCGAGCGAGCGAGCGACTTTGTGTGACTTTGAGAATGAACGGATAACTAAATTTAGCGCAAGCAATTGTGCTTTTTGATCAACGTGAGGAAGAGGATGGTCCAAATTCGTCATCATCGTCTTCTTCGGAAGAGTCCTCGAGTGAAGATAGTGACGGATTTGAACACGTGGGTGACGCCATCGACGAGCAGAGGTAAGCCAACCCACTTTTTTTTTTTTTTTATGCTGCTGAAAAAGTTTCTTTTGAAAGTTTCTTTTGATATTGCAAGACAAAGTTAATTTTGATGCAATATAAGTGTGTGTTTGTGTATATAATAATAAAATGTGCATATCGGATCAAAGTATAATTTGTGGTCTTCCTTCTATATGAAGATTAGGGATGTAGCACATATTCAGCTATGGTATTCTTTCTATTGTCATACATATAGATTTCCATTATTATTGATTTCTGTATATATTTTTATTTTATACTTTATTATTTTCATAAATACTGACTTTTTTTTCATGTACATTTATAGTGACAATGAAAGTAAAGTGAAATGAAAATGGAAGGGTGGAAAGAGGACCGACACCCCATGGAAGTGTGGGCTGTGTTATGTAGCCCTGTGTCTAATTCCAGGACGAAACTGCTTTTCGGAGTGGCATGCCTGAAAAATTTTTAACTTATTTATTGTAAATATTTTTGAAAATACTTTTTTTCCCAATGTTATATATATATATATATTTTCCCACAATCAGTCTTCTCAATTTGTGTATATAAATGTGTGTTCAAGAAGCTTGATTGTGTGTACATAGTTTTCATCAGGTGATGGGCCGCAATACCTAAACTCATATAGAGATGGCCTCTAAACACTTTTTGTGTTAGATGGTATATTTTTTCACTGTTCTTCACTGTTTGGTCTGCTTTATATAACCTGTTTTGACTAGAGCATGTATAAAGGCAAAAAACGCCTATGGCTATACCTGTTGTTTATGTTGAATCGTCAAATATAAGACTATTTATTCTAAGTTTTTTTGGTTGAATGTTCATCCTAACATGTTGAATAAATATTACAAAGTTTCAAAACGGTTCGTTACGCATGTTTGGTTGTCAATTGGACATCAATATTAAAAATTTTGACAAAACGATTTTGGAATTTTTGGTCTTTTTGGGCCCAAAATGATGATTTATAATTGGTCAGTGAAGGAAACAACAGTTTGGACATGAAGTTCAAGGTGTCACAAAAAAAGGGACCAAACCAGGCCATCGTAAACAATTCTTTCTTTGAAATATAAAGGCAACTTCAAAGGCATGCAAAATAAGACAAAATAGGCCCAGACCTTAAAGGGTTAATAATATAAAGTAACTCACATTAGTGCAGTCATGGATTACAGTAAGCAGGCCAGTGCTGTTTTCATATATATTTTTATTATGTGATGTATGTATATAGTATTTTCTCCAAGTGGGAGCTTCCATGATCCTAATAAATTTAATAATAATAAAAAAAAAATATTATATAATATTATTATTATATATATAAATTATTTTATTAAATAAAAATGCACGTTGATACGACGCACAACTTCCATTTTAAAAAATCGTTAGAAAGTTGTATGGCCTTACAATCCGCTAGCTTGTTGTTTCTTGTCGTCTTCGAAAATTATACTTGGGTGACGGCGCTTCAAGTGTTCTTTCATAGCTGACGTGCTACCGTGGTATGCGAGCTCAGCTTAGCAAAGAATACACACAGTGGCACCCTCCATATTTTCCTTGAAATGATTCCATGCTCTGGCTATTCTGGTACGCTTTTTTGGCTTAATGGCACTTTCACGTGTCACCAATTCTGCCCTTTTTGGTAATTGGCGGTGTTTTCAACTCCTCGCCAAAGTGAGGAGTGAACCGGCGATTCACTTGGCTCGTTGTCGTCGGTTCGTCCGATTTCCTCCTCAGGAAGGCGGCGGCGTGCATAAAAACACCGAGAGGCGTCGGATGGCTCTTTACGGATACTTTTATTGACCAAAACAAAAATGTAGGGGATGCAGCCACTGAACTCCGCGCTACCCGCGCACTTTCCCAACTCACTGATCTCATTCCCTCTCTCTCGCTCCCTCTCTCTCGCTCGCCCACTTTCTTCCGCTTTGCTCAATCTGACAGTGCCGGTCACATTGAAATAACAGCGCCCCCCCAGGGGGTGTTAGTAACAACCGCTTGCATCGCGAGCGCCGAACCATTCTAAACTTTTTCCACATGTTTTTCTTTTTTATAACCCGTCATTACCCGTTAACGGTATGTTTTGCCCGTCGATGCATTTAGGTCATCGATGACGTCGACAATGTCGACTAGTCGGGACAGCTCTAAACGTGATTAATTTTTTTAAAAAATAATTACTGCCCGTTAACGCGATCCTTTTGACAGCCCTACTAATGATATTAACCGGTAACACTTAATTTGACAGCGGCATCATCAGACTGTCATGGGACCAAATGAAACGCCATGAAACTTTGAACTAATTGGCTGCAAAGCTTCATTGCTTCAAGAAGCTTCATTTGGCCATCACTACTCCCTCGGGGGAGACAGTCAACCTCTGCGTCCACCTGCTGTCAACACTGTTGTTGTCCAACAGGCCACCTAGCATGCATTGCGGAGCTACAGACAAAATTCATGTTCTGTGATAATTATTTTTTTCAGTTACTGTTCGAGTTGCTGCATTAATTGCTAGGTTTAGGGTGTTATGGGTGTTTTGGTTACACTTTATTTGACATTAGTGCCATAAGACAGTCATGAGACAATCATAATTATGACATGACACTGTCATTAGGATTAATGAATGCGTGTAACAGATGTCATTTAGTGTTATCCGGGAAATTATCTCACTTTTGAATGGATGTAAAACATCCAAACTGGACATAAATGAGGTTAGTGACATAATTTGCCGGATGACACTTAATGACATATGTCATAAACATTCAGTAATGCCCATGATAGTGTCATAATTTTGACAGTCTTATGATGTTGCTGTCAAATAAAGTCTTACCTATTAACCCAAATAAATCAACAAATAAGCTGAACTGGACTATTAGCCGCAGGATTCAAAACGAGGGGGAAAAGTAGCGGCTTATAGTCCAAAAATTACGGTAATAAAGACAAACACTGCAGCCAAAGCTGCAACTGTGTGCATCGAGCAGCCATCTTGGCTTTCATAACAAACAATGTCACCAAACGACCTCAAGAGGGTGCTCTAGGGGAGCACAAAAAAACCTTGCTCTTTTCCGAACTTAACTCAAGGTATGACATTTGGTAAAGTCCTGTCAAGTTTGTACCCTAGTGCAGTGGTCTCCAACCCGGTCCTCAAAGGCCATCTGTGGGTCATGGTTTTTGTTCCTGCCGATCCAGCACAGATAGCTGAACCAATGAGGTTTTTGCTAAAACAAGCAGCACTTGACCGCAATCAAATGATTGCACTTGTAAAACACCAGATTGGTGAAAAAGTGCAGTCATCTTGTTTGGTTGGAATGAAATCCTGCACCCACAGCAGGCCTTTGAGGACCGCGTTGGCAACCACTGCCCTAGTGTGTCTTGTCATTGTGATTAGCCATTGATTTTACCTGTTGTGGCCTGCTCCGTGTGTCTCGACCAATCCGCTGCTTCTTGTATCACCCACCTGTGCCTCATTACTCCTTGTCTGTATTTAAGTGCCCCATGTGCTATCAGTCTTTGTTGCATCATTGTCGATTCCTTGTTTTTTCTATGTCCAAACCTTCATGTGCCCGTATTCCCAAGAAAGTTTTGATATCTTTTGTTTGTTTGTTTTTTGGTTAACTATCATTGAAGCATTTTTCAGTTCCCTGACGCCCTGCCTTGCCTTTTGTTTTTCGCTGTTGTTTCCCTGCAATTGGGTCCTTAATGCCAATGGTACGTGACACCAAAGGCAGAATACCCATGATGATGAAGAAGAGTTGAGATACAAAAACTATCAGTCAGTAAAACGTGCAAATAATATTGTAAACTGTCTTAAAAAAGCAAAACACACCAACAACCTCAGTGGAAAATCCCACAAATCCCCCAAGCTATTAGATGCTTTTAATGTTTTGTGCATAAGTTACAAAAATTGTATAAAAAGCCTCTCAGGTTTAAATAAACGACTATTTCAGTATCAAGTTAACATTTTAAAACGGTAAATAAATTACTCAAGTCCCCATTCTGTATCAGCAGCTTTAAACTACATTCAATTCATTTAATTTTGCGAATCAACTGTTAAAGTTGTTGCTCCTGTTTTTCCATAATTTCCCTAATGTCTACTTTCAACATGTGAAAGTTTTAAAACTGTTTTGAAGATAGATTCAAGTCAGGATTTAGCCGATTTAGGAGTATTTTAGATAAAAAGTTAATTAGATTCGCTTGGAAGGTTCACAACAGCCTACTAGGGAAGTCTTCTGCTTTAAGATGGCGGCTGTTTACTAACGCATCTGGTTTTCAATACTAATGTTGCTAACGCAGTCGAGTCTGTCGTTTTGCATCTAGTTCTATATACATATGATATCTATTATCTCCAGTAAAACGACGTTGACGTAGTTTGTAGCGGCTGTCAGCAGCAGTCAGGTATTCTTGTGTTTTTTATCCTGCGGCATGAGTTGAGCTAAAGCTGTGAGTTGAGCATTGGCATTACCCGAGTCTATGACAAGCATTATGTTTACTTTCGGGACGCAATGCGGTCTGTTTCTCATTGCGTCCCAAAGACCGCGCTGTGTATTAGTTCCGCTTCACTTGACATATTTCAATAATCGGAATTTGGATGTTTGTGAATCGTTCTCGAATCTTCCACGGCCAAATTGCTCAAGGATGTAATGACGGCTGGGCATGTTGTACCGTGGTTCTAAGTGTTTGATGGTGCGTCTTTACTCACAAGAGATAATGGCTCGTCATCCAGAATGAATTCTTCGGCAATGACTCTCTTCATTCCCTGGGCTTTGGGACTGTCGAGTGCCAGTTTGTCACGCATAGCAAAAGTTTCTGCCAGTGTTAGTTGCCTAGGACCTTTCTTTTTGTCTTCGGTTTTCATAACATACTCTTCATATTGTTGTGGTGGTATTTCGCTAAATGCTTGATTAGGTTGGTTGTATTAAAACTTCTTACAGCTTTACCACTATGCTTGACTTTATTGTGACATATGTTGCACTCTGCCTCTTCGTCTTCTCGTCCTTTAAGGTGAAATGATCCCACACAGCTGACATTTTTACCGATAAAGTCTCTCGGTAAATTGGGAGACGGTAATGTAAATGTAGTGTGTTGAAGGTGTGCCGTAAAATGCGGACCGGATTGTAGGGAAACCGAAGCAAAAACTGGAATGGATTATGTAAATCGGTGCGCTGGAAAACCCAGACCGGATTGAAAAAAAAACTGGATCGGAATTTTTCCGTGTTCCAATACCGATGCGCATTTTTTTGCCCATATCGGCATCCGATCCGATCCAAATATCGGATCGACACATCTCTAGTTGTTACTAAATAATAATAGGCAAGTAATAAAAATAGTCTTTAAATCACGATAAAATGTACCATGTTTTATTCGTTACAGTCATATTGTTATTGAAAATTGTCCCAAAAATACGCCCCAACATCTTGTATATTACGAGGATCAACCTACTTTTTTAGCCATAAACAAGGGGTGCAGCCAATCTGCCGGAGCGACTTATGCAAGAGTATATACGGGCGAAAAAACATCGAGAAATGGCGCCAATCCGAATTTTTGGGGGAGTCAACCTTGTATTGCACTTTGTAAAAACATAAACATGCTTCTTTATCGTTACGTCTACATTCATGCGTGGTTGAAATCAAATGTATCCGCCGCCTCTCTACGTACATGACGTCAGCGCCTTGTGCCGCAATAAAGGTAGTCCGGGCAAAACGTCACGCTCAGAGCTGGCAAAATTAAACGATTTCTCGAGGCAGAGAAAATTCGTCGATCAATTTTTTTTAAATCGAGTTATTCGAATTATTTGAGTAATCCTTTTAGCTCTAACTAATTACTGTTTTAGAGTAAGATTAACAACACTGGTAGCCATCATTTAAAGAAAAGATAACTGCAGATCTTCGCCTAGGTAAGCTGCCTGCATTAGCAGTCGCTTGAGGGAATATTCTAATATGTAAAATTTTATTGATTCTTACAACGACTGTAAGGTTTTATTAATATCCCATTATAGAAACAACAACGTTCTCTGACTCACTTTCTAAATATGAGTCTGTGAGTGTACGTCTGGCCGTGTTTGTGCCTCTGGCTCTTCTGTTCCTGCCTCGCGACATGCATATATGAATGGCCTCACTGCTTTCATGCTTTTTTTTTCATTAGAGAGCAGAAATCATGCACATTTATTGTAGATTTTCTTTATTTAATGTTTATTGTATCTCAACACATTTTCGTCACTCTGCGTTGTATTTTCAATGTTGAAAAATGACATAGAAATTCACAATCGGAATAGAAAAGTACTTTTTTTTTTTTTTTTTTTAAGAACGTCTCAAATGACCCATGAAGGCCGAACAGACTTCTAATCAAGCGTCATTGGTTAATCCTTATTTGTTTTGTCATTTAAACAAAAAGAGGGGAGGGAGGGCTTTTTGCACTCGTCTTTCAAATGATTCATTTAAAATACTGAGGCACAAAAATGTGTCTTGCAAGCGTTTTGATAAGAAATGTTGCATTCAAAACTGGCTTCATAGTCCAGTTTATTCCACTTTTCATTCCTAAAGAGGAGGTTCACACAGTTGCACGCACACCTTTCCCTCAGCATTCAATGAGGTAAAAATTTACATTAATAATCCATGCTGCCGAGACCTCTCAGACATGCACTTGTGCTGCTATTTCCTGTCAAATCCAGGTCAAAGCCTTTGAGCAGTCATCAAGAAGTGCATTATTAATCACTTCCGAGTTGCCCGAGACGATGACACACAAGATATGAACACACACATTTTAAAAAAAAAACTACTCACCAAGGACAGAGTGTAAGAGTTAATCCCTTGTTTTGCCCAGGAAGTCTTGTGAGGGTCAAGTGTGTCTCCGAGGATCACAACACAGTCGGAGATGTTGAGAAATCCTGCTGACTCGGCAGAAAAATAGGAGCGAGGATGAAAGGCGAGGAGCAGGAGTTCTCCACGCCGTTTCTTGACTTTCAACCAGAATAAGTGAAAAAGTTGTATTCAGTAAGGAGGCAAAGAAGTTTTCCGCACAGTGTCTCGACCAAGTTGAAACGGAAGCCGCTGCTGCTCTTTCTTCATCTTTCACCTCCTCTTCTACTTCTGATGCTGAGGAGGAGGATAGTGATGTAGTTGCATGTGGCTGAGGGACACAAAAGGGAGCGGAGTCTTGCTCGCCGGCGGGAGGAAGAATTCCCACAGGGGCGACTGGTTCATCATGTTTCGGGACAGCGAGCATGCAGCTTCTGAACCACACAGCGTGAGAGTGGAAAGAGGTGGTGGATGGAGAGATGGAGGGAGTTGGGGATGGACAGAGCTGGGGGGCGGGGTCGTTTGTGGGCATGTGCTGGTATGATATTCTGACAGTATGATAACATTAAGACAAAATATGATGGTATCACGGGGAAGGAATCTGACCTTTTAGCCAGATTGCCGGAGTCACGCTAGCGCAGTTTCAGTGACCCGGGCCGGCAGAAACCTAACAGCCCGGCCAAAAGGCCAAATTCCACACGTTCACCTTAGTGTTAAGTAGGGTTGTCAAAATTATCGCGTTAACAGGCGGTAATCAATTTTTTAAATTGATCACTTTAAAATATTTGACGCAATTAACGCACATGCCCCGCTCAAACAGATTAAAATGACATCACAGTGCCATGGCCACTTGTTACTTGTTTTTTTGTGTTTTGTCGCCCTCTGCCGGCGCTTGGGTGCGACTGATTTTTTGGGTTTAAGCACCATGAGCATTGTGTAATTATTGACATCAACAATGGCGAGTTACTACTTTATTTTTTGATTGAAAATTTTACAAATTTTATGAAAACGAAAACATTAAGAGGGGTTTTAATATAAAATTTCTATAACTTGTACTTAGTCCTGTCACGATAACAAATTTTAATGTGCGATAATTTATCTCATAAATTATTGCGATATTCGATATTATTGCCCCCCCCCCCCCCCCCAATTTTTTAAAAACCAATTTACAATAAGACAGTGAGAATACAGTATATATTAATAGATCAAGTACACCCATTTAAACGCGATAAATATTTACTCCTAAATTCAAAAATACTTTTTAAGGAATCACAACTAAAAACAATAGACCCTACCCACGTGACGTCACAACTCCTTCCTCCTGACTGGTGCTGCCCAATTGTCCGTCAACACATCATGTTTACCTGTTACGGCTACGTACGTTCCTCCTATTTACGACGTGTTTTTCTGCTCGTTAACATTAAAAATCAAAATGGTGAAGGCGTGTGTGGCGGTCGGTTGCAATAACAGAGAAGATAGACGGAGAAGACGGAGAGACTTGAAGTTCTACCGGATTCCGAGAGACCCGGAGAGAAGAGAGCGAGATGGGCTGCTGCAATTCGACGAGAAAACTGGGCTCCAAACGATTACCACAGATTTTGTAGTAGTCATTTTATATCTGGTAAGATGCATTTAATATATATTTAGAGGGTTTTGGGCTGACAACCACAATTAAGATCATTGCTAGGCTAATCGCCGACAACATACATGTATGTATGTAGTGAGAGTGCTATCGCTAAACCATATAAACATTAAAAGCCCAAACTCCATTGACAAACGACATGAAATACATTAGACTTGACAGTGGATGTTAGCAATAACAAAAGATTTTGAATTGAAAATTTCGTAACTCACCTTTCCAAGCACAAGATAGATTCCTGCCGAATTTTCGTGGACGAGGACCTGTTTCACCCAACCAGCAACGAAGTATTTATAAGCCTCCAAAATCTTAGTTTTTCAAACTTTCGTGAGAATAGGCTGATTATGCGTGGACAAGATAGTTGTACATATCAGGGTAGCTAGCAGATGTCAGGCAAATACGGCGGAGACAGCAGGTCGAAAAACATCGATTTAGGCATCAAATATGGATCTGGCGAATGGATAAACTGAAGCTTTTCCACATAACGCCTTTTATGCAACGCATCAAGTGAGTTTACGGCATCCGAAAGCACCGGGTCTTCCATGAAATGCATTATAAATTGCTCGATCAATTGAGACCATTGATAATACAGACACAAAATGACGGACAAGGGGGCGGAACCATACAGCGAGCACGTGATTTTGTGACGTCGGTGGGTAGGTTCTATAGACCATGCCTCTTAAGTAAAAGACAACAATATTAATACCCCACAGAAACACAGAATAAATAAAATGTGTTTTTCAAGAAAAAAATAAAATTGCACTGAATAACTTTAGCATTTAGGCAAATGAAAACTTTTCCCCTCATGGCTTCTGCAATGGTGTTCCATTGGGATGCAACGATACAGTTAAGTCACGGTTCGTTACGATTTTCGACACGGGGGACATAATTTTCGATCCGATTCAATACATTTAATGCTCTGAAAAAAAAATAACAATTGTATTTTTTGTTTTGTTTTTTTGTTGTTGTTGCTAACGAGCAAAAATTAAATTGCCATCATATAAACGCATTTTAGTTCATAATATTTGTATAATAATTATAAATAAATAAATAATTTTATCATAATTTTGTATAAAAGTGCTGAGAACAATCTTTACTGTTTGTAAAGTGAGGCGGGGCACATTGTTGATTGCTACAGCTCTCTTAGCAGCTAGGTTTACTATATGAGCAAGACATCCCATTTGTGGTCCGAATCCATCTGTGTCACGTACTGTATTCACAAAATTTGCAGCATTATCAATAGTAACTGGTATGGATTGATTTGGCCTTCTTAACTTCCGTTCAGTCATGGCGGTTTATAATTCATTAATGTAGTATATGGACGACGTGTCCCATAATCACTCTGGGCTCACGTAGCCAATGGCATCGGATGTAGCACATCTATCAATTGAATAATTGAATCATTTTCCATAAAAAGCATGTGTGTATGACTTGTATCATGTACATTATAGACACTTTCTCAACACAGACAGTTGCCAGAAAGAAAAAGACTCCACGTTTTACCACCGCTAGACACACTAAACACACTGGAGTTAAGTCTCGTAGCTGGAGGGAAACGTCCATGACAGTGTTTACTAACCTTTAATTTTGTATAAATGTGAAATCACATTGGAGGTATTGCCTCCTCGGCAGCCACCCTCTGCAAACATGTTTTACATGTCGGTTGGCCCTCCTCCTCTAAGCCGCATGCGTCAGTAACTTTTCTGTGGCCGAAGTATTCCCATACCAACGATTTCGTTTTCTTCGATGTAGGGAAAAGTTCAGGCTTTTGACCTCCTCCAGCCATCGTCTAGCACAGCTGACTCACTGACACTGAGCAACAACCGGTGGGGGAGGGTTGAGCCTTACAGCTGCAAGCGAAGGATTTCTCTATGCATTTTTGGGACATAAAAAATAGCTAATACCTTAGGTGATTTAAGTTTTAATACCTTAGGGACGATATGACCAAAAATTTTTGCGGTTTTGAAACCTTGATGTTTTCATGCCACGGTATACCTTGAAACCGGTAATCAGCACATGTCTAGTCGTTTGTGGTCAGATAAGACATATCAGCCAATATTTTTGATTGTCCTTGAAGATTTATGGCTACGTAGACTAACTCATCTTTCCAAACCTCCAATCACCAATTGCTCATTGGTAAATTTATTTATTTATTTTTTTAAATCACAAACTTTCAATAGGAGAGTCTTTTAGTGAAACGCACAAGGGTTAATTCACTCTTTCATTGCTATTGACGCTGACAGACTTCAAATCTTGTGGTTCTTTTTCAGGGGTGGGATGATACAGTCACTCACGATTTGATACTGTGACGATATGTGGCCTACAAAATGTGGCCCATATACACGTTAAGCAGTGAATGCACCACATATGGACGCGAGCCCACAGGGGGCGCCGTCACAACGAATCACTCCCAGTCCTAGTCAAAATTACTCCCGTTCCATATTTTATCAATGTTATGCTATTTTATCCAATCAAAGGTTAGTCTCACAAATAGCTCGTCCTTTTTTCATTACTTTATTAATACTAGTGTTGCACCAATACCATTTTTTGACCCCGATAACGATACCTGGCTGTGCAGTATCGGCTGATACCGATACCATACCGATACCACCCCGTTTATTTATAGCTGAAACGAGTACTCGAGCAACTCGAGTAACTCGAGTTTAAAAACTGATCCGAGTAATTTTATTCACCTCGAGTAATCGTTTATTATGACAGTTCTAAGCATCACGTTTTGCTCAGACTACTTTTAATGCGGGACAACGCGCTGTCACGTGCGGAGAGGAAGAAGGGAAAAAAAAAAAAATTCAGCCGACAGCTGCCACAAACGACGCCGACGTTGCTAAATACTTGCCCGCACGATGCTACGTTGGTAACAGGTAGCGTCTGATGCGTCTCATAGAGATCACATGTATGTTGAACTAGATGTGAAATGACCGACTCGGCCGCGTCTGGGCAGTGTTAGTAAACAGCCGCCATCTTAAAGCAGTAGAGCGCTAAGCGCTAATAAAGAGCGCCAAGCGCTAATAAATAAGATTAACGTTACTGTCGCTACTAGCTCACGTAACGTTAGCCCTGCGGACGGCTAGGTTTCAATTAATTATGACCACTGTCGATGCGTGGCTAACGTGTCTTACATACAGGCTTTAACATAACATAGCATTGTGGAGTGATGAGGGTGTAAAATAAAAACTTAATAATGCTAACTATCAATTTTAGCTCAGTAGTCATTGCTGGATAAAACACCAAGTAGCACTGGTCCCTAATGTGCTCCAATACAGCCTGTATCATACATTTATTTTGAACACTGCAAAAACTCAAAATCCTATCAGGACTTACAGTTTAGACTAACTTAAAATTTAACTAGAACTTAAAAATGGCTTGACACAAATAGAAATTCAATTGAAACACATGGGAAAAAATCCTAACTTTTAAGTGATGTGTGTTATCAGGCGTAACAGCATTTTTAGGTAAGATATATATACATATATATCAAAGTTTTTTGAGTGAAAGCAGTGAATTAGTCTTTTTTTTTTTTTTATTCTAGTTACATCTGAGATGCAATTGTTGGCTGTTTTCAACAATATACATCGAAAATAAAGACACTGATTGACTGAAAATGGTTCAAGATTAGATGAAATGTCTTGTTTTCTCATGTATATTTATAATTGCTCTTCACCTAAAAATATATTTGTTTTATCCGATTACTCGATTAATCGATAGAATTTTCAGTCGATTACTCGATTACTAAAATATTCGATAGCTGCAGCCCTAGTTAATTCACTCTTTCATTGCTATTGACACTGATATACCTCAAATCTTGTGGTTCTTTTTCAGGGGTGGGATGATACAGTCACTCACGATTTGATACTGTGACGATATGTGGCCCACAAAATGTGGCGCATCTACACGTTAAGCAGTGAATGCACCACATATGGACGCGAGCCCCCAGGGGGCGCCGTCACGACGAATCACTCCCAGTCCTAGTCAAAATTACTCCCGTTCCATATTTTATCAATGTTATGCTATTTTATCCAATCAAAGGTTAGTCTCACAAATAGCTCGTCCTTTTTCATTACTTTATTGATACCCATTATCATGAGCACCTGTACTCATATCTATCTTATGTGTATGTGCGTGAGTATAACTGACATCACAAAATGACTGCGCTGATAAGCGGTGTAATTTTTGGGGGGGGATCTAAAAGCAATTCGCTCCATTATAAAATGCCTAAAAAATTGCAATTTGCATACTTTTATACTCTGAGAAACCGTCTTTCAAATGAAGGTCATTTACACGAGGTAAAAATTCACCAGAAAAATGAATATTCAAGCAAATTCCTAAATGTAATTTGCCTCCGGCGTTTCTGTCAGCGGGCCGCAAAAAGACAGGAGACGTCAGAGTAGACCTGGTTATCTCCTTACGTGGTGTTTGAACATGACGGAGGCCGAGTCGGTGTGGTGACGCGTGGACCGTAAAACACCGGCGCTGCCTTTGTCCTCTCATGGGAGAGCACTGACATGGCCGCGGCAGATAAGAAGACGACAGAAGTGACAGATGTTTTGTGTGAGCGCGTGTGCTAACCAGGGAATTAATTATTTCAGCTGCACTGGGTGGCTGTGAAGTCCTTGTATGTTTTAATCCGGATGATGGGTGCTGAACTCTCCCATATGAGCCAGCGCTTGTCTACGGTCAATGTAAAGTTATATAGTTTAATTCTATAAAGGGAGGATATGCCCTAATCCAGTGCGTGCTGCCGGAAATTACAAAAACGATCATTTACTGAGAATAATCAATCAAGTATCAATCCCTAACCGTATGCATCTAAAGTGTATATATAATATGTACAAACACACATACAGTGGTATGAAAAAGTATCTGAACCTTTTGGAATTTCTCACATTCCTGCATAAAATCACTATCAAATGTGATCTGATCTTTGTCAAAATCACACAGATGAAAAAACAGTGTCTGCATTAACCAAACCCCCCAAACATTTACAGGTTTTCATATTTTAATGGGGATAGTATGCAAACAATGACATAAGGGTTAAAAATAAGTAAGTTAACCATCACATTTAATATTTTATGCCCCCCTTTGGCAGTAATAACTTCAACCAGACGCTTCCTGTAGCTGCAGATTAGTCCGGCACATCGATCAGGACTAATCTTGGCCCATTCTTCTCTACAAAACTGCTGTAGTTCAGTCAGATTCCTGGGATGTCTGGCATGAATCGCTGTCTTTAGGTCATGCCACAGCATCTCAATGGGGTTCAAGTCTGGACTTTGACTTGGCCACTCCAAAATGTGTATTTTGTTCTTCTGAAACCTTTCTGAAGTTGATTTACTTCTGTGTTTTGGAGCATTGTCTTGTTGCAGCATCCATCCTATTTTTAGCTTCAACTGTCTGACGGACAGCCTCAGGATTTCTTGCAAAACATCCTGATAAACTTTTAAATTCATTCTTCCATTAATGATTGCGAGTTGTCCAGGCCCTGAGGTAGCAAAACAGCCCCAAATCATGATGCTCCCTCCACCATGCTTCACGGTGGGGATGAGGTGTTGATGTTGGTGAGCTGTTCCATTTTTCTTCCACACATGACATGGTGTGTTACTCCCAAACAATTCAACTTTGGTTTAATCAGTCCACAAAATATTTTGCCAAAAGTTGGAGTGTCCAGGTGCCCTTTTGTGAACATTAAAAGAGCAACAATGTTTTTTTAGACAGCAGTGGCTTCCTCCGTGGAGTCCTCCCATGAACACCATTCCTGGCCATAGTTTTACATATAGTTGATGAGTGCACAGAGATATTGGACTGTACCAGTGATTTCTATAAGTCTTTAGCAGACACTCTAGGGTTCTTTTTTCCCTCTCTGAGTATTCTGCGCTGAACTATTGGCGTCATCTTTGGTGGACGGCCACTCCTTGGGAGAAAAGCAACAGTGCCAAAATCTCAACTTCTCTGACTGTCGATTGATAAACATCCAGACTTTTAGAGATTGATCCTTTCCCAGCTTTAGACAAATCAACAGTCCTTGATTGCAGGTCTTCAGACAGCTATTTTGACCTAATCAAGACATTTCCAACCAGGTTTGTGTTTGGTAGAGGCCAGGACAGCTTTAAACCACTCATCAGTGATTGGGCACACATCTGACTTAAAATGTTTGGTAAAAAAATTGGTTTCAATTGCTCCTTAGGCAGACGGTTCACTTATTTTTCCGCCTTCTATCATTGTTTGCATGCTATCCTCATTAAAATATGAAACCTATAATGTATGGGTGGTTTTAGTTAAAGCAGAAAGTTTTTTTTTCATCTGTGCGATTTTGACAAAGATCAGATCACATTTGATGGGGATTTTATTCAGATATATGAGAAATTCCAAAAATTTCAGATACTTTTTCATACCAGTGTAATGGTTGGGAAACTCTGCTCTCCTCTAATGGGCGTGATTGTATGCCACTTTCACAAGGTCACAGGATTAGCAGATTTGCCGTGATGACCTCACCATATTGTGTCGTGATAATCTCATTGCATCTGATAGTCAAGCGACGATTACACAATTCTGATTATCTTTCTATCCATTTTTTAGAGTGCTTAGCCTTTACTAGGTTTGTAGATAAGACATAATCCATCCAATATTACTTTGGGAAGAGAATGATTCTACTACTCTGATTATATTCTGGGTCGGGACAATTTTCGTGTGTGAATGTTTTTGTTTTTTTATTGTCTATTTTTATATACCCTGTCCTCATTAGACTTGTGGGTGAGATTGAACACATATGGGCTCTTCTGAGCCGTGTTTCTTCATCTGAGATTGAAATGCTTTCCGTGTACTGTAACTGGTTGGTGATATGCTTGAATGAGTTCGATGCGGAAGAACTTCAACTCCTCAGCCGAACACTCATGACCTTTTTGCCTCACAAATGATCGTTTGCATGAATGGATCCAGCATATTGAAGAGTGACAGCTATTCTGGTGACCTTTCCCACATCTGACCCATTTCGTTTTCAGTGTATAGTCCATTATGTTTATATGAGGTTGAAAAATGCAGTTTCCTACCAATGATTCCGATACGAGATCATAGTTAAACATCAGCAAAGTCACTGATCCGCGTCACGAAAAATTCTGTCACATCTGTTCAGTGGTGTGCGCCCAAATAAATGGTTCCATCTTCACTAGCTGTGGAATCGCTGACCTGCACCAAGACTACAACACACATACATTTGTGTTTTCGTGTGACACATCAAATGCACAAACATCAACAGTCATGGTCCTATTGATTGTTTGTGAATTACTGTATAAATCATCCAAATCCGAAAGAACCCCCATACGGGATGTAACCCCAGACCATGATTTTGCCACCACCAAACTTCACTGTTTTCTGAGTGAATCTCGGATCCATGCAGGCTCCAGTAGGTCTCCTGCAATATTTGCGGCGACTGTGGTGTAATTCAATGGAAGATTCCTTTGAAAAATCCACCTTTTGCCACAAAACGGTGAAGTTTGGTGGTGACAAAATCATGGTCTGGGTTTACATCCAGTATGAGGGTGTGCGAGAGATCTGCAGGGTGGAAGGCAACATAAATAGTCTGAAATATCAACAAATCTTAGCTGCCTCATACATTCCTAACCATAAAAAGGGACAAATTCTGCAGCAGAATGGTGCTCCATCGCATATTTCGATCTCTACCTCAGAGTTCCTCAAGGCAAAGAAGATCAAGATCCTCCAGGATTGGCCAGCCCAGTCACCAGACATGAACAGGATGAAAGAGGAAGCATGGAAGACGAAACCCAAGAATGTTTATAAACTCTGGGAGGCATGCAAGACTGCTTTCTTAGATGTTCCTGATGACTTCATCAATAAATTGTATGAATCCTTGCCGAACCGCATGGACGCAATCCTTCAAGCCCATGGAAGTCATACAAATATTAAATTTGGATCTCACAGCACCACTACTTAATTCGCTTATGTTACGTAACATATTTTTGTATTTGAAGTACATTTTTTGTTCAATTTTCACACTACTTTCTGTTGACGACAAAACTTTTGTCTTGCCAAAATTTGACCTTTATGTCTTCATTAAATGATAAATCTTTTTTCAGTGAAACAAATATATTTTTGTACATTCAACATAATTTGGGAGGGTCTTAGCGTTCATATGAGCCATTTCTGAAACCAATTGAATGATTAAAGTCAGGTTATTCGCAATTGTTTCTACAAAATGGATAAGCGACAAGACTTTTGTCAGGGACTGTAGTATCTTTTCCTTAATTTACTGTTTGTATTACTCTAACACACCCACTATAAAATAAATAGCATTTATATCATAGTTTAAGGAAAACAGAATATATTTGACATAGGGCATAAGACATACATGACGCCTTCTGACCACGGAAGCCCAACGTGTGCGTCATGCAGCTGACTGAGCAAGATTGACGCTGACTACCGGATGATAGGCAAGACATCCACAAGCCCACATCTGCACCACCAACTCCCGTTCTCATTTATAAACTTCTAAAGTTTTAGTCCATAAATAAATAAATAAAAAGGTTTCCAACAATTTCGAATGCACATGACAGACGAGCACATAACTGTAGAGTCTACAATAGAGCTGAAACGAATACTCGAGTAACTCGAGTTTAAAAACTAATCTGAGTAATTTTATTCACCTCGAGTAATCGTTTATTTTGACAGCTCTAAGCATCACGTTTCGCTCGGACTACTTTTAATGCGGGACAACGCGCTGACGTCACGTGTGTAGAGGAAGAAGCAATAAAACAATATAAAAAATATTTCCGCAGCCGACAGCCGTTCCAAACTACGCCGACGTTGCTAAAAACTAGCCCGCATGATGTTAAGTTGGTAGCAGGTAGCATCTGATGAGTCTCATAGAGATCCCATGTAAGTTGAACTAGATGCTAAATGACAGACTCGGCCGCGTGTGGGCAGCGTTAATAAACAGCCGCCATCTTAAAGCAGTAGAGCGCTAAGCGCTAATAAAGAGCGCTAAACTGCGGAGGGCTAGGTTTCTATTAATTATGACCACTTTCGATGCTTGGCTAACGTGTCTTACATACAGGCTTTAACATAACATAGCTTTGTGGAGTGATGAGGGTGTAAAATAAAAACTCAATAATGCTAACTATCAATTTTAGCTTAGTAGTCATTGCTGGATAAAACACCAAGTAGCACTGGTCCCTAATGTGCCCCAATACAGCCTGTATCATACATTTATTTTGAATACTGCAAAAACACAAAATCCTATCAGGACTTACAGTTTAGAATAGCGTAAAACTTAACTAAAACTTAAAAATGGCTTGACACAAATAGAAATTCAATTGAAACACGTGGGAAAAATCCTAACTTTTAAGTGATGTGTGTTATCAAGCGTAATGGCATTTTTAGGTGTATATATATATATATATATATATATTTTTTTTTTTTTTTTTTAAATAAGATCTAAAGGTTTTTTGAGTGAAAGCAGTGAATTTGTCTTTTGAGATGCAATTGTTGGCTGTTTTCAACAATATACATAAAAAATAAAGACATTGATTGACTGAAAATGGTTCAAGATTAGATGAAATGTCTTGTTTTCTCATGGATATTTATAATTGCTCTTCACCTAAAAATATATTTGTTTTATCCGATTACTCGATTAATCGATAGAATTTTCAGTCGATTACTCGATTACTAAAATATTCGATAGCTGCAGCCCTAGTCTACAACATCAACATTTTCATGATTTTAGACTGCTTTCTTATCCCTTCAGTTGAAAATATGTTTCCAAGATGACAATGCATCATGCCACAGACTTAAAACTGTTTAAGCATTCCTTGGAGAAAGACTCATCCAGTCAATGTCATGGCCTGCAAATAGCCCTTGACACCTTTTTCAAAACGACATCTCAGTTCTTGGCAGGAGCATATCGATAACCTTTTGGGATACAAAGTATCACGATATATCACCATTTCGATATTTTGTCACACCCTTACTTGTTGCGTTCAAGAACCTCTCAGATTTCTAGTGATCAGCCAACGTGCTGTCCTCGACAATGTGTTGGAATAAAACACAGTGGGAGGATTGACGGTCGTCACATATGGATGAAATGGAAAGGACACTTCCAAGACGAGTATCATCAAAAAAAAAAAAATTGCGATATTGGATAATTTCTCGCGGCATACTTGATTATCTCTCATGGAACACTAGAGTGCCACGGTACACCGGTTGAAAACACTACTATAGATGACATCTGTCCACAGTCCACAGGGACTCGCTACCCTGATCTCATGACCCAGTTGTTCACCCATGTGGATCTGCATGGTGTTATACCTAGACAGTGTACAGCTTTTTATATACACATACATGGCAATTTTAAAATTTGTTAAAATTTCATTTTATAACCCCCCCCCCCCCCCCCCAAAAAAAATACTTGAGTTTTAAACAATGAGTGTTTTTTCCCTTTTCAATCAATTGATGTTAATATATTTTAGAGCTGAAACGAATACTCGAGCAACTCGAGTAAGTCGAGTTTAAAAATGGATCCGAGTAATTTTATTCACCTCGAGTAATCGTTTATTTTGACAGCTCTAAGCATCACGTTTCGCTCGGACTACTTTTAATGCGGGACAACGCGCTGACGCGTAGAGGAAGAAGCAATAAAAAAATATAAAAAACATTTCCGCAGCCGACAGCCGCTCCAAACTACGCCGACGTTGCTAAAAACTAGCCCGCATCATGTTAAGTTGGTAGCAGGTATCATCTGATGAGTCTCATAGAGATCACATGTATGTTGAACTAGATGCAAAATGACAGACTCGGCCGCGTCTGGGCAGCGTTAATAAACAGCTGCCATCTTAAAGCAGTAGAGCGCTAAGCGCTAATAAAGAGCGCTAAGCGTTAATAAATAAGATTAACGTTACTATCTGAGTCACTAGCTCACGTAACGTTAGCCCTGCGGAGGGCTAGGTTTCTATTAATTATGACCACTGTCGATGCGTGGCTAACGTGTCTTACATACAGGCTTTAACATAACATAGCTTTGTGGAGTGGTAAGGGTGTAAAATAAAAAAATAATGCTAACTATCAATTTTAGCTTAGTAGTCATTGCTGGATAAAACACCAAGTAGCACTGGTCCCTAATGTGCTCCAATACAGCCTGTATCATACATTTATTTTGAACACTGCAAAAACTCAAAATCCTATCAGGACTTACAGTTTAGACTAACTTAAAACTTAACTAGAACTTAAAAATGGCTTGACACAAATAGAAATTCAATTGAAACACGTGGGAAAACATCTTTTAAGTGATGTGTGTTATCAAGCGTAACAACATTTTTAGGTATATATATATATATATGTATGTATATTTTTTTAAAATGATCTAAAGGTTTTTTGAGTGAAAGCAGTGAATTTGTCTTTTTTTTAAAATTCTAGTTACATCTGAGATGCAATTGTTGGCTGTTTTCAACAATATACATCGAAAATAAAGACATTGATTGACTGAAAATGGTTCAAGATTAGATGAAATGTCTTGTTTTCTCATGTATATTTATAATTGCTCTTCACCTAAAAATATATTTGTTTTATCCGATTACTCGATTAATCGATGGAATTTTCAGTCGATTACTCGATTACTAAAATATTCGATAGCCGCAGCCCTAATATATTTCCTAACTTAATACCTAAAAATGAAATACATTTCATCAAGTTCATTCATTCTCATATCAACAGTGCGTGGCTATTTATCCAAATGTATTTTGAAAAATATCTGCTACAAAAGTCCATGTTGATAGAAGAGAAACTGTCATCAGGATGTTATACACGGATGAATCAACCAAATTTACCCAGACACAGCAAAACTGCTTTGGCAGAAGTAATAAATCTACCAATTGGTAATTAGTGGCCACCGCTTCCTGCAGTCATCCTGTGTGGCATTTGCCTTTGCAAAATTGTGGCACTGATTGACGTCTCTTGAACTCTGTCTAGCTTCATCTTCTGTGCGATGGTAAGAGTGTGCAAATGAGTTGCCTTCACACACAAAATCACAACCGCACGCATATACAAAACTGGGGAGTCACTCTTACATACAGTGATGAAAATAAGTATTTGAACACCCTGCTATTTTCTAAGTTCTCCCACTTAAATATCATGGAGGAGTCTGAAGTTTTAATTGTCGGTGCATGTCCACTGTGAGAGAGAGAATCTAAAAAGAAAAATCCAGAAATCACAATGACTGATTAAAAAATATATATATATTTGTGTGATGTAGCTGCAAATAAGTATTTGAACTAGGGCTGTCAAATGATTAAAAATTTTAATCGAGTTAATTACAGCTTAAAAATTAATTAATTGCAATTCAAACCATCTATTAAATATGCCATATTTTCTGTAAATTGTTGTTCGAATGGAAAGATAATACACAACACGGATATATACATTCAACATACGGTACATAAGTACTGTATTTGTTTATTATAACAATAAATTAACAAGATGGCATTAACATTATAAACATTCTGTTAAAGCTATCCATGGATAGAAAGACATGTAGTTCTTAAAAGTTAAATGTTAGTACAAGTTATAGAAATGTCAATGATGTGTCAATATTTCAATGTCACATCAATGTCAATAATTACACAGTGCTCATTCATGGTACTGAAACCCATAAAATCAGTCACACCCAAGCGCCAGCAGAGGGCGACAAAACACCGAATAACACAAGTAACAAGTGGACATTTTTGTCGTTTGAGCGGGGCATGTGTGTTAAATGCGTCAAATATTTTAACGTGATTAATTACAAAAATTATTTACCGCCCGTTAACGCGATAATTTTTGACAGCCCTCATTTGAACACCTGAGAAAACAAATGTTAATATTTGGTACAGTAGCTTTTGTTTGCAATTAGAGAGGTCAAATGTTTCCTGTAGTTGTTCACCAGGTTTGCACACAGTGCATGAGGGATCTTGGCCCACCCATCCGTCAGGTTTCTGGGCTGTCGCTGAGAAACATGGCGTTTGAGCTTACTCTAAAGGTTTTCTATTGGGTTTAGGTCTGGAGACTGGCTAGGCCATGCTAGAACCTTGTTATGCTTCTTACATAGCCACTTCTGGGGTTTCTTGGCTGTGTGCTTCGGGTCATTGTCATGTTGGAAGACCCAAGCATGACCCACCTTTCATGCTCTGACTGAAGGAAGGAGGTTGTTCCCCAAAATCTCACAATACAGGGCCCCAGGGAAGCACTTGTCCTGTCCCATGCGCAGAAAAATATCCCCAAAGCATGATGCTGTAACATGCTTCACAGTGGGGATGGTGTTCTTGAGATAGGTCTCATCATTCTTCTTCCTTAGTGGAATTATGACCAAAAAGTTCTATTTTACTGTCATCTAACCACAAAACTTGCTCCCATGACGCCTCTCCATCATCCAAATGGTCATAGGCAAATTTAAGACTGGTCTTGACATGTGCTGGTTTAAGCAGAGGGACCTTCCGTGTAAAGGAATCTGACCTTGTAGCCAGACTGCCGGAATCGCACCAGCCAAACCGCCGGACCCGGGCTGGCGCAGATTCAACGAGCCGGCGGGATCCCGGCCAGAAGGGCAAACTCCGCTCGTTCACCTTAGTCTTAACCCTTTGTACTGACTCCATTTTGAATAGTTTAAATAAGGCTTACTAAGAACAAGTTGACAATTTACTCAGGTGGGCAGAGATCAAAACAAGGTTAAACAGAAATACTCAGGCGAGGAGACAAACTCGTTCCAAGGTCACCATATCAGAAGCAACAAAAGGTTCCCGAGAAAAAAGACAACGCTTAGTTAAACATTCAGTCTTGTGAAGGCTCTCGTGGGGCGAGCCGTGAGCAGGAAGAAGGGTGTGTTTGGGATTATTGTCTGTTTGTGGATTGGACAGGAGGATTCGGGAGTTACTGTTGTTGGATGGTTGATGGTTGTGGATTTTTCCACCTCAGCGTCAAAGGGGCTCTTGTCAGTCGTGTTATCAGTTGGATATCGGGCGTTCTCCGATGCTCCTTGTGTTGGTACTGAGTGTCCCGCCGGGAGAACTGATTGTGAGAGTTGATACGTCAATCTTGCTTATGACGTACACGTTGGGCTTCCGTGATAAGAAGGCATCATGTATCTTTTATGCCCTATATTCTGCTTGTTTTCCTTAAACTATGGTTTAGGTACTATTAATTTTATATTGGGCGTGTTAGAGTACTACAAACAGTTAGACGCATGTGCCATGCATGATTTCAAACCATGACGTCTCAGTGTATTACCAACGGTAACCATGGAAACGGTGGTCCCAGCTCTTTTCAGGTCATTGACCAACTCCTGTCGTGAAGTTCTGGACTGATTCCTCACCTTTCTCTGGATCATCGAGACCCCACGAGGTGATATCTTACAAGGGGCTCCAGTTCAATTGAGACTGACCGTTATGTTAAGCTTCTTCTATTTTCTAATTATTGCTCCAACAGTGAAACTTTTTTTCACCAAGCTTCTTGCCAATTGCACTGTAGCCCTTTCCAGCCTTGTAGAGGTCAACAATTTTGTCTCTGGTGTCTTTGGACAGCTCTTTGGTCTTGACCATGGTCCAAGTTTGAGTCTTACTGACTGTATGGGGTGGACTGGTGTCTTTATGCTGCTATCGACCTCAAACAAGTGCATCTGATTCAGGATAATACATGGAGTGGAGCTGGACTTTTAATAGGTGGACTTCCCGGTCGAACTTGCAAAATAGCAAGGTGTTCAAATACCTATTTTCTTCACTGTATAATATCAAACAAAAACTCACACTTACTCTCACACAACAGCACACTCTCACAGTGAAAGGAACACATTTGTTCAATCTTTCTCGCCCACACATAGGCAAATGAAGCGAAGGCAGCAAATTCAAAGAGTCACTCAGGAGTCCCTTTAATCTTGATGATGCCGCAATCTTATTGGATTGCCTCGTGTCTTTCATGTGGAACGAAACGCCGCGTTTTCCTTGAAGTTCAGAACAACCGCAAATGTATGACACAATACTTTGTTGTACGAATCTCAAGCCTAAATGAGTATAATCATTCTATTATTTACTGGAATCTGTCTGTCTGGTTGACTATATTGAAAATAGACAATAAAAGTATTTTAAAATGCTATCGGATAACATAGACATTGTTTTTTCATAATTGTTTTTTGGCCAATATGCATGTTGCCTTCAAAGTGAATGTACAACCCCTAGCAAAAAGTATGGAATCACCAGTCTCGGACGAGCCCTCACTCAGACATTTTATTATGTAGAACAAACTCAGATAAAAAGCTTGAAAAAATAATGAATTAATTCAAAAGTGCAACTCTTTAGCATTCAGAAACACTAAAAGAAATTAATAAAAAACATTGTGGTGGTCAATAAAAGTTAATTTTGTTGAGCAAGTGCAGGGAAATATATATGGAATCACTCCATTGTGAGGAAAAAACATTGGAATCATGAGAAACAAACAAAGAAATAACAATCAAAACACATCTCTAGTATTTAGTAGCACCACCTCTGGCTTTTATGACAGCTTGCAGTCTCTGAGGCATGGACTTGATGAGTATTCTTCATCAATTTGGTGCCAACTCTCTTTGATTGCAGTTGCTAGATCATCCTTGCAGGTTGGAGCCCTGCTTTTCAATTTCAACCACAAGTTATCAAGAGGGTTGAGATCTGGGCTATTTGCAGGCCATGACATTGACCGGATGAGTCTTTCTCCAAGGAATGCTTTAACAGTTTTAGCTCTGTGGCGTGATGCATTGTCATCTTGTAAAATGACAAATATATTTTCAATTGAAGAGATACGAAAGCTGTCTAAAATTTCAATGTAAACTTGTGCGTTTATTGAAGTTTTGACCACAGCCATCTCCCCAGTGCCTTTGCCTGACATGCAGCCCCATATCATCAAGGACTGAGGGAATTTTGATGTCTTCTTCAGACAGTCATCTTTGTAAATCTCACTGGAACAGCGCCAAACAAAAGTTCCAGCATCATCACCTTGTCAAGAGTCAAGAATCTGCATTGTTTTTTTCACATATTGATGGATTAAATAAAGTCATATCATCCTTTTTTTAACAAAATAAGACCCCCTCACTGGAGGACATTGCTGCTGCACATACATTAAATAGAGCTAAGAAGATTATCAAAGACTCTTCCCACCCTGGTCATCACCTCTTTGAACTGTTGCCCTCTGGCAATAGATATACACTCACCGGCCACTTTATTAGGTACACCATGCTAGTAACGGGTTGGACCCCTTTTTGCCTTCAGAACTTCCTCAATTCTTCGTGGCGTAGATTCAACAAGGTGCTGGAAGCATTCCTCAGAGAGTTTGGTCCATATTGACATGATGGCATCACACAGTTGGTGCAGATTTGTCGACTGCACATCCATGATGTGAATCTCCCGTTCAACCACATCCCAAAGATGCTCTATTGGATTGAGATCTGGTAACTGTGGAGGCCATTTGAGTACAGTGAACTCATTGTCATGTTCAAGAAACCAGTCTGAGATGATTCCAGCTTTATGACATGGCGCATTATCCTGCTGAAAGTAGCCATCAGAAGTTGGGTACATTGTGGTCATAAAGGGATGGACATGGTCAGCAACAATACTCAAGTAGGCTGTGGCGTTCCAACGATGCTCAATTGGTACCAAGGGGCCCAAAGAGTACCAAGAAAAAATTCCCCACACCATTACACCACCAGCACCAGCCTGAACCGTTGATACAAGGCAGGATGGATCCATGCTTTCATGTTGTTGACGCCAAATCCTGACCCTACCATCCGAATGTCACAGCAGAAATCGAGACTCATCAGACCAGGCATCGTTTTTTTCAATCTTCTATTGTCCAATTTCGATGAGCTTGTGCAAATTGAAGCCTCAGTTTCCTGTTCTTAGCTGAAAGGAGTGGCACCTGGCATGGTCTTCTGCCGCTGTAGCCCATCCGCCTCAAAGTTCGACATACTGTGCGTTCAGAGATGCTCTTCTGCCTACCTTTGTTGTAACGGGTGGTTATTTGAGTCACGGTTGCCTTTCTATCAGCTCGAACCTGTCTGGCCTTTCTCCTCTGACCTCTGGCATCAACAAGGCATTTCCGCCCACAGAACTGCCGCTCACTGGATATTTTTTCTCTTTCGGACCATTCTCTGTAAACCCTAGAGATGGTTGTGCGTGAAAATCCCAGTAGATCAGCAGTTTCTGAAATACTCAGACTAGCCCGTCTGGCACCAACAACCATGCCACGTTCAAAGTCACTCAAATCACCTTTCTTCCCCATGCTGATGCTCGGTTTGAACTGCAGGAGATTGTCTTAAACCATGTCTACATGCCTAAATGCACTGAGTTGCCGCCATGTGATTGGCTGATTAGAAATTAAGTGTTAACGAGCAGTTGGACAGGTGTACCTAATAAAGTGGCCGGTGAGTGTAGAGCGATGAGAACACGTACTACCAGATTCAGAGATTTTTCCAGGGCCATCAGTGTTCTCAACACTGGACCGCACTAATTGTTTCATGACGCTGCTATTTAGCGACTTTTGCACAATAATTTATTAATTGTCTATTATTTAGTAGTATGTTTAAGTTGTGTGTTATTTTACTGTACTGTGTCTTGTGAGTGTTTTATGGTACCACAGAGTAGTTTTCCAATTTCGTTGTTTGCTCGGCTTGCAATGACAATAAAGGAATTTAATTGAATCAACTCATAATAACTGAGATGAAAAAATAATAATGCCACAAAGCCCCCAGAGTAGTAAGAAGTTATTTTAATCCTTTACATACAGTATGTACAATACAGTATTGTCATTAGACATTCAGCTGAGCTGGTGGGTATAAAGACAAAAACAAAGATGGGCTGTGCTGAGAACGACAAACCAGACCAGAGTGGTCTCATTTGTAATCAATGAACATACAATTTCATATTTCCCTCATTAATGATATATTATATTTCCATCTGCTGTTATCAAAGCAGTAAAACTGCAAATTCTCAAATTACAAACAAATCTGACTCCGTTGTTTTATATGTCGACGATTTTATCGTATGGCAGGTGCATTAGGTATACAAACTCCTACCCTGCATTAGACTGACACATTTCTAATACAGTGAAGCTGCCATCTGTTGGCATTTACAAGCAACTACAGGCATCTAATAGGGCGTTAATTGCAGGTTTTAAGGCAGGGGTCGGGAACCTTTTTGGCTGAAAGAGCCATGAACACCACATATTTTTAAATGTAATTCTGTGAGAGCCATACAACAATATGTTAAAAACTAAAAATACAAGTAATATGTGCATTTTATGTAATTTCAACACTTTTAAAGTACAATAAGTCTCTGAATTCTTTTTAATAACTTATATAAATCATAATAATTAAATTATAATGATTAAATAATATTTAAATAGTTATTTTAATCCACAGATACTCTTGTATTTACAGT
This sequence comes from Corythoichthys intestinalis, assembly GCF_030265065.1. NCBI lineage: Eukaryota > Metazoa > Chordata > Actinopteri > Syngnathiformes > Syngnathidae > Corythoichthys > Corythoichthys intestinalis. The sequence goes on along the minus strand of NC_080409.1, from coordinate 47,897,809 downwards.
TTTAAACCAGTGGGGGGAGGCGTTCGCTAAGTGGCGTGCATGGGCAATAAATGTTCGCATTTTAGAGCAAATAAGAAATCAGCCGTCTTGGCAGTAATGTGAGACGGACGTTGTAAACTAGTATTTTTTTTACTTGTTTGAGGTGAGAAAAAGAGTATAATTTGACTGTGTATATTAACAGATTGATTTATTTTAGGATGATTGTGATTTTTGCTGAGTGTTAATATAGTTCAGAAATATGTTCATCGTTAAGTATTGTAATGTCCGTAACTATTTGTGGGCCCTTGAAGAAGTCATCAGACGGCAGAGTAGTGACGTAGCGGGAAGCAAGGAGGAGAAAGCGTACGGCGTGAGAGCGGAGTTAGCATGTTGCGGATGCCGTTGTTATTTTGTTTATTATTTTTATGGTTGCCACAATAAAGTGGGAAAGTCATCACCAACTCCTCTCCTTCCTATTTCCACATTCGGGGCTATTACAGTATGTTTATGTGTGACTGCAGATGTGTTCATAATGGCGTGCGGACGACGAGTGAATGCTAGTAGTGTCTAAAATGTAGAAGTTAAATGTTTTGTCACAAAAACTTGTATTTGTTTATTCATATAGTTATATAAGAATCAGCATTTTAGAGCGAATAAGAAATGAGCCGTCTGTGTACAGCAATGCGAGACGAACGTTGTTTTTTTTCTTGTTTCAGCTGTATAAGAAAAATGAAAATAAAGAAAAATTAAACAACAGACTGAAGCATTTAATCCCTGTCTGCACCACGCTACAGATCCATCGCTATTATTTCAACCGACTGCCACACGCATCATCAGACTTCGAACGTCCTCCACAGCCGCACCTGAAGTGTCTGTAGTGTCCAGACCCGAATGTCGCCTGTTTACTGACTTGCCAATAAAAAAAAATGTGAGCGCCCCTTACTGGTTGCTCTTTTTAACGGTTCCCCTGTGGCTCTCACGCCCGCCAGGTTTCCCCCGAGGTCCTAGCGCCCTTCGCATTACATGACAAAACTTTTTTTTTTTTTTTTTTTAAACTGAAGATTTGTCTGCAACCCGGATGCAGCCGCCAAAAGAGCCATATCTGGCTTGCGAGCCATAGGTTCCCGACCCCTGTTTTAAGGGATCTCTCTCAAGTTCCCCTCCAAAAACAGTGGGGTTTCACTGTATTATGACCCTATACAAAATAGCCAACACATGAGAAACAGCTCTTAGTATGCTGCAATTCAACTTTGCACCACTAAAAACTGTTCTAGTGACAAATATATTGCTAAAATCAATAGTCTTCTATTAAAACTACACTTTGTCCTTGTAAAGGCAAAATCCAGCTATTTTATTTGATCTCTTGCTTCCTTGCTGATTATATTTCAGATGTATTTTTTTTAAACCAAGCATTTCTAGATTCTTGCCTCAATTGAACCCTAATGCCCTTGTCGGACATTATTGTTATTACACGGTAAAGCTACGGATGTTTTACTGAAATTACTTTTTTGTGTGATTTTTCTTTCTTGTATTCTGGTGTTGTTGTTTTTTTTTTACCTCCCTCTTTTTGTATTCCGCTGCTGCTTTTTGCTTTTCTCTGAATACCTTCAAGGCCAAAACCTTATAAACGTTCTGCAAAATATCGTCACTAAATCATCTTTCTTCATTGCATTTCAGTTTCCATGAGTCTCTGAAAGAACTGCAGACTTGCTTATATATACAGTGAGGAGCAGAGATTTGCACCCCTTGTGATTTTGCAAGTTCACCCACTTAGAAAATAGGTAGAGGTCTGAAATTTCAATCATAGATGCATTTCAACTCATAAAGACATACTCTTAAAAAAAAAAATACAGAAATCACATTGTAGTTTACTGGAGTTCATAAGTATTTGTACTAGGGGTGCAACGGTTCAGTAAGCCCACGGTTCGGTTTGAACCTCGGTTTTGGGATCACGGTTTCGGTCAGTTTTGCATTTTTTTTAAAGCATTTATTCACAAGAATTTTCAACGTAAAAAGCTCTTTGTGGTGATAAGGCGGCGCCACATTGACTAAAAGCCTCACATTCGACATAATACGTAAAATAAATGCTAACTGTCCGGTTTTTTGCTTTTAACCAAGAATCGAGACTGTTTTACATTCATATCTATAAAGAACTCAGGGATTTAAGCATTAATTCACAAGAATCTTCCATGTAACAACCTCTTTGTGATGATACGGCGGCGCCACAGTGGCTTAAAGACTAGCATCACATTCGACATATTTTCGTAAAATAAATGCAAACTGCCTTGTTTTTTGCTTTTAACCAAGAATGGAGAATATTTTTTGTTCATATCTATAAAAAAAAAAATCTTTTAACGTAAAAAGCTCTTTGTCTGTGTTTCCACTTGGTCAGCTTTGACGGAGATAGGCCCCCTGTGAATTGGCCCCGCGCCTCGTCACTATGTTATGAAGTCTATGGATTGAGCTGAAACTTTGTGTTTCTCAACAACAGCCCCAAAATCTGACAGATCTAGAGAAGATTTGTGAGGAGGAATGGGCCAAAATCCCTGTTTCCATATGTGAAAACCTGCTGAAGAACTACAGAAAGCGTCTGACCTCTGTAATTGCAAACAAAGGCATCTGCGTTAAATATTAGCACTGATTTTCTCAGGGGTACAAATCCTTATGAACCCCAGTGTATTAAAATTAGTTTAAAAAAATCATTCAATGTGAGTTCCGAATTTCTTTTTTATAGATTATGTCTCTATAAATGGAAATCATCTACAGTGCCCTCCATAATTATTGGCACCCCTGAAAAAGATGTGTTTTTTAGCTTCTAATATTTTTTTAAATTCAAATAATATGGGACCTAAATGGAAAAAAGAGAGAAAAATCCAACCTGCAATACAAGTGCATTCATTCAATGGGGAAAAAATCCCACATAAAAAAAAAAAAATTTGACATCAAATAATGTGTGTCACAATTATTAGCACCCCTGGTGCTAATACTTTGTACAACCCCCTTTTGCCAACAAAACAAGGTCTGGGGACTGAGATGGCCATGGAAGGAGCTTGATTTTGTGTCTGGTGAACCATTTCTGTGTAGATATGGCCATATGTTTAGGGTCATTGTCTTGCTTAAAGACCCAGTGACGACCCATCTTCAGCTTTCGGGCAGGGGGCAACAGATTTTGATTAAAAATGTCCTGGTATTTCAAAGCATTCATGATGCCATGCACCCTAACTAGGTTCCCAGGGCCTTTGGAAGCGAAACAGCCCCACAGCATCACTGACCCACCCGCATACTTCACAGTGGGTATGAGGTGCTTTTCAGCATGAGCATCTTTCGTGGCACGCCAGACCCACTTAGAGTGTTTGTTGCCAAAAAGCTCAATCTTGGTCTCATCTGACCAAAGCACACGGTCCCAGTTGAAGCCTGGGACCGTGTGTATTTTTGTGTGAGACCAAGATTGAGCTGATTGAAGGTTGGATTTTTCTCTTTTTTTCCATTAAGGTCCCATATTATTTGAATAAAAAAATATTAGAAGCTAAAAAACACATCTTTTCCAGGGGTGCCAATAATTAAGGAGTGCACTGTATGATTGAAATTTCATACCTCTACCTATTTTCTAATTAGGTGAACTTGCAAAATCACATGGGGTGCAAATACATCTGCTCCTTATTGGAACTACCAAACATCAAATAGTCATTTGAGGATTTTAACCTTTTCATTTTGAAATTGTTTTTTTTCCCCCATCCATTCTATTGTTTTCAGCCTATCTGAGGTTGAGTCGTGAGGTCAGCAGTTGCAGCAGGGAAGCCCAGAAACGGGCTGCCAAAAACAACACTGCTGCACACTGAACCCCCCAAAAAAAACCATCACCCCTAAATGGCAAATTTTCTTCAAAACAGCGATCAAACTAATACAAACTATTGGAAAATTAGTTGTTTTGTTTTTTTCAACCTTTTCAACCAATTAAAAAAATATCTAAAATTTTGGGATGGGGAAAAAAAGTGCTGAATTTCTTTACAATAGCATGGGCTCGATAACGGTTTTTCCCTCTTAAATCTCAAATCGCAATAAAATTTTTCAGTCGTATAGGTTTTTGTTTACTGTTCTTGATGATGATAGATGTCCAGTCGCGGCTCTTTTCTTTCTTCTGGTGTGAATTTGAATGAGGTTATCACTAGTAGATGTCCAATCCATTTGAAGTGGGAGAATGGCAGCGAATGTTCATTCGCTGCCATCCTCCCACTTCAAATGGATTGGACAACTATCGCTGTCAATGAGTTAAAACATGAAATCCAGTGATAGACAAACATACAAAGCAGCACTTGTATTCTCATCTTCATTTATCTTGCACCGACCGTGGCTTCCTTTCCACTTTTCCCTACAGGAACGTCAGCACCCCCACCTCCCAAGCGGTCCGTCGATTTGACCTTGTCCGCCCTCCACGGTCCGCAGACACCGCCTCCTCTTTCTCATTCTCTCGAGAGCATTTACCCCCCTCAGATGATGTCCAGGACGTCACACGGCACAAAGCCTCGCTTCTTGGCGCTCGCCACCCGGATGAAGCCGTTGCTTTCGTCCTCACTGCTCACACAAATCTGGTGGGAGAGGATAGCCATGAATTCTGCTCCTGCTATTCTTAAGGAAAAAAAGACTGATAGAAAGATAGGAAGGACATGATGATGGGAGGAAGGCAGTTACAGTCACTTTTAGGGCCCTCAAAAGGTCAAAACACACAAACACATATTCCTAACCTGAATCCTGGCCAGAATGTCTATTGTAAGATAAGAGCATCAATGAAACCCTGAAACCCAATGTAACCCTGAGTACAACCCCACCTTGACATACATTAGTACAGTATTAAATAAATGTAATTGTTGTAAAGTCAAAATTTTGATTGCACTACTGTTTTTCCCCACTTGGAGTCATCATAGTTTTACCTAACATAACCTGAAATAAAACCATCAGCATGAAAAGCAATAGCGCTACACCATCCGTCAAAAAAATGTAAATTTAATACTTTGAATTATAAATACATTAATAAAAATATATAGTTGCTTTAGGCGTATGGAGGTAGATTTGTGTTTTTATTATTCAATCAAAAAAAAAAAGTTGCTTCAATCAAATAAAAAGTCGCTTCAATCAAAATATATATTTTCAATCGAAGAAAAAGTCACTTCAATCAAAAAAATGTGTTTGAATGCAAAAATAAATTTGAAACTCAAAAAATGATATTTGAAAACTATTTTTCTTTGGAATTTTTTTTTTAAATTTAAGTCAAGTTTTTTTTTTTTTGATTGAAACAACATTTTTGATTGAAGTAATTTTGCGTTTGGACCACATTTTGGCTAGGACATTTGTGTCTTTATTATTCAATTCAAAAATAAGTTGCTTAAGACAAAAAAATATTTTCAAAAGCATGTTTCACCCATAAAATCCACAACCGTTCCGGCTGTGGCCATTCACGGCTGTGTCTTGACACTCGGCAATACATGCTACACAGAGTTTTTGGATAGAAACAAGATAAGTGTAATATCTCGTAAAGTAATATCTCGTTAAAATCATGGTGTCTTAAATTATGCTCTGTCATGCTCGCACCTCCAGTTAGGGTTTAGGTGTTTATTTTTCTAAATGCCCTCCAGTTTAAAAAATTTCTTACCCCGGAAAATTAGATTTTAAGCTTTCCAATGACGTATCACACATGCATATAGGACCATTTTGAAATGTGGCCAAATTGGGGGTCTTAGAGCAGAAGTTCCAGTTACCTGAGTGTTTTCTGCCATAGACAAGTTTCCTGAGCGAACCATGGACGACGCCTTCTTTAGATGGAAAAGAGTGAGCAGAAATGCGGAAGTAAAGCGGAAGTACCTCAGAAACTTGTCTATAAATTGATAAACTCTCTGACCAAGTCCCATTTTTTGCAGGCCCTTCCAGACGGGGGAGAGGGGGACTTTGCTGGCGGAGATATTTTAACACTTAAACACATCTTATCTTTCTGTTTGACCCTCCCCTTGCCTAACCCCGCCCACTTTACCCCCAGCACCCCCATGAATTCCGCCCCTGTATAGGGCATAAGGTGTACATTTATTGTAAACAAAATGACTAATAGGGAAATGCAGATATTGTCATATGTGACACTAGTAATCTACAGTGGTATGGAAAAGTATCTGAACCTTTTGGAATTTCTCACATTTCTGCATAAAATAACCATCAAATGTGATCTGATCTTTGTCAAAATCTAACAGATGAAAAAACTGTCTGCTTTCAGTAAAACCACCCAAACATTTATAGGTTTTCATATTTCAATGAGGATCGTATGCAAACAATGACAGAAGGGGGGGAAATAAAGTAAGTGAACCATCCCATTTAATATTTTGTGCCCCCCCCCCTGGCAGCAATAACTTCAACCAAACGCTTCCTCTAGGTGCAGCTCAGTCTGGCACATCGATCCAGACTTATCTTGGTGCATTCTTCTCTACATAACTGCTGTAGTTCAGTCAGATTTCTCGGATGTCTGGCATGAATCACTGTCTTTAGGTCATGACACAGTATATCCATGGGGTTCAAGTCTGGACTGTGACTTGGCCACTCCAGAACGTGTATTTTGTTCTACTGAAACCATTCTAAAGTGGATTTACGTCTGTGTTTTGGATCATTGTCTTGTTGCAGCATCCATCCTTTTTTTTTTAGCTTTAACTGTCTGACAGACAGACTGCAAAACTTCCTGATAAACTTTTTAATTCATTCTTCCATTAATGATTGTAAGTTGTCCAGGCTCTTAGGCTGCAAAACAGCCCCAAATCAGAGCTGAGTTGTTGATGTTGGTGAGCTGTTCCATTTATCCTTCACACATAATATTGTGTGTTACTCCCAAACTATTCAACTGTGGTTTCATCGGGCCACAAAATATTTTGCCAAAACTTTGGTGGAGTGTCCAAGTGCCTTTTGCGAAAATTAAACAAGCAACTATGTTTTTTGTTTTTTTTGGGGGGCAGCAGTGGCTTCCTCCGTGGAGTCCTCCCATGAACACCATTTTTGCCATAGTTTTACATATAGTTGATGTGTGCACAGTGATACTGGACTGTGCCAGTGATTTCTGTAAGTCTTCAGCAGACACTCGGTTCTTTTTGCTGAACTCTTGGCGTCATCTTAAGTGGGCAGCCACTCCTTGGGACAGAAGCAACAGTGCCAAACTCTCTCCATCAGTAGACGACTTCTCTGACTGTCGATTGATGAACATGATGGTTTTGTATCCTTTCCCAGCTTTATACAAATCAACAATCCAGACAGCTCTTTTGACTGAGCCATGATGCACACCAGACAATGCTTCTCATCAAGACAATTTTTACCAGGTGTGTGTTTTATAGTGGGCAGGGCAGCTTTCAACCACTCATCAGTGATTCGGCACACACCTGACTTAAATTTTCAATTTTCAATTGCTCTTTAAGTCTCCTTAGGCAGAGGGTTCACTTACTTATTTTCCCTCTTCTGTCATTGTTTGCATGCTATCCGCATTAAAATATGAAAACCTATAAATGGGTGGTTTTAGTTAAAGAAGACAGTTTTTTCATCTGTGTGATTTTGACAAAGATCAGATTACATTTGATGGTGATTTTATGTGGTTCGGATACTTTTTGATACCACTGTATATTAGTTAAGTGGTGGAGTGGCCAGTAAATTTATAGGGCGGGGGGAGAGGCACCCCTAGCCACCGCATGTTGTCACCATTGGCTTAGGTCAGGATAGAAAGCTTTAAAGTGTTATTGGTAAGTACATGTCAAGTCCAAATTGAGGGTGATTTTGACCCATGATGAGCTCAAGTGCTGTTACAAGTGCATGAAAAATGTTGCGGATTATTTTGTGTGACCTATGTTCAACTTAAGTGATCACATTTTGTTCCCGTTTTTGGGAACACGCCGATCTCGTATTTTGTGGCTTTATATCCGCTGGGGGGGGTTTGTTTCTCACCATTGCTTTGTGGGAAAAAGGGACGACTCATTAAAAGCACATGCATATTTGACGGATAAGTCATATGCGGGGGGCCAAAATACTTGTGATGAAATGATGCGAGGGCGAGTGATATAAGTGGCCTTTAGGGAGAAGCTGAAGTTCTTCAAAGATAGTTTAAGAGCCACGGGATATGAAATATTCGTTTGATATGATAATAAATGACAGGCGGGTATAATGTGGGTATTCGAAACGTCAGTAAAGGTCACTGCTACCTCAAATAAGGATGTTTTCACTTCACTCAGTGGTCAAGAACCGTACTGATTTTATTTTAGTTCCGGAATTTTCGAAATCCTCCTTCACTTGGGCAGTTATTTTCCTAAACAAAGACCAACGAGTACCTGTCCCTCCTTCAGCGTAATCTGGCCCTGCTCCCTGCAGCCGATGAACGTCCTGTTACACCTGAAAACCTGGTCTCCCACCATTAAGAGATGAGCGAAGGAAGCCGGGAAGAAACCGATCCTGTCCTCAATCACCCCCTGGAAAATATCAAACAGATGATAGTTGATATGTGGGTTGTTGTTCTTTTATCAGCCTCAGCGTTATTGATGTTGCTTGTGAAATTCTAGAAACAGGCCAGATGTCGTTGTTTATCCACTGCCTGATGAGATGCTACAGCTTTAAATGCACAATGAGTTAGCGCAGGGTCTGCTCGCAGCATGCTGTCTCTGCACGGCCATCTTTTATCTGTCTTTATTAGGATTCTGAACACACAATATTGCTTTTGTCTTTCTATAATTTACTGCTTGGCTCGTACATCAATTTATTTTTTTCTAGGTTCATTAAGTTGTGATTAAGGGAAAATACACGCACTTTATTATTGCCTTTGAAAGGCTAGGAAACAATTCATTTTTCATATCCGGATCAGGAAGTCACAGTGCGTAAAGGTAATTTAATGCTTACCTTCCACCAATCTTCATTGGAGTCATCAACTAACAAAATTCGGTCTCCTGCTCTGTAATATAAGAAAAAACAAAAAAGTCAGCCCCCATTTTTTCCCCACAGGCATAGGTGGAGTTTGACTTTTGGGGCAGGGGGGCACAACATGTTGATGACCCCGAAACGCAGTGTCAACAATAAAATTAAACTTTATAGAATATTTATAATAATAAGTTGACAATGAGTGTTTTTTTGTTTCCCATCATTCTTGAGGGGAATTCTAAATCAGGCTGCCTAGGCAATACTTTTTGCCAAGATCGTCATCCATTGAATATGGTACGCCGGCTGGTGTCGTGCCAATGTAGTTACCCCAGTCAAAAATTGTATCCCCTGGGCGGAGCCAAATGGAGGTAGATTTGTGTCTTTATTATTCAATCAATAAAAGAGTTGCTTCAATTAAAAAAAAAAAAAAAAGTTGCTTCAATCAATATATATATTTTCAATTTAAAAAGAAAAGTCGCTTTAATTAAAAAAAAAAATGTGAACGCAAAAATAAATTTAAAACTCAAAAAATGCACGCAAAAGCTATTTTTCTTTGATTTTTGGGGGGGGGGGTTGAAGTAAATTTTTTTTAATTTTTTTGATTGAAGTAATGAATGATTTGTGTTTGGGCCACATTTTGGCTAGGTCATCTTTGTCTTTATCATTCAGTCAAAAAATAAAATATAAATTGCCTCAAAAATATATATGTATTTTTAAAAAGAAAAATCAATCAAAAAAAAGTATTTCAATCATGGAAAAAGTTTTTGAATGAGAAAAGATATTTGAGGTTGAAAATTTTTCATTTGAACACTGAATTTTTCATTGAAAAAGTTTTCTTTGATTGAAGCAATCCTTTTTTGTTTGGGCCATGTTATGGGTAGGACATTTGTGTCTAAATCATTTAATCCCCCAAAAAGTTGCTTCAATCAAAAAAATATATATTGTATTTATATTTTCAATCAAAGAAAAAAATCATTTGAAAAATGCCCTCCCCTAATTTTTTTTTTTTTTTTTAAGTTATATGCAAAGCAAATGACCGTCTACGTTGCTAGTCACATGATCTGTTCGAAAAATAGTTTTGACCCATTATAAAAATTTTTTTTTTTTGTTCATTTATTTTAGTTGCAGTTTTATTGCTTTACAACATATATATATATATATATATATATATATATATATATATATATATATATATATGAGGTCAATTACATGCAATGAAACTTTTGCTGGCCCCCCTTAAAATCCGCTTATGCCCACAGGGTTCACAATAGGAGGAGTAATTGCGCGGATCCGTCAGGGTGGCATGGGCAGTGTTGTAAATCTTACTTCAAAAAAGTAATTAGTTACAGTTACAAATGACTTCTCCCAAAAAGTAATTGAGTTAGTAACTCAGTTACAGTCAAGTGAAAAAATTAGGACACCCCATTAAATACTCAGTTCTTTATTAAGAAATGTTTACACATCAATGTCTGATATTGTTTATCTTTATATCTGGAAAAACAAACTGGAGGTAAACAACAAAATTAACATTTTTTTACTCATTAAACCAAATTTATCAACAAAAATGCATATTCTAACGAGGAAAAAGTTAGGACACCCTACCACCTAATAGCTAGTGTTATCCCCTTTGGCTGAAATAACTTCAGTGACACGCTTTTTGTAGCCATCTACCAGTCTTTGACATCGGTCTGAAGAAAGTTTGCCCCACTCCTCAACGCAGAATACTTTCAGCTGTGAGAAGTTTGAGGGGTTTCTTGCATGTCCAGCCGGTTTCAAGTTACCCCACAGCATCTCAATGGGATTAAGATCTGGGCTTGACTCGGCCATTCCAGGACACTCCATTTCTTCCTTGTGGGACGCACCACCTTTTAGCGACGCCGGTGGACAAAAGCGGTAGTGTTTTTTTATCCTGTCTCAGGCACTTTAAGGAAGACTGCATTTCCCAAGAGGACCAGCACACACCCGCACAGTAGGGATGTCACGATCCAGGTTTTTGCACTTCCGATCTGATACCGATATTGTTTTGCACTTCCGATCTGATACCGATACTGGCCGATACCGATACCGGCCTGTCTGAGCATGTGTTAAAGTTTAAAGTTATTTAGCTTCCTTACTTAGATGTCAGACTCAGGTTGAAAAAGGTTTTTGTACTCTTGATAACAACTAGCCAGCTGAATTAGGTGAGTTTGAATAACACAACAGTTGGTAACAAGAAACTGACCCGTTTATTCAGTGACAAACACAAAACATAAATAACAAACAGAAATGGCATAGTCAGTCAGTAAAACGTGCAAATAATATTGTAAACTGTCTTAAAAAAGCAAAACACACCAACAACCTCAGTGGAAAATCCCACAAACCCCCCAAGCTATTAGATGCTTTTAATGTTTCGTGCATTAGTTACAAAAATTGTATAAAAAGCCTCTCAGGTTTAAATAAATGACTATTTCAGTATCAAGTTAACATTTTAAAACAGTAAATAAAATACTCAAGTCCCCATTCTGTATCAGCAGCTTTAAACTACATTCATTTAGTTTTGCGAATCAACTGTTAAAGTTGTTAAAATTGCTCCCTTTATTCCATAATTTCCCTTCTGTCTACTTTAAACATGTGAAAGTTTTAAAACTTTTGAAGATAGATACTAGTCATGATTTTTCCCGATTTAGGAGTATTTTAGATAAAAAGTTAATTAGGTTCGCTTGGAAGGTTCACAACAGCCTACTAGGGAAATCTCCTGCTTTAAGATGGCGACTGTTTACTAACGCAACTAGTTTTCCATACTTCAATGTTGCTAATGCCGTTGCGTCTGTCATTTTGCATCTTGTTCTGTATACATATGATATCTATTATCTACAGTAAAACGATGTTGACGTAGTTTGTAGCGGCTGTCAGCAGCAGGCAGGTATTCTTGTGTTTTTTTATCCAGCGGCATGAGTTGAGCTAAAGCCGTGAGTTGAGCATTGGCATTACCCGGCTCTATGACAAGCATGATGTTTACTCTCAGGACGCAATGCGGTCCGTTTCTCATTGCGTCCCGAAGACCGCGCTGTGTATTAGTTCCGCTTGACTTGTCGTATTTCAATAATCGGAATTTGGATGTTTGTGAATCGTTCTCGAATCTTCCACGGGCGAATCGCTCAAGGATGTAATGATGGCTGGGCATGTTGTACCGTTGTTCTAAGTGTTGGATGGTGCGTCTTTACTTACGAGAGATAATGGCTCGTAATCCAGAATAAATTATTCGGCAATGACTTGTTATTCCCTGGGCTTTGGGACTGTCGAGTGCCAGTTTGTCACGCATAGCAAAAGTTTCTGCCAGTGTTAGTTGCGTAGGACCTTTCTTTTTGTCTTCAGTTTTCTTAACATACTTCTTACTGTATTTTGTTTGTGGTGGTATTTCGCTAAATGCTTGATTAGGTTGGTTGTATTAAAACTTCTTACAGCTTTACCACTACGCTTGACTTTATTGTGGCATATGTTGCACTCTGCCTCTTTGTCGTCCTTTAAGGTGAAATGATCCCACACAGCTGACATTTTTACCGATAGTCTCTCGGTAAATTGGGAGACGGTGATGTAAATGTAGTGTGTTGAAGGTGTGCCGTAAAATGCGGACAGGATTTTAGGGAAACCGAATCTAAAACTGGAATGGATTATCTAAATCGGTGCGCTGGAAAACCCGGACGGGACTTTAAAGGACTTTAAAAAAGAAAAATTTGGATGGGAATTCTGGATCGGAATTTTTCCGTGTTGGCCGATCCGATACCGATGCGCATTTTTTTGCTCATATCGGTGTCCGATCCGATCCAAATATCGGATTGGGACATCTCTACCGCACAGTGTTGTAAAATCATCAATCGATCAAAAATCAATCTCCCAGTCGCCTGCAGATGGATTAAACGACATTTTTGTTTCATGCGGGCTGTGTGAAGCATGAAGAATAATAAGGTAATGAATCCAATCGCATATAGGATATGACGGTTGCTAACCGTTTATAATATATTGTTTAAATGGCATATGACAGTTAGCAAACGCGTGGCTAAACCCCCGATCCCACCTTGAACTCGTCAACGCTAATGACTTTGGTTTGGGGGGCGGGGGGTGTCATGCCAGCGAGTGAAAGCCAGGCCAATGTTTATTCTGTATGTCCTGGTAGCCACCTTTTTTTTTTCCCTCCTCAAATTTTTTTGTTTCTTTTGTTGCTCTGCCTTTTTGCAAAATTCGCACGAAAGCGTTCACATCGACTTCCATCTTAATAATGAAAGGGGGAAGTGACGTTTGCCGTAAAGCAGTCAGCACATTTGTAGACCCTGCCACACTCCTCAAAGTAAATTATTGCTGGCGAAAGCAATACAGACCTCCTCAACATATATAGACCCTACCCACCGACGTCACAGAATCACGTGCTCGCTGTATGGTTCCGCCCACTTGTCCGTCATTTTGTGTCTGTATTATCAATGGTCTCAATTGATCGAGCAATTTATAATGCATTTCATGGAGGACCCGGTGCTTTCGGATGCCGTAAACTCACTTGATGCGTTGCATAAAAGGGGTTATGTGGAAAAGCTTCAGTTTATCCATTCGCCAGATCCATATTTGATGCCTAAATCGATGTTTTTCGACCCGCTGTCTCCACCGTATTTGCCTGACATCTGCTAGCTACCCTGAGATGAACAACTATCTTGTCCACACAAAATCAGCCTATTCTCACGAAAGTTTGAAAAACTTTAAGAGCTTGGAGGCTTATAAATACTTCATTGCTGGTTGGGTGAAACAGGTCCTCGTCCACGAAAATTCGGCAGGAATCTATCTTGTGCTTGGAAAGGTGAGTTACGAAATTTTCAATTCAAAATCTTTTGTTATTGCTAACATCCACTGTCAAGTCTAATGTATTTCATGTCGTTTGTCAATGGGGTTAGGGCTTTTAATGTTTATATGGTTTAGCGATAGCACTCACTACATACATACGTGTATGTTGTCGGTGATTAGCCTAGCAATGATCTTAATTGTGGTTGTCAGCCCAAAACCCTCTAAATATATATTAAATGCATTTGACCAGATATAAAATGACTACTACATAATCTGTGGTAATCGTTTGGAGCTCAGTTTTCTCGTCGAATTGCAGCAGCCCATCTCGCTCTCTTCTCTCCGGGTCTCTCGGAATCCGGTAGAACTTCAAGTCTCTCCGTCTTCTCCGTCTATCTTCTCTGTTATTGCAACCGACCGCCACACACGCCTTCACCATTTTGATTATTAATGTTAATGAGCAGAAAAACACGTCGTAAATAGGAGGAATGTACGTAGCCGTAACAGGTAAACACGATGTGTTGACGGACAATTGGGCGGCACCAGTCAGGAGGAAGGAGTTGTGACGTCACGTGGGTAAGGTCTATAAGAGGTGTCATTCAACTAATTGTTAGTCAACATATCACAAATGACATGAAAAGTGACCTAGGGTAGCTTTAAGTATTACATTATAATATTTTTTATTGGTACTTAACCATTAATTTACTGTCTGGTTAAGCATTAACTAATGTTAATTAATGTATTCATGTTTCATTAGGGATTGAATGAATTTTTAGAGTCTTACTTTAACAATAGTTATTGTCTAAAAATGCATTTACTAATGTTAATTAAGGGACCCTTATTGTAAAGTGTAACCAAAATTTCTGCCTCCCTCTCACCACCCCATAAATGTTTTTCTAGGTCTTCCCATAGGAATAATGATTCCACTTTGCTATAAATGTCATGACCAAACATAAGTGGTGCATAAAAATACTTCAACTTGCATACAACAAGGGTGAATGTAACAGCAATGCCACAATATCTGTCTAAAAGGAGCTAGCGACGCCGGAAAAGGTGTTTATCATCATTGTCATTTGCACGAATCCGTTGTACTGCGAGGAATTCTTCTTTTCCAGGAAAAACGCGAATCACTCTACCGCATGTCTCCTCGCGCCATAATTACAAGCATATGCGCACAGTCAATGTTGGCGAACTTAAGTGCATTTAAAAAAAAAAAAAAACAGGGAAAATGAACAACTCTTTGGAGGAAAATGAGGGTTTTTACGTAACTTCCCCTATTTCCAACTCTTGTGATTGTTGGAGCATGTCGTTATCCTTGTAACAATCACCAATACTAAGAAAACACGTTTCACGGTGGCCAAGCAAACGCACATTTGCACATCTAGAAAACGAAGTGAATCATGCAGCTTCTTAAGTAGAGAAAAACTTGAAGGAGTTGGACTCTGCAGTATTCATCATTATTACAATCACCATGTTGTCGAAGTAATCATATAATCAAGCACAAGTGGAACTCCTCTAAAAACGGATTTCCTCACTTTCAAGTTAAAATTCATAATTTGATGAATCTTGTTGCTTGTGCTGATTAAAATGGGTTACGGACCCTTGAGAACAACACATGGGGTCGTGAATCATACAAATGTGTATGTGTTCATGCGATAGAAAGCGTGCACCCTCATGTCTTAAAATCCCTCCAAGTAATTTGGTGCCAACATGAACAAATAAGCGCTTGAGATGAAGGACTGCACATGATGAGTAGAGCACTGCTTCCTGTCTCGAGTGTCTGCTCCAAAGTGTATCGGAGTGTGCAGTGGTGATGATAGGGCAGTCTGACACCTTAACAGCAGAAAATGCAGCATACTTTTATGTTTATGCACTTTATCTTTTGTTGAAAACTGGAAAAATAGACATTTTAGAAGTTGGACTGTTTATTTGCAAAGATTGGGAAAAAAAACCTATTAGTGGTCCTATTTGCTTTTTCTTCTATGGTATCTACTGAAAAACACGTCTATATGTGATTTCTGTATACTTTATGTCACTATGTCACTTTAGGTGAACCTTAACCCACAGCTATAGCTCAACATTATTACCATCGGAACAAGGGCGTAGGTTTGCATAGGGACGGTAGGGACATACAGTGCCCTCCATAATTATTGGCACCCCTGAAAAAGATGTGTTTTTTAGCTTCTAATATTTTTTCTTTATTCAAATAATATAGGACCTTAATGGAAAAAAAGAGAAAAATCCAACCTTCAATACAAGTGCATTGATTCAGTGGGGAAAAAAATCCCACATAAAGAAAAAATTATTTGACATCAAATAATGTGTGTCACAATTATTAGCACCCCTGGTGTTAATACTTTGTACAACCCCCTTTTGCCTACAAAACATGGTCTGGGGACTGAGATGGCCATGGGAGGAGCTTGATTTTGCGTCTAGTGAACCATTTCTGTGTAGATTTGGCCATATGTTTAGGGTCATTGTCTTGCTGAAAGACCCAGTGACGATCCATCTTCAGCTATCGGGCAGACGGCAACAGATTTTGATTTAAAATGTCCTGGTATTTTAAAGCATTCATGATGCCATGCACCCTAACAAGGTTCCCAGGGCCTTTGGAAGCGAAACAGCCCCACAGCATCACTGACCTACCCCCATACTTCACAGTGGGTATGAGGTGCTTTTCAGCATGCGCATCTTTTGTGGCATGCCAGACCCACTTAGAGTGTTTGTTGCCAAAAAGCTCAATCTTGGTCTCACACAAAAATACACACGGTCCCAGGCTTCAACTGGGACCATGTGCTTTGGTCAGATGAGACCAAGATTGAGCCTTTGTGGGGCTGTTTCGCTTCCAAAGGCCCTGGGAACCTTGTTAGGGTGCATGGCATCATGAATGCTTTGAAATACCAGGACATTTTAAATCAAAATCTGTTGCCCTCTTCCTGAAAGCTGAAGATGGGTCGTCACTGGGTCTTTCAGCAAGACAATGACCCTAAACATATGGCCAAATCTACACAGAAATGGTGTACCAGACACAAAATCAAGGTCCTCCCATGGCCATCTCAGTCCCCAGACCTTGTTTTGTTGGCAAAAGGGGGTTGTACAAAGTATTAACACCAGGGGTGCTAATAATTGTGACACACATTATTTGATGTCAATTTTTTTCTTTATGTGGGATTTTTCCCCACTGAATGAATGCACCCGTATTGAAGGTTGGATTTTTCTCTTTTTTTTTTCCATTAAGGTTCCATATTATTTGAATTAAAAAAAATATTAGAAGCTAAAAAACACATCTTTTTCAGGGGTGCCAATAATTATGGAGGGCACTGTAACACTAGCAACTTTTCAGGGTGATGAAATTGTCCCCACCAACTTTTAAGCAACCTTATTTGCATTATATAATGACTTCAGGTACATAGGATATGTTGTAAGGATAGAATTGACCCTACCATTATTGAGTGACTTACAGTACTTTCATTATGTTCAGACTTACATTGACCCCTTTTCAATTAATGAATGTTTTCCCCTTAAACGCATGTTTGATTGGCTGATGAGTTGAGGCCCCCCCCCCACACACACACACACACACACACGCATTCACAGCCCCAACAAAAATTATGAAGGTAGTAATTGAGGTCAATGAAGTAATTGTACCGTATTTTTTGGACTTTAAGTCGCACCTGAGTATAAGTTGCACCAGCCAAAAAAATTGTGATAAAGAGGGAAAAAACATATATAAGTTGCATTTTGATATGTCAAGGCAGTTCAAAATAAAAACAAAATAGAGAACAAGCTGAATAAGTGTACGGTATGCTAACGTTTCATGACGCATAAAACAACGATTTGAGAACGTGCCAGATATGTTAACAAAACAAAGCTATTAAGAGTTATTCAGATAACTATAGCATAAAGAACATGCTAACAAGTTTACCAAGTTTGTAATCTACAGAATATGATTTTCTTTTCGGTGCCATTTTGCTCGTCAGCGCTGACGAGTTCAGGTCGGGTGGGGGGTTTAGCCACAGGTTGCTAACAGTCTTATGGTACTGTCAAGCCACAACTTGATTCATTACCTTAGTACTCTTCATCCTTCACACGGCCGCTGGAAACAGAAATGTTGTTTTGATAGATTGATGATTTTACGACACTGTGCAGGTGTGCGCCGGTCCTCATGGGAAACGCAACGCTGGTCCTTATGGGAAACACAGTCTTGTGTAATGCAAAACACTACAGCTTTTGTCCACTGGTGTCGCTAAAATCGACCAAAACTGAAACGTTATATACTGTTGCTTTAAATCCGCCTACTTAAAATCAGGGCTTAATTTGTGCTGGATCCTGCCAGAACAAGATCCGGTTGATTTTGGCTTCCCTGTGTTCCGGGACTTATTTGGGCAGATCCGGCACCTCTTGTGTATAAAAAAAATAATAATAATACAGTGCTGGCCAAAATTATTGGCACCCCTGCAATTCTGTCAGATAATGCTCAATTTCTCCCAGAAAATGATTGCAATTACAAATGCTTTGGTAGTAATATCTTCATGTACTGTATCCCATTGAACACCTGTGGAGAGATCTGAAAATGGAAGACCTAAGAGCTGGAGCCGTTGGCCAAAGAAGAATAGTCTAAAATTCCAGCAGAACATTGTAAAAAAACTCATTGATGGATAGAGAAAGCGGTTGTTCACAGTTATTTTGTCTAAAGGTTGCGCTACCAAGTATTGGGCTGAGGGTGCCAGTACTCCTGTCCGGCCCATTTTTGGATTTTTGCCTGAAATGATCGTGATTTTGTTTTTGTTTTTTCATTGCAAGCAAAATAAATGAAGATATTACTACCAAAGCATTTGTAATTGCAATCATTTTCTGGGAGAAATCGAGCATTATCTGACAGAATTGCTGGGGTGTCAATACTTTTGGCCAGCACTGTAGCATAAATAATTGTAAATTGTTGTCATAACATTTACACCATGGATATTATCTTAAATTGAGGCTTTTAAGTCTCACAGCATGGCAAGTGGGCATTTGCGTGTTGTTTTCAGCACCATTTTCTGCGTATGTTCAGGGACCTGTGCCCGTCTCGTCATCCCTGCGCTGACATTTGTACTTTGCGTTCCGGCACCTTATGATTTACAATTTAAGCACTGCTTAAAATCAACCCTGATTTGGTTGATTAATCCGTCACACTCCAACAGACATACTGTAGTATGTCCCTCAGATTCCTGAAGTCCGAGCCAATAATAAATGAGCCATCTTGTTTTGATTGGATAATATAATTTCAGGAGAGTAATAATTTGTTAGTGATGTGAACTTGACAATAGACATTACTTGATTAAACAGGACATGTTTCTAGGTACTGATTAACTGAAATGAAACTGCACATTTTAATTCATAATATACTAAATCTATTTAATGTTTTATGTATAATACTTTTTTCCGTCCTTAATTGATTTTAGTCCATCTAAGGAAGTGTGAAAGGCCCTGAGGGTTCACAAACTAAATTCAACACCATCAAATGGCCTTAAATATACTTTCAGTATTTACACTCAGGGATCATTATACATCATTTGAATATATTTCACTTCAACACGAACCTTGGAAGCTTGGATCGAATCCAGATTCAGTCCTTTATTGATTGTTTGCGTGTCTAAACTCAAGTACACCAAACACTTTACCGATATTTTACCCAAGATTAGTGGTGTCACTTTTAAGTAAAAAACAAACAAAAACAAAAAAAAAACACGATAACTATGGCGCGAGACAATGGAATCAATCAAAGAAAGATTAGCGGAAAAATAAAACGTGCAGACGATAATTTAGATCACCATGACTCAACCAAAATGCCATTTGCATGCCTGGCGCAGCTGTTGCACGTGCTAATGACAGCAGATACTGTGTGTGTGTATGTGTGTAAACTAACCTCATCTCCAGGTCATGGCTCTCTTGAGCAGTAAAATTGTACAAGGCCACGTAGGTGTTGAGTTGGAGTGCATCTTGGTGAAGCTGGCTGTCTTCCAGCTAGACACACACAACAACAACACATGAGTTGGTTTTCAGAGGCGAGTTCAACACAGTGCCTGAACACAACTTCAACACAACACTTGCTTGAAGCACGACTTCGTTTGATTACATTTGAAGAAAATCTGAGCCAAGTATGAGATGATGGATCACATACATATTAGCTTTTTATAAACAGCAGGTTCAAATCAGTTCTAACAATTTACAATTTGTATACAACTAGGCTAAATTAAAAGGTTACATTGGACTTTACATCATGCAAATGATTTTTTTTGTTTGTTTTTGTCTCGGGCCCAAATAATCACATTAATAAATTGCGGACTTATTGTTGCCTGTGGGTTCCGAGTTAGCCAGTAGAGGGCAAGCGCGGTCTCCGGTTGTGTAGGAAGTTAGCTGCGTGATCGTAATTAATTTTTGACTTATTATATGATTATTGTATTTTTTTTTTAATATAGTTTTGAATATTTTAATGAATACCTACAATATAAATTAATAATGTTGATAAAAAAACAATAAAAACATTAAAATGAATAACAAACACACTTTTTATGCCCCCCAAAACACTCCAAGTTGAATTTCTTGTATTATTTTATAGTAACTTTGCCTGCCATTGACAGCAATAGATATCTGATTAATTTTTAAAGGGGAGAACGGTTTATGAATGCAAATTATAATAGTGATTAAGCACTGCCAGCCTGTCCCAGTCAAAATGGATTCGACCGTCCAATCCAAATGGAAAAACAAGCGGTGAAACTGAGATTTTTTTCTTTTTTTTTTAAACCTGTCCTGTATAGATGCTTAGACACGGAAAATACGAATCTTGAGTGTCCTTATTGTCTGAACAGTTTTAATGTGAGAGTTTTATATACTCCTATTGTGGTCAGTGTTGTACAAATATTACTTGAAAAAGTAATTTAATCACTGATTACGCCCAAAAAAAAAAATCTAGTTACTTTACTGATTACTCTATTATCAAAGTAATTAAGTTACTTTAGAAGTAATTTATCAGTTACTTTTTTCCATTTTTCTTCTTTTGCTGCCTCAACATAAGAATGACAACAGAAAAATGTCATCGCATGTAATTGACTGTTCGATAATTGAATTTAAAGGGGTAGATCAGAATTTTTCACATAAGGCTAAATCTTCGAGTTAACGGGGGTTTAATTAGTCGATGGAGTTGATTTCAACTACCATTGACTCACGATAGCTTAACCACTCCGGAGCCCTGAAACTAAGAAATAACTGACAAACTGCATGGAATTTGTTGAAATCAACTCCACCGACTAATTAAACCCCCGCTAACTCAAAGATTAAGCCTAATGTCAAAAATTCTGAATTTTGGCTTAGGGTTTAAGGGTTAACAGCATATCAGTGCCAATGTATAACAATGCAAATTGACTATGCAATAATCAACAACACACAAATGAACTGCACAGTGCAATAAACACAAAGGTGGGGGCGGGCGTGAATGCGCGCGCACAACCCTGAAGTACGCCGTACACATAGGCGGTCAATTTGGCTACAAAACGTAGCGGCAACTAAGCACTTTACACTCAGTCAGACTTACAACACATCCGCAGATGCTAAACGAACACGTCACCTCACGGCATGAATGTGCAACGCGAATACGATAAACAATGCTCGCCGACTATCCACCATTGAAACAGCAAAGCTACGAAACGGCCGCTCATGTAGTGACTCCAACCTAACGCTGGAAACCTCTAAAATGAAGGAAAAATACTCACCTACATTCATGGACGCACACAGATCAACATTCCCTCGCACATCTCAACAGGTGACTGCACTCGGCTCAAATGTGCACCCACGTTCCTCACATGTCCAAAAACACTTAGTGCGTGTGACTCGAGAACAAAACAGGAAGTAACTATGAGCTTTTACCATGGAAACGATAGCGTAGTGGGAGCCTTTTTAACATTTTCTATTCAAAATGCTCTTGGTACGTGACCAAAATATTCCTCATTCTACATACATTATGAGGCAATTACAAAATAGTAACGCACAGACACTAAGGAAACTATCCAAAATCAGATTACTGGTTTGGAAAAATGAACATGTTAGATTGCTCGGTACTGAAAGAAAGTAATCAGATTACAAAACCGCGTTACTAAGTAACACGTCAGTGACAACACTAATTATGGTTGTTCATTCTGTTCTATTTATTAACTCATCCATGCAACAGCTGGACCAACCAAAGCAGGACTTTTCCAACTTGACTTGGCCAAAGTGTACACATCTGATGTTGCTCACAGTGTTTCTCAGTGTGCTCAGGGAGCTTGTGTGTCTGCTCAGACACATGAAAAACAAGAGGGAACATTGATTGGACGTCTAGCACCACCAATGGCAGGTAAAGCTGACTTAAACCCTATGAAGGGTTAAAAATCCAAGATAATTCTGCATATTTGGAGGTTCCATGAATAAACCTGCCCTGATGGAAAAGAAATTCTGTGTTTACGTTGCCATCATAAGTCCAAATATAGCCTTGGCATTCTTGTGCATGGCACTCATCATTATGTTTACGTTGCACTGATAAACAAATGAGCTGTGAAAGTTGAGATGCAATCTGTTTCTTCTGGTCCACCTCGTGAGAAATGGGATCTCGCGAGTTAAAATGGGATGGGGTTAAACAGGAAGTTGTTGGAAAAGCGTTGGTCCAATTAGCACTTGCACACAAAAACACTGGTTGGTTTTTTTAGGGTTTTTTTTTTTGTTTGTTTTTTGCTTTTTTTTTTCATTTGTCAGTTACCACAGATGCCTGGAGTGCAGAGTCTGCCTGAATGAAATGTTGTTTTTTTTGTGGGCAAGAAAATGACAGTGAACTATCGAAAACACACAGGAGGTAGTTTTTCCAGATGGCAGGACTTTGCTTTCCTTGAGGCGCCAGGTAGTAATGAAGCTATGTGTCATCCACAAGGACTGGCTGATGGATGAGCTAGAAGCAAGCACAAGGCAAACTGCCTGTGTGGCCTCTCGGGACAGAAATAAAAACGATACAATAACATCAAATGGCTGAAGTTTATTTGAGCTGACGAAGAGCTACTTGGCAGCCTTGGTGCTATGGAGGTCTGAAGCGGGCGAGAGCACAGCACCGTCGGTGCAGCCCTACTTGTCTCGTTCATATGTAAATGCTACAATCACAAGCCGTCAACATCATCTTTTGTTTGCTTACTGTCGGAGAGACAGCAAGAACGAAAAGTGGTATTCGGTTCGTTGTAAAATTGATTTTGCCATGAGGCAAATTTTTGCCACATGCCAAAAAAAAAAAAATGCCACATGCCAAAATCCGTTTTGCCACATACCGAAAAAAATGCCACATGGCGAACAAATGACACATGCTAAAATACACTTTGCCACATGGCAAAAAAAATGCCACATGCCAAAATCCATTTTGCTACATACCAAAAAAAAAACAAAAATTCCACATGCCAAAATCCATTTTGCCACATACCCCCCAAAAAATGCCACATGCCAAAATCCATTTTGCCACATACCCTCAAAAAATGCCACATGCCAAAATCCATTTTGCCACATACCCCAAAAATATTGCCACATGGCATATAAAATGCCACATGCCAAAATAAATTTTGCCACATGGCAAAAAAAAATGCCACATGCCAAAATCCATTTTGCCACATAGGAAAAAAATGCCATATGGCAACAAAATGCCACATGCCAAAATAAATTTTGCCACATGGCATAAAAATGCCGAATGCCAAAATACATTTTGCCACTTACAAAAAATATACCAAATGGCAAAGAAAAAAATGCCACATGGCAAAAAATGCCATATGGCAAAAAGATGCCACATGGCAAAAAAAAAATGCCACATGCCAAAATACATTTTGCCACCTGCCAAAATACATTTATCCACATGGCAAAAAAAATACCACATGCAAAAATCCATTTTGCTACATACAAAAAAAAAAAAAAAAAAATCCACATGCCAAAATCCATTTTGCCACATACCCCCAGAAAAATGCCACATGCCAAAATCCATTTTGCCACATACCCTCAAAAAATGCCACATGCCAAAATCCATTTTGCCACATACCCCAAAAATATTGCCACATAGCATATAAAATGCCACATGCCAAAATACATTTTGCCACATGGCAAAAAAAAATGCCACATGCCAAAATACATTTTGCCACATACCCCAAAAATATTGCCACATGGCATATAAAATGCCACATGCCAAAATAAATTTTGCCACATGGCAAAAAAAATGCCACATGCCAAAATCCATTTTGCCACATAGAAAAAAATGCCATATGGCAACAAAATGCCACATGCCAAAATAGATTTTGCCACATGGCATAAAAATGCCGAATGCCAAAATACATTTTGCCACTTACAAAAAAGATGCCAAATGGCAAAGAAAAAAAATGCCACATGGCAAAAAATGCCATATGGCAAAAAAATGCCACATGCCAAAATACATTTTGCCACATGGCATAAAAATGCCGAATGCCAAAATACATTTTGCCACTTACAAAAAAGATGCCACATGGCAAAGAAAAAAATGCCACATGCCAAAATACATTTTGCCACATGGCAAAAAAATGCCACATGCCAAAATACATTTTGCCACATAAAAAAATGCCACATGGCAAGAAAAAAAAATGCCACATGCCAAAATATATTTTTCCACATGGCAAAAAAAAAAGCCACATGCTAAAATACATTTTGCCACATGGCAACAAAATGCCACCTGCCAAAATACATTTATCCACATGGCAAAAAGATGCCTCATGCCAAAATAAATTTTGCCACATCGCAAAAAAATGCCACATGCCAAAATCCATTTAGCCACATACAAAAAAAATGCCACATTGCAAAGAAAAAAATGCCACATGCCAAAATACATTTTTCCACATGGCAAAAAAAATGCCACATGCAAAATGGGAAAAAAATGCCACATGCCAAAATACATTTTGCCACATGGCAAAAAATGCCACTTGCCAAAATCCAATTTGCCACATGACAAAAAAATCCCACATGACAAAAAATGCCACATGCGAAAATACATTTTGCCACATACTAAAAAATGCCACATGACAAAAAAAAATGCTACATGCCTAAATACATTTTTCCACATGGCCCAAAAAAAATGCCACAAGCCAAAATACGTACATTTTGCCACATGCCAAAAAAATGCCACATGCCAAAGTCCATTTTGCCAAATACCCCAAAAAATGCCACATTGCAAAAAAAAAAAAATGCCACAAGGCAAAAAAAATGCCACATGGCAAAATCAATTATGCCACATACCAAATACCACTTTTCGTTCTTGGCTCTGCTGTATTTTCTTGCAAAAAATGTTTGAAAAAATGGATGGATGGATGGAGCTATCAATTAAGTAGTCGATTAATATATCAATTAGTTTGAACAATCGATTAATCGGATTAGGAACGTGTTGCAGAATAAATTTTAGAAGATGTAAAACAAAGGCTTGCTTAGATTGTACTTTTAAAAGAGCATTAAATGCAAATACAAAATAAAAGTCCCGAGTGTTTCTTCAAACTATGCAGAATTGCACTTTCATTTCACAAAAGCAATGAATGCAATTAAAAAAACAAAAAAACAAACAAAGCTTAGCCTCAAACCAAACCAAACCAATTCTAATTGGATTTCAAAAATCTTCACAGTAGTGGAAAGCTTGTCAAAAACACAATTTTTGACCCAAGTTGCTCATTTCAGTGGTGGAATGACTGACATTTACGATTTATGCCTCCAAAAAATGGATCACGCAAAGAGTCAAGAATGAATAAACAAAAGCAAGCAACAGACATGTCATAACTTTGTAAGTTTATAAGTTGGTGAAGTTGTACATTAAAATCTCTAGTAAAACAAAAATGAAGAGAGAACTTTTTTTTCGGTCTCATATACTGTATATGGATTTATATTGTTTTGTTATCATTTTATTCTGCTGATTTTCTGAGTAAAATCACACAGTTTAATCGCTGCCATTTTCCAGCAGAGCCTCCATCTGTCTGCACCTTAGCTGGAGCTAATGGACATGTCGGCGACGACGTTAACGGCGCGCCACCAGCTGCGCTCGGCCCACCGAACGCAGCGTGGTGCATTCGAGTCTCATCCCGAGCGGACGTTTGCGTATTTGCCTTGTATGGTTATTTGTGCATTTACATATTTGCCCAAATATCTGCGGTCTATTTTCCACTGACAGCGGAGATAAACATGCCTAACTAAAAAAGTAAGCAAGAAAAATGCACTCATAACACTGAAAACTCCTCCGCTCATTTCATCAGGCAGAAAAAGATAGAAGGAAATCCTCTTAAAGTTCCGGTGAGATTTTCATCATCACTCTACAGGAGTTGATAAGATATTCAAAGAGGGATTTTTTTTTTTCTTTGCTGCCTGACTAGAGTTCTCTCTACTGGAGAGAATAAAGTAGCAGAAGCCCTGCAGATCCAAACAGTGAGGTCAAGACTTGGCTCTATCAGTGCAGGCCAGCCGTGCTTGTGTCAGCTTCAATTTGATTTGTTACCACAGGAAAAAGAACTTTTCCCTCCATTTCCTGGGAACTGAAGCGCTAATGTTGGAGGGCATTCGAGAGGAGATGAGCTATGCGATGCTGTGTTTTTATACTCATCCGTGTACAGAAACAACCCGTCGATTTTACCTGTGCGAGACATTTCTCACCTCAGAGTTGCGGAGTGTTCTTTCCGGCTGGATGTGGTAGTGCTCGGCGCCATTTTCAATAACTGTGAAAACTGAGTGCAAATAGATGTAGAATAAATTAGCTCATACAACCCCTGGTAAAAAGTATGGAATCACCAGTTTCGGACGAGCACTCACTCAGACATTTTATCATGTAGAACAAACTCAGACAAAAAGCTTGAAAAAATAATGAATTAGTTCAAAGTGCAACTCTTTAGCATTCAGAAACACTAAAAGAAATGAATAAAAAAAACATTGTGATGGTTAGTAAATGCTACTTTTAGAGCACAAGTGCAGGGAAATATATATGGAATCAATCCATTCTGAGGAAAAAAATATGGAATGAGAAACAAGCAAATAAATAACAATCAAAACACTTGTCAAGAGTCAAGAATCTGCATTGGACAAGGTGATGACGCTGGAACTTTTGTTTGTTGCTGTTCCAGTGAGATTTACAAAGATGACTGCCTGAATAAAACATCAAAATTCCCTCAGTCCTTGATGATATGGCGATGCATGTCAGGCAAAGGCACTGGGGAGATGGCTGTGGTTAAATCTTCAATAAATGCCCAAGTTTACATTGAAATTTTAGACAGCTTTCTTATCCCTTCAATTGAAAATGTGTTTGTCATTTTCCAAGTTGACAACGCACCATGCCACAGAGCTAAAACTGTTAAAGCATTCCTTGGAGAAAGACTCATCCAGTCAATGCCATGGCCTGCAAATAGCCCAGAGCTCAACCCCATTGAAAACCTGTGGTGGAAATTGAAAGAAAAAAAAAAAAGGTCCACAGCAAGGCTCCGACCTGCAAGGATGATCTGGCAACTGCAATCAAAGAGAGCTGGCACCAAATTGTTGAAGAATATTCATCGAGTCCAAGCCTCAGAGACTACAAGCTGTCATAAAAGCCAGAGGTGGTGCTACTAAATACTAGAGATGTGTTTTGATTGTTATTTCTTTGTTTGTTTCTCATGATTCCATATTTTTTCCCTCAGAATGGAGTGATTCCATATATATTTCCCTGCACTTGCTCTATAAAAGTAACATTTACTGACCACCACAATGTTTTTATTCATTTCTTTTAGTGTTTCTGAATGCTAAAGAGTTATATACAGAGGGGCAAATAAGTATTTAGTCAACCACTAATTGTGCAAGTTCTCCCACTTGAAAGTTTTAAAAAGGCCTGTAATTATCAACATGGGTAAACTTCAACCATGAGAGACAGAATGTGGTAAAAAAAAAAAAAAAAAAAAACGAAAATCACATTGTTTGATTTTTAAAGAATTTATTTGCAAATCATGGTGGAAAATAAGTATTTGGTCAATACCAAAAGTTCTTCTCAATACTTTGATATGTACCCTTTGTTGGCAATAACGGAGGCCAAACGTTTTCTGTAACTCTTCACAAGCTTTTCACACACTGTTGCTGGTATTTTGGCCCATTCCTCCGTGCAGATCTCCTCTAGAGCAGTGATGTTTTGGGGCTGTCGTTGGGCAACATGGACTTTCAACTCCCTCTACAGATTTTCTATGGGGTTGAGATCTGGAGACTGGCTAGGCCACTCCAGGACCTTGAAATGCTTCTTACGAAGCCATTCCTTTGTTGCCCTGGCTGTGTGTTTGGGATCATTGTCATGCTGAAAGACCCAGCCACGTCTCATCTTCAATGCCCTTGCTGATGACAGGAGATTTACACTCAAAATCTCTTGATACATGGCCCCATTCATTCTTTCCTCTACACAGATCAGTCGTCCTGGTCCCTTTGCAGAAAAACAGCCCCAAAGCATGATGTTTCCACCCCCATGCTTCACAGTGGGTATGGTGCAATTCAGTATTCTTTTTCCTCCAAACACGAGAACCTACCAAAAAGTTCTATTTTGGTTTCATCTGACCATAACACATTCTCCCAGTCCTCTTCTGGATCATCGAAATGCTCTCTAGCGAACCGCAGACGGGCCTGGATGTGTACTGGCTTCAGCAGGGGGACACGTCTGGCAGTGCAGGATTTGAGTCCCTGGCGGCGCATTGTGTTACTGATAGTAGCCTTTGTTACTGTGGTCCCAGCTCTCTGTAGGTCATTCACTAGGTGCCCCCGTGTGGTTCTGGGATTTTTGCTCACTGTTCTTGTTATCATTTTGGCGCCACGGGGTGAGATCTTGCATGGAGCCCCAGATCGAGGGACATTATCAGTGGTCTTGTAAGTCTTCCATTTTCTAATAATTGCTCCCACGGTTGATTTCTTTACACCAAGCGTTTTACCTATTGCAGATTCAAGTCTTCCCAGCCTGTTGCAAGTCTACAATTTTGTCTCTGGTGTCCTACGACAGCTCTTTGGTCTTGGTCATAGTAGAGTTTGGAGTGTGATTGACTGAGTTTGTGGACAGGTGTCTTTTATACCGATAATGAGTTAAAACAGGTGCCATTAATACAGGTAACGAGTGGAGCCTCGTTAGACCTCGTTAGAAGAAGTTAAACGTCTTTGACAGCCAGAAATCTTGCTTGTTTGTAGGTGACCAAATACTTATTTTTCCACTCTAATTTGGAAATAAATTCTTTAAAAATCAAACAATGTGATTTTCTGTTTGTTTTTTTCACATTCTGTCTCTCATGGTAGAGGTTTACCCATGTTGACAATTACAGGCCTCTCTAATCTTTTCAAGTAGGAGAACTTGAACAATTGGTGGTTGACTAAATACTTATTTGCCCCACTGTATATACATATAGAGCTTAATTGTTAAAATATCTCTCCCAGCCGCTGACAATACTGAATGATGGCATGTTTTTCCACTGCCATGTCGCTACGTGGCTACTCACCATCATCACTTTGTTTTCTTGACAGCGCATGTCTGCTGGTATGAGGCACCGCTTCCTCCGGAACGTTATCCAAGTCAGTGGTCTGCGAAAAAAAAATTGGTAGGAATGACATCATTCAATTAATTGAGAAATGCTTTTGTCCTCGTGATTGCTTGACTGTATCTGTCTAAGAATCAACCAATCCCATTCAAATTCATATTCGCTGGGAGTCAGCTTACAACTGCGTACAAATGGTCCTGATTAACCACAGATAAAAGTTCAGATGTTTTAGTGGGCTTTTCCTGGTATTTTTTTTTTCTATGATATGGCGAAAACACAGACAAGACTGAAAAAGCAGTTTTTGCTCTTGCACTCCTCTTTATTTTAAGCAAAACAACTGTTGTGTTTGCTAGAACAATAGGTGTATATGCTGCCATAGCAGATTCATGGTGCATTAAGCCCCCAAACTATTTTTAATTTGTCCATATTACCCTGGAAACTCCTGTTTACAGACGTCGCGCAACCGCTTTTGTTTCAACCCAGCCATAAAACGAAGGTAATTATTGTATTTATTATTCAAAATGTCAGTCATTTTTAGCTTAGAATCATTAATTAATGTCTAATATTTTGTTTAAAAAAAAATTTAAAAAAAACTTGAAAAAATTATTCACTCGCATATAATTAATAAATATAATAATATAAATAAGTTTTAAACAAATGACGTCACAATCAAAAAATGGTATCTTTAAAAAAAAGTCATAGATATCTACCTCATAACTATCACTTAATTGTATTTTTTTGTTAGTGTCGCATTTTCTCCGATATGTTAGATGATTAATAATCGATCCATACAAAGAAATTGAAAAAAAAAATTTTTTTTAAGAGTAAATATATGATAAAGAAAATCTCGACCATTCCTTAATGTCTGCGATTTCTGCATCGCGACCCTTGTTATATTACCATGTTTCACCCATAAAATCCCCCCAAAAATCCAGCTCTGGCCATTCACAGCTGTGTCTTGACCCTCTGTGATACATGCTACATGGAGTTTTTGGATCAAAACAAGGCAATAATATCTCGTTAAAGTCATGGCGTCTTTAATTCTGCTCTTTCATGCTCTCATTTCCAGATTGAGTTTAGCTGTTTAAATTTTTTTTTTTTTTTCGATAAACTCCTGTTCAAAAATTTTCTTCCCCTAGCCTAGAACATTTAGATTTTTAGCTTTACAATGATGTATCACACACGCATATCGGACAATTTTGAAAGTTGGCCAAATTGGGGGTCTCAGAGCGGAACTTCAAGTCACCTGAGTGTTTTCCGCCGTATGTATTATGGCAGACACTTGAAACAACGTATCAATTCAGAAATTCTGTTTTGGAGCTTTCGGGGTAATCTAAGGTTGACTTGGAGCCCTTCACAAAAAGCGGCATGTCATATCACTTATAACAAAACTTGAGTCCAAACAATAGTAAACACAGAATTGAGAGCCTGCTATTAGGGATCTAAGTAAATCAAGTCCTAAGAGCTTTCCTATACAAATCCCAAATGATTAGCACCCCTCTATTTTTCCTTTACATAAAAATGCCGCTTTTACATGCTGAGAAGTGGCCTATGAATGGAGTTTTTATAATCAGTTCCATTCATCTCGGGGCTGTAACATGAGCATTTGCACAACAGCTCCTTTCACGACTGCATGGACGGTAATGCCTTTATTGGTAGTGTTTATGACTCCGCAGTGGTGGTATCTATTTGCTCCATCAGCTACAACATGTCAGAGGCAGCAGGCCCAAATAAACTAAGTGCCTGAGGTGGACCAACAGTTGGATGCGTGGGGCCTGACAATATAGTGTTGGGTGAGGAGAAGAAGAAAGAAAAATGCCATGTTTAATAACAGCACACATTATTAATTTTTAATTAATAGTGTAGCAAGTGTGACTTTTAAAGTGTATAAACCTTAAATTAAGGCATCACAATTGAGGTGTGTTTCTAGTGTTTGCAGTTGGTCAATATAAAGTACAGTTGCCAAAATGCAGGTCAATTGTACAATTTATTTACCCATAATGCAAGTGTAAGAAGATTATTCATTGCCTATACTGCATGTCACTTTTCAATTTCCCCAAAATTTGGTTAAACCATTAAATGTTAATTGTAAAATTAACAAAAAGTACTGTAAAAAGTGCTAAATTTTATCACCTTCATATATACATATATATAATTTTAAACATATTTATATACTACTAGCATTATGGCCCGGTGTTGGCAGGCATGCTACTTGTGCTGAGTTGTTGGGGCCAAGGTCTGTTAAATCAACACATAAGAAACCTCGAAATGTGGGTGTCCCTGATTTATAAATAAATAAATAAATTATAGAACAGTATGGTCTAGCATTGGTCGGGTGAAAAATTGAAAATTGGCATTTTCTATGCTAATATTTTGAGTTTCGAATTAATTTTCCACACTAAATGAAGGCCTACTGAGATCAAAAAGGTACAACTATGTAAAATTTCACCAAAATCCGCTCAGCTGTTTCGGTGTCCATAAAACACGAACACACAATGCTCTTAACAAATCCTTCAAACACATTCTGCTAAATATACCTACAAACTAAATTACAAATGCATTAAAAAACATATTAACTCAAACAAAAACTTACCTTATGTTAGTCTTGACAGGGAGCAGCTGGATTCCTCCATGTTAATCGAGTTATGTCATGTTCACTGTTGCTACTAGAGGGCCGTATATTCACCCAACTCAATAAAACTAAATGCAACACTTTGTAAACGAATCCTCAAAGCAGCAAAATTTAATTTGAAACTTTTTTCTAATCGAATTACTTGCAGCACTACTGTTTTTGCTAGAATTTTACCATAATTTTAATGATTTTTTCTTTGTTTTAATAAGGTTCATCTGTATTTCATCCGCACTTTAATTTCTTGACACAGCAAGACAAAACAGTCATCTTTGAATTACCTTACCGAATTTCTGTGCGGAGACTCCGAGCCACTAGCCCTCTTGGCCTTTTGAGCTAATGACGTCCCAAACCTGAGCGCCTCATAGACCGGGTCCACTTTATTGCCACAAGCTGTGATACAGAACAAGAGATATCTCAAAAGACATTTCAAGAGATCTAATCATGTATTAGGAAGAAGTAAGACGCTCACCAATGGGCATGACTTCTTTGATGCAGCCATACTGTTCCTGGATCAGTAACGGCGAACTGTAGTAACGCCGGAAGCCTTTTGGCTGCAAGGAAACACAATAATCAGGGGTGCACATAATTTTTTCCCCCAGGTTCTCAGAAGCGGGGTCCTGTTTGACATCGATAGTTTGCTTAATTGCCACATGCTCTCTGTTTTTTTCGTGCTTTTCAAAGTTTGGATGGCTGAAATTCTTTGACCCTACATAAAATGCGCTACTCTTATCGGCGACATTGGGATTCTCACAGCACATTTTGTACCGCATTTCCGTGCGAGCATCATTTGCTTCTAGCCATGGTACCTCCTACTTTTCAGCAAAAGTCCTTTTTTTCGGTAGCTCCGGTGACGTCTCTGTCGCCTGTCTGTCTTTTGACGGGGGTGGGGGAACACGGAAGTAATTACTCAGTGTGGCCTGCTTCTTTGACATTTTGAGAAGTTATTTTCTCGTGTCCGCCGCAAATACGGTGGTCAGCCATCGGTACGCAAAAGCGTATGGAAGTCGTTGAGGGCCAGCGCGTTTGTCTACGTCCGGTACGCATGCGCGCATGCGGACCACTTATGTGCACCCTTGACAATAATACAGTGCTTCTCAATTATTTTCTGTTACGCCCCCCCAAGGAAGACGTAAATGTTTCGCGCCCCCCCCAACTCTCTGCCGCCACTGTAAATAGTATCATTCGTCTATATTACTATTATAAGTACGCCTCAGCCTAACATTGTGTCCTTTTTTTTCTATTAAAGAAAAAAAGTAACATAGATCAACTTATAATAAAGTATAACTTTTTTAACATTGTGTTGCTTGTAACAGAAAAGACTTAACGCGCATCAATTTGCCTGAAGTTAAAAAAAAAAAAAGTCACATCCAAACTGTAAAAATACACTCAAGGTACATTTTTGACCATTTGATACTGAAAAATAAAATGTAAGAAAATCAGTAAATAATAACAAATTCAAATTGATTAGAAACATTTACTCTTCAGGACAACATGCCAAAAAATTTGACCGAAAAAAAACAAAACTGAATAGAAGGGGGGGGGGGGAAGTCTTTGGACAGAAGGAAAGTTTTTATTTTCGCTGATTCACCACAGTGCTCACTGGTTTACTGATATAACACTGACAAAGCGGGACGATTGTGACAATTGGCAATATTCGGCACATTTTCGCTGAAAAACAATCAAGCGGCTTATCAATGAGATTGAGGTCTAATGTCTTTAAGTGGCGTCTTAACTGATTTGGCTTCTCCGCTATAATCATTTTTAGACTCAGTAAACAGTGGTCTTTCCTCATTTCCCACTATATTAAAAGTCAAAGGCAAACGGCCCGAAAAAAGCGCATTCTCGGCGGCCGAGGGAGAACCGTAGGTGAGGGCGGTGGTCGTGACGATCCCAAGCCGAAAACGGCACTTCTCGGCCGGACACGTGAGAACCGAAGAAGACAGTGGGTCGCTGCGTGAGTCCAGCTCTGCATGAGTCTCTTCCGTGTGCTCTTGCTTACTTCAAAAATACTGCACGCACTTTGAAAATGAGAGCGCCACTGCCACCCACGGAGTGGATGTGCAAGTACACTTTATTCTCTCTAATACGGCAAAAAAAAAAAAAAAAAAGCATGTTCCCCGAGGTCACTCGCGCCCCCCCTGGCATCGCTCTGCGCCCCCCTGGGGGGGGCGCGCCCCACCATTTGAGAAGTACTGCAATAATACATTCTTAGCACAATTAGACAGATAATATAATGACATGATCACAGTACCAAACTTATGGAAACCATTGGTTTGTTTCGGCAAAGTCCCACTCCCCGCCCCCTCCTGTACTGCCTCTACACCTACGACTGCAGTCCAATCCACAGGAGCAACACCATCGTCAAGTTTGCTGATGACGCCACAGCGATTGGACTAATCTCACAGGAAAATGAGGCACATAACAGAGAGGAAGTCCACAAACTCTCAGCCTGGTGCTCAGACAACAACCTGGCCCTGAACACCACCAAAACCAAAGAGGTCATCATGGACTTCAGGAGGAACGGTACCGACCCGCTGCCCCCGTACATCAACGGCGAATGTGTGGAGAGGTTCCACACCTTCAGGTTCCTGGGAGTCCAGATCTCAGATGAACTCTCATGGACAGCAAACATAACAGTTATCATTAAGAAGGCCCATCAGCGTCTGCACTTGCTGCGAGTCCTCAGGAAGAACAAGCTGGATAGGAAGCTGCTGCTGGCCTTCTAACACTCATCCATTGAGACCCTGCTAACATACTGCATTTCCACCTGGTACGGGAGCTGCACTGCTGCAGACAGGGAGGGGCTTAAGAGGGCAGTCAAGATGGCGCAGATGATCATTGGCTGTCCTCTCCCCTCCCTTATGGACATCCACGCCTCTCGATGCTTCAGCAGAGCTCTAAACATCCTCAAGGAAAGCTCACATCCTGGTTCCCGGATGTTTAAAAGCAAGAACAAACAGATGGAGAAACAGTTTCTTTGCTATAGCCATCTCCACTCTGAATAGCCATTGTAACACCACATCACCGAATGTCCAATATTCATTTACATGCAATATACTATGTGCAATACTTACTAAGTGCAATATTCAATGCCTCACTGTCAACTTCAGCTAGTTAACTTCTATTCACACATATTCTATGTGCAATACTTATTTACATGCAAAATTAATGTGCAATATTCAATGCCGCACTGTCAACTTCAGCTACATAACTTCTATTCACACATATTCTATGTGCAATACTTATTTACATGCAATGTTAATGTGCAGTATTCAATGCCTTCACTGTCAACTGCTGCTACTTCACTTCAATTATTTGCACTGCCTGAACATAGGACTACCTCATACATATTTCATATTTATTTAGATTTTATGCTTTTATTCTTGCAAGCCACTTTGAGATTTTTACCTGTTCTGCACCCTAAAGGAATTTCATTGTACAACTGTATAATGACAATAAAGGGCTTTCTATTCTATTCTATTCTATTCTATTCTATTCTATTCTATTCTATTCTATTCTATTCTATGATTAACTCAATGGCTGCCATTTACAGTTTTTAATGTCTAATCCAAATGAACAAAGTAGTCAACTGCATCTTATCACATCTCAAAGTATTGATACGTCTGGCTCATCCATGTGATACCATACTATGCTATACTGAAGCTCTTTCCCACCTATTCAGAAAGTTCAACATCAAACTAAACCAAAACAGACAATAACAAGCACTGATGGGAACAGCAGCAGACCAAGACCTTGGTGCAAATGGAGTCATAGAAACGGTCTCAGTCGCTGAGCAAGCTAATGGAGAAGCAAAGGGAACGAGCACTTGGAATTTCGCCCGGGCGAAAATTGACATTATATGTGAATTAAAAAGAATGTGAATGATTATAGTCTTAAATCATGCATGACCGTCATAAATCATCCATCCAAATACAGATGGCTTTTGGCAGTGGGAGGGAAAAAAAGGAGGGGATTTAAGTTCCGTGACCTCAAATGGGGACACCAGGACTGAAAGTCTGTCTGTGCCGAAGTCTTCTATTATTTACCAGCTTGATATCTGATCGGAAGAGGTTTGCAGTGACTGGCCTATAGTAACTCTCAGATTTGTCAGTATTTGTATTATTGTTATTATTTTTTTCTTGAGAAATATCATGCATTAGCGCAAGTGTACTTTGGTAAAATAGCAAATCATGTGATAAACTTTTATTATACAACTCCTAGCAAAAAGTATGGAATCACCAGTCTCGGACGAGCACTCAGTCAGTCATGTAGAACAAATTCAGATAAAAAGCTTGAAAAAATAATGAATTACTTCAAAAGTGCAACTCTTTAGCATTCAGAAACACTAAAAGAAGTGAATAAAAAACATTGTGGAGTCAAGAATCAAGATTCTGCATTGGACAAGGTGATGATACTGGAACTTTGGTTTGGTGCTGTTCCAGTGAGATTTTACAAAGATGACATCTCATCTGACCAAAGCACACCGTCCCGGTTGAAGCCTGGGACCGTGTGTATTTTTGTGTGAGACCAAGATTGAGCTTTTTGGCAACAAACACTCTAAGTGGGTCTGGTGTGCCACGAAAGATGCGCATGCTGAAAAGCACCTCATACCCACTGTGAAGTATGGGGGTGGGTCAGTGATGCTGTGGGGCTGTTTCGCTTCCAAAGGCCCTGGGAACCTTGTTAGGCTGCATGGCATCATGAATGCTTTGAAATACCAGGACATTTTAAATCAAAATCTGTTCCCCTCTGCTCGAAAGCTGAAGATGGGTTGTGACTGGGTCTTTCAGCAAGACAATGACCCTAAACATAAGGCCAAATCTACACAGAAATGGTTCACCAGACACAAAATCAAGCTCCTCCCATGGCCATCTCAGTCCCCAAACCTTGTTTTGTTGGCAAAAGGGGGTTGTACACAAAGTATTACCACCAGTAGTTCTAATAATTGTGACACACATTATTTGATGTCAAATAATTTTTTTCTTTATGTGGGATTTTTTTCCCCACTGAATGAATGCACTTGTATTGAAGGTTGGATTTTTCTCTTTTTTTCCATTAAGGTCCCATATTATTTGAATTTTAAAAAAATATTAGAAGCTAAAAAACTCATCTTTTTCAGGGGTGCCAATAATTATGAAGGGCACTGTATATTTTCCCTGCACTTGCTCTATAAAAGTAACATTTACTGACCACCACAATGTTTTTTATTCATTTCTTTTAGTGTTTCTGAATGCTAAAGAGTTGCACTTTTGAACTAATTCATTATTTTTTTCAAGCTTTTTATCTGAGTTTGTTCTACATGATCAAATGTCTGAGTGAGTGCTCGTCCGAGACTGGTGATTCCATACTTTTTGCTAGGGGTTGTAATTCTGAAGCTGAATGATATTGTAAAAACATGTTTGTACTGTATTATCATCACCATGTGCAGGTGTTCCTAATGTTGTGTCCGCTGAGTGCGATGACGCAACAGATGTCGTCTTGCTTTAGGAGGGTTCTCAGGCTGGAGGGAAACAAGCATGCCCGCAGAAGCGTCCCAAGTTTACACAGTCCAATTTAGAGCTGAATCCCGCAGGGGAAACTTTGTCCGCTTTAACCTTTTAACCTCATTTTCCACTCCTGAGAGCAGATCACATCATTGCTCCCCTTCCGCTTGTCCCTTTAGCAGAAATACACTATGACAGGATGTACCGTATAAACAAGTGTTATTAGTATATTAATATAGTACGTATAGTCCCTGGGTTACGACATACTCAACTTACGCGATTTGGACTCCACGACGCCGGAGTCTCGTCCGCCATTTTAGCTCCAGTGTTGGTTTTTGGCAGCCCTTTTAATTTTCGTTTTAGTCTTAGTCTTTTGGACAATAATACTTATTAGTTTTAGTTATATTTTAGTCATCTCAAATAGTGTTTGTCTTTGTTTTTGTTGACGAAAACTAATTATGACTAATTTAGTCTAGTTTTATTCGACTTTTACTTAAAATGTTTTCATCTGTTAGAAAAAAAAAATTTACTCCAAAAAGGTTTTCAACTAT
This sequence comes from Corythoichthys intestinalis, assembly GCF_030265065.1. NCBI lineage: Eukaryota > Metazoa > Chordata > Actinopteri > Syngnathiformes > Syngnathidae > Corythoichthys > Corythoichthys intestinalis. The sequence continues at coordinate 47,859,888 of NC_080409.1, read as the reverse complement.
TTTGAATGAACATTGTAGCATCTACAACGACAACACCAATTTGGTGATAAAACGCACTTTGCAGGAAAACATTATTATTATTTTCAATTAATTACCGTAATTTTCGGACTATAAGCCGCTACTTTTTTCCTTCATTTTGAATCCTGTGACTTATAGTCCAGTGCGGCTTATTTGTTGATTTGTTCGGGTAAATAGTAGGGCTGTCAAACGATTACAGTTTTTAATGGAGTTAATTACAGCTTAAAAATTATTTCAATTATTTTGCAATTCAAACCATCTATAAAATATGCCATATTTTTCTGTAAATTATTTTTGGAATGGAAAGGTAAGACACGATGGATATATACATTCAACATACGGTACATAAGTACTGTATTTGTTTATTATAACAATAAATCAACAAGATGGCATTAACATTATTAACATTCTGTTAAAGCGATCCATGGATAGAAAGACTTGTACTTCTTAAAAGATAAATGTTAGTACAAGTTATAGAAATTTTATATTAAAACCCCTCTTAATGTTTTCGTTTTAATAAAATTTGTTAAATTTTCAATCAAAAAATAAACTAGTAGCCCGCCATTGTTGATGTCAATAATTACACAATGCTCATGGGTGCTTAAGCCCATAAAATCAGTCGCACCCAAGCGCCAGCAGAGGGCGACAAAACTCCAAAAAACACAAGTAACAAGTTGACATGACACTGTGCTGTCATTTTAATCTGTTTGAGCGGGGCATGTGCGTTAATTGCGTCAAATATTTTAACGTGATTAATTTAAACAATTAATTACCGCGCGTTAACGCGATAATTTTGACAGCCCTAGTAAATAGGTAACACTTTATTTGAAGGCGGCGTCATAAGACTGTCATAAAACTGTCATAATTATGACATGACACCATCGTGGTCATCACTGAATGCTTATGTCATTGTCATCCGGCAAATTATGTCACTAGCTCCATTTCCAACCTGGAGCTTTTACATAAAGTGAGATAATTTATCGGATAACACTAAATCACATCTGTTGTAAGCATTCATTAATGCTCATGACAGTGTTATGTCATAGTTATTATTGTCTAATGAGTCTTATGGCACCACTGTCAACAAAAGTGTTACTAAATACCATAATTCTCAATTAATGAAACAACTAGAAGAGTAACTGAAGAATTAGCACATACCATAAATTTGCTAATTATTCATTCGGTTACTGTTCCAGTTGTTTCATTTAGTAACACTTTATTTGATAGTGGCGTCATAAGACTGTCATAAGACGGTCATATTTATAACATGACACTATCATGGTCATTACTGAATGCTTATGGCAGATGTCAGTGTCATCCCTGTCCTTCAAAAGTGAGATAATTTGCCAGATAACACTAAATGAATCACAAAAATCTGTTATAAGCATTCATTAATGCACATTACAGTGTCATGTCATAGTTATGATTATGATTTTTTTTGTTACTTACACCTTTAGCGCTGCAATGCATGCTAGGAGGCATTTTGGACAACAACGGTGTTGACAGCAGGTGGCGGCAAAGATTAACTGTCTCCCCCGAGGGAGCAGTGATGGCCAAATGAAGCTTCTTGAAGCAATGAAGCTTTGAACCAATTGGCCGCAAATGGTAGTTCATTTGGTCTCATGAAAGTCTTATGATCCCACTGTCAAATAAAGTTATCGGTTAATATCTTTTGTGTATGAATATCCCATAATACAGCGTTTTCATGTCGCATTTGGTGGGTGGCGGCTTATGTAGGTGCGCCTTATAGTGCGAAAATTACGGTAATTGCCATTTCTTTTTTAATTCACATCTTTAGAGTGTATCTCAATTAGTGTTGTCCGATATTATCGGGTAGCAATAATGTCAGCCGCTAAAAGCATTTTACAATGATAACACTGACATCAGCTTTTTATTATCGGTTTTGGGTCATTATGCGGTTATCGGTTAAAAAGTCATTATCGGACAATTCTAATTTCAATATATAGTATTAGAGCATAATGGTTACCGCATTGGTTGTTTCTTTACTCAGTGCTGTCCGTCACTTAAAAAAAAAAAATCATTAAAATTAATGATTGTCACCCTGATAGTTAAGGCCAATGATGATGGATGAGGTGTTACACTGGCATGAACATAATGACGCCCACTCAGGGCATTGATCCCGCGACGTAAATAGGATGGCAGTGACGTTTTGCCAGAGCCGGGCAGCTAGGTCAGAGGTTTTGTGCTGGTGGCGTGCTTTGTGACAATTAGCTAGCAGATTGACTGGCAGAGGGATGATATAATGATGATGAGAGAGAGGAGGATGACGAGGATGGATGGATGAGAGTCACAGATGTACTGCAGTCACACATACAGTGGAGTGTGATTTTTTGAATAAGCGCATTCTGGTGGGGAATAAGCTCATAATAATATATTGGTATTTGGCTGCTATAAATGGCTTAATGTAATCACTGTGGTTAATTACTTTCAATATAACTTAATTATTGATTCGCCAAAGTCAGGCGAATGTGCCACTACATCAAGTGTTTTATAAACAACAATTCAATTCTATCATAGCTGAAATGTAGTCAAATCTGCGTTACTGATTGCTACAGAAGGTGATCCCGGGTATGCATATTTAATGAAGGACAAAGGTCTCACCAGTTTCCCCATGCAGCGCTGCTGTCCGACGCCGTTCTCGCACTTGTGGTGGAGGCTCATCTTGCAGGCTTTACAGCGCAGGCCGTGCTTCGCCGTGTTGCCAGCCAAGAATACCACGTGTTTTGCTGTGGTACCTAACAAACACAAACAATGCTGATGGATAAGGACATTTTAGCATATGCTGTCCATCTGTATTCCTGAGTCTTCGCTTTGCATAGCATGCATTTACAGATTTGCCTGTCCATACATTTTTCAGTTCTTCTGTCAATGTTGAAAACACAACTGCTACTACAAAAACAGCGTTCAATTTCAACTACAGTGTGTGTTGGAGTTTTTGTATTGGGAATAAAAGCACCTGTGTATTTTAATGCAAATCCCCACAGCTAGACAGCGCAGTGACACACAAACACATTTGAAAACTAGGGCTGTCAAAATTATCGCGTTAACAGGCGGTAATTAATTTTTAAAATTAATGACGTTAAAATATTCGACGCGATTAACGCACATGCCCTGCTCAAACAGATTAAAATGACAGCACAGTGTAATGTCTAGGGTTGTTCCGATCATGTTTTTTTTGCTTCCGATCCGATCCCGATCGTTTTAGTTTGAGTATCTACCGATCCGATTGCTTTTTTTTTTTTGCTCCCGATTCAATTCCAATCATTCCCGATAATTTTTCCCGATCATATACATTTTGGCAATGCATTAAGAAAAAAATGAATAAAACTCGGACGAATATATACATTCAACGTACAGTGCATAAGTACTGTATTTGTTTATTATGACAATGAATCCTCAAGATGGCATTTACATTATTAACATTCTTTCTGTGAGAGGGATCCACGGATAGAAAGACTTGTGACTTTGTATATTGTGACTAAATATCTAGTGTATTTCCTGAGCTTGCAGTAAATGATACTGTGGCCATGCCCAAATGCATGATGGGAAGTGGAACCATGACTGTGCGTAGTGCTACCAATTGATATATCTTCTCTGCGTTGGGAAATAACATAAGGTGTTAAGAAAAAGATCAATTGCTACCTTGCTTCCCCACATTGCTTCCCATGATATTTCTAATCGTAGGGAAAGGGATTGTAAGGCTTTAGCCAATTAAAAAAAGGCTCCAAAGGTTGCCAAAATTCACTCTACTCATTTACGCTGCCTTTTATCACTCTACAAAGGTAAAACGGCACCATTACAGATTGAGCACGACAATGCGTGAGTGGGTCGTGCAGCGCATGCAATAATTGCGTTAAATATTTTTTAAAGTGCTACATTTTTTAAAAAATGAATTACCACTGTTATTGGGATAAATCTGATAACCCTACCTTAAACCTAAACTAAAGACTCTGGATGAGTGTAACATATTATGTCTGTAACGTTAAACACAATTAGAAAACGATTTAATTTTAAAAAAAATTTAAAAAGGCACGGCCGATATTTTTTTGCCGATTCCGATACTTTGAAAATGACGCGATCGATTGGGACATCTCTAGTAATGTCCACTTGTTACTTGTGTTTTTTGGAGTTTTGTCGCCCTCTGCTGGCGCTTGGGTGTGACTGATTTTATGGGTTTCAGCACCCATGAGCATTGTGTAATTATTGACATCAACAATTGCGGGCTACTAGTTTATTGTTTGATTGAAAATTTTACAAATTTTATTAAAACGAAAACATTAAGAGGGGTTTTAATATGAAATTTCTATAACTTGTACTAACATTTATCTTTTAAGAGCACAAGTCCTTCTATCCATGGATCGCTTTAACAGAATGTTAATAATGTTAATGCCATCTTGTTGATTTGTTGTTATAATAAACAAATACAGTACTTATGTACCGTATGTTGAATGTATATATCCGTCTTGTGTCTTATCTTTCCATTCCAACAATAATTTCCAGAAAAATATGGCATATTTTATCGATGGTTTGAACTGCGATTTATTATGATTAATTAATTTTTAAGCTGTAATTAACTCGATTAAAAATTTTAATCGTTTGACAGCCCTGTTGAAAACTAAAACCTCCAATAAGCTTTGGTTTAACAGCTGCTTTTCACAACACTTAAATTAATAGTACACGAATATCCAACAATAAATAAATAAATAAATACAATATGGCTACAATTAGATATGTCCCGATCGACATCCCGATCGATCGGGTCCGATGACGTCATTTTCAAAGTATCGGAACCGGCAAAAAAAATATCGGACATGCCTTTTTAATTAAATTGTTTTCTAATTGTATTTAACGTTACAGACATAATATGTTACACTCATCCAGAGTCTTTAGTTTAGGCTTAAGGTAGGGTTATCAAATATAGCTCGATAATGGCAGTAATGAATTTTTTAAAAAATGTATCACGTTAAAATATTTAACGCAGTTAATGCATGCGCTGCACGACCCACTCACGCATTGTCGCGCTCAATCTGTAGTGGTGCCGTTTTACCTATATAGAGAGCTCAAAGGCAGCTTAAAATGAGTAGAGTGAATTTTGGCAGCCTTTGCAGCCTTTTATTAATTGGCTAAAGCCTTGCAATCCCTCTCCCTACGATTTGAAATATCGTGGGAAGCAATGTGGGGAAGAAAGTTAGAGAGTTGATCTTTTTCTTTACACCCAATGTTATTTCCCAACGCAGAGAAGATATATCAAGCACTACGCACAGTCATGGTTGCACTTCCATTCATGCATTTGGGCATGGCTACAGTATAATTTACTGAAAGCTCAACAAATACACTAGATGGCAATATTTAGTCACAATATACAAAGTCACATTTATCCTTTAAGAATTACAAGTCTTTCTACCCATGGATCCCTCTCACAGAAAGAATGTTAATAATGTAAATGCCATCTTGAGGATTTATTGTCATAATAAACAAATACAGTACTTATGTACTGTATGTTGAATGTATATATTCGTCAGAGTTTTATTCATTTTTTTCTTAATGCATTGCCAAAATGTATATGATTAAGAAAAATTATCGGATATGATTGGAATTTCGGATCGGGAAATATCGGGATCGGCAGATACTCAAACTAAAACGATCGGGATCGGATCGGGAGCACAAAAAAAAAAAAACATGATCGGAACAACACTAGCTACAATGCAAGTGTCTGTTATCTAAAATACCTTGACATACATTTACTGATCTTGTATCTCAAATCATTATGTAAGGAAACAAAAAGGCAAAGGGAATAAAATCGCGAAGGACGCCGCCACGCTTCCGTCATTGCCATCTTTGCACGTTCAAATTGCAGCTTCTGCTGCTATTCTTGGCTTTAAATAAACCTGTGAAAAATGACACGCAGAGCAATCGAAATGTGACAGGTCCTGAGAAATGTGACACATACGTGCTATTCTGTTAAAAAGTATTAACCCACCAAGCGCTTTTAACCTGCTTGACACTTGCATGAGAAAATTAGGTATGAAATCAGCTAATTACATACTGTATGATAATTGGTGACGATGTAAACATATCAGTTCTATTCACAATCCCATATGCAGTTAGTCCCTGGGTTACGAACAAGTTCCGTTCCTAAGCTGGCAACGTCACACAAATTTCCACGTAGGTCAGAATGAATCCTTTGAGTACCCCTAAATACCCTCTAATTCTCAAACTAACGATCTAAAAACATTTATTATACATCATATTACCGTAATTTCTGGACTATAAGGCGCATCGACTATAAGCTGCCAGCCACCAAATTTGACATGAAACCGGCATTTGTTCATAGATAAGCCGCACTGGACTATAAGCCGCAGTTGTCTTCATTTTATTTTGGGATATCTACACCAAAAGATATTAACTGGTAACACTTCATTTGACAATGGCATCATAAGACTGTCATGAAACCAAATAAACCACCATTAAGCTTTGAACCAATTTGGTGCAAAGCCTTATTGTTTTAAAAATCCTCATTTGGCCATCGCTGCTCCCTTGGGGGAGACAGTCAACCTCTGCTGCCACCTGCTGTCAACACTGTTGTCATCCAGCATTCCTCCTAGCATGCGTTGCGGCGCTACGGATGTAAAAACAATCAAAATTCATGTCCTGTGCTAATTATGTCTTCAGTTACTGTTCCAGTTGTTTCATTAATTGCTAGTTATGGTATTTGGTAACATTTTCTTGGATAGTGGTATCATAATACTGTCATAATTACATGACACTGTCATAGGCATTATTGAATGCTTATAATAGATGTCGGTTAGTGTCATCCAGCAAATTATCTCACTTTTGAATGGACGTAAAAGATCTGAGCTGGACATAAATGGAGTTAGGGACATAATATGCAACATGACACATTTTGACATATGTCATAATAATTCAGTAATGCCCATGATAGTGTCGTGTCATTTCATAATTATGACGTTCTTATGACAGTCTTATGATGCCGCTGTCAAACAAAGTGTTACCTATTAACCCAAATAAATCATCAAATAAGCCCCACTGGACTATAAGCCGCAGGATTCAAAATGAGGGAAAAAAGTAGCGGTTTATAGTCCAAAAATAAGGGTAGTAACATAAATTCAAAAAATAAGATAGCCAAATAGACATTACTTCCCCCCAATCACAACCAGTGTTGTTAATAACGGCGTTAGACTATAAAGGCGTTACTAACAGCGTTATTTTCTTCAGTAGTGAGTAATCTAATTAATTACTTTTCTCCTCTTGGCAACGCCGTTACCATTACTGAGGCGGGAAAGGCGTGCGTTACGATGTTGGTTGACTGACGCGAGAAAAGTCTGAAAAAGACGGACTCACGAAGACGAGAGCGCAGAGTAGGAATGGGTAGGAGGCAATGGAGTGTGACGCCGTTGCAAACGCAATGCTACTATGCTAGGTGGCTCCAATAATACTGACCGATACCCTACAAACTACGGCCACATGATGCTTCAGTGGCATTAGCAACATGTATAATAAAGAACTAGATGCGTTAGTAAACAGCCGCCATCTTAAAGCAGTAGACTTCTCATGAAGGGTCTGTTGTAAAGAACCTTCCTAGCGAACCTAAGTAACTTTTTATCTAAAATCCTAAATCGGCAAAACGTAACTTAAATCTATCTTTAAATGATGAAACAGTTTTAAAACTTAGACATCTTGAAAATAGACACAAGGGAACTAATGCAATAACGTGAGCAATTTTAACAACTTTAACGCTTGATTCACAACATTAAATGACTTCCACACATGGCAAAGGTTACTGTCTAGTTATCGCAATATCCGCAATACCCCTGTTTCGAGTTAAGTTTAGGGTAAAGAATCGGGCTAGGGTAGGGTAACCAAACGTCCTATTTTGCCCGGACAAGTCCTACTTTCACGTAGTATCCTCGTCGTCCGGGCGGGTTTTATAAATTCATAAAAATGTCTGTATTTTGTTATTTTTCACGGCACCAATTGGAAGAGAATCCCTCCGGCCGCTGGGTAGCAGTGCCTGCCTGCGATGACATGACTCCTAGTAGTAAGGGGGGAAGGAGTAGATCTTCTTGTTTTTGTTGGCAGTTTACACCTATCATGAGGCATTACCGCCATCTACTGGGTCGACGATTTGGCCACAACGCCTGCCCAGTTGTTAAGTTTTAATGATAAATACGTGTATAATGGCAACTGTTGACTTCTGTCGGAGCTTTGACTGTAAAATCCCGTTTGGTGTCGCATCGCTGCGCTGCCGATTATTGTAAACTTTCATAGCAAAGTTTGATTTTTGCCTCAGCTAGCTATCAATAAGCTAAACCACGCTAGGCATTATGGGAAACGTAGTTTTTGATCTGCTACGTTTGGAAACATTCTGGTTGCATAGTTTGTCAGTTTATTTCGGTTATTGTTTGTGTGCAATCTGGAAAATTGAATGAGAATATCAATTGAATGGGAATAACAATTTGTCAAGGACAATTGTAGTGTTAGTAATTTTATAAAAATGTTTAGTTGGCACATAGCCTACTGTGTGTATGTGTATTGACTGGACTACATTTCCATGGGTCTGCATATATATATACTAGGGCTGTCAAACGATTAAAATTTTTAATCGAGTTAATTACAGCTTAAAAATTAATTAATCGTAATTAATCGCAATTCAAACCATCTATAAAATATGCCATATTTTTCTGTAAATTATTGTTGGAATGGAAAGATAAGACACAAGATGGATATATACATTCAAAATACAGTACATAAGGACTATTTGTTTATTATAACAATAGATCAACAAGATGGCATTAACATTATTAACATTCTGTTAAAGCGATCCATGGATGGAAAGGCTTGTAGTTCTTAAAAGAAAAATGTTAGTACAAGTTATAGAAATTTTATATTAAAACCACTCGTAATGTTTTTGTTTTAATAAAATTTGTAAAATTTTCAAATCAAAAAATAAACTAGTAGCCCGCCATTGTTGATGTCAATAATTACTTACACAATGCTCATGGGTGCTGAAGCCTATAAAATCAGTCGCACCCAAGCGCCAGCAGAGGGCGACAAAACTCCCAAAAACACAACAAGTGGGCATTTCACTGTGCTGCCATTTTAATCTGTTTGAGCAGGGCATGTTCGTTAATTGCGTCAAATATTTTAACTTGATTAATTAAAAAAGATTAATTACCGCTCGTTAACGCGATAATTTTGACAGCCCTAATTATATTATATTGTCTTACTTATTTATTTATTTATTTTTTAACTTTTGTTCCGTGAAGAATCCAGAAAGGGTTATTTGATTGTGGTTTTCTGAAAAACAATACATTTTTATATTTAGGCACTCGTGCATTCGTCACACTTTTTCTGTTACAAACTGACCCCGGCCCCTCATCAGAGAAGGGAAGGGTTATGTGGCCTTCACAGGAAAAAGTTTGGGGACCCCTGGTGTAGAACATGAAAAGCAATGTCAGTTACTTTGCTGAGTAACTAATTGCTTTTAGAATGAGGTAACTGAGTTGCTAACACAATTACTTTTTGGAAGAAGTCATTTGTAACTGTAACTAATTACTTTTTTAAAAGTAAGATTAACAACACTGAATATTTGAGTTGTCGATTTCCAAATATGGCATCGTAAACCAAGATGAAAATACAGCCTGCACTATTAATAATGGTTGCTAGTGTTCTACACAAAGGAGGTCAGTTTGTTTAATTGTTCTGTCTGCAGTTGCGTATTGATTGGTTAATGTGCACCCACGCTCTGCCCATGTGAAAATGTGGACAAGCGAATGCACTATTGATTACTGTTGGGTTTTTTTAGCTCAGTGGTATGGCAAATGGCAAAGTAGCCTACAAATACTTAATTCCCTGTAATTTGGTAAATTTGTCAGGTGTCTGTACAAAGTGTGAAAACAAATCTAGCAATCCGTTTCTTTCACACGTGCTGACTGCAATGAGAACTGCCTTACCAAATATGACCCTTCGCTTCTGTGGCTACAGTGAGATAGAAAACCATGAGAAACGTGATCTTAGTTTAAAACCTGGCCAGGTGACACAGATCGCCGTGACAACAGCGGCGTTTCAGCACCACCAGAGCAACCGGGATCATTTTTTAGGTCAGTCTGAATCAGGTCACATTAACTGAGGTTAACTGAGGTCGTATCATCATCGAGCTTTACTTTAAACAATGCAAATGTGTGAGCTATAATGGTAATAATGACATTTAAGTTAGGGTGACCAAACGTCCTCTTTTGCCCGGACAAGTCCTACTTTCACGTAGTATCCTCGTCGTCCGGGCGGGTTTTATAAATTCATAAAAATGTCCGGTTTTTATGATTTTTCACGGGACCAATTTGAAGAGAATCCCTACGGCCGCTGGGTGGCAGCATTTGACATGGCTCCTACTAGAAGGGAGGGATGGAGTAGTTCTTCTTGTTTTTGTTGGTAATTTGCCCCTATCATGAGGCATTACCGCCATCTACTGGGTTGACGATTTGGCCACAACGCCTGCCCATTTGTTAAGATTTTTACGATAAATACGTATATATAATGGCAACTGTTGACTTCTGTCGGAGCTTTGACTGTAAAATCCCGTTTGGTGTTGCATCGTTGCGCTGATGATGATTGTAAACTTTTATAGCAAAGTTTGATTTTTGCCTCAGCTAACTATCAGTAAGCTAAACCACACTATGCATTATGGGAATCGTAGTTTTGAACTGCTACATTTGGAAACATGCTGGTTGAATAGTTTGTCAGTTTTTTTCGGTTATTGTTTGCGTGCAATCTAGAACATTGAATGAGAATATCAATTAAATGGGAATAACAATTTGTCAAGGACAATTGTCGCTATAGTAACTTATAAAATGTTTAGTTGGTACTGGTAGTTGGGCCTACTGTGTGTATGTTTTTTGACTGGACTACATTTCCATGGGTCTGCATTTCATATATATATCTATATATATATACATTTATATATATATATATATATTTTTTTTTTTTTCAAAATGCATTTCTCCATCCAGAGTGAGGGGGCACACTTTAAATATATTAAAGTGATATAGGCATCTTTGAGTGAACTTGGAGTAAAATTCAAGTATCTTGAGGCCGGGCTGAGTGTCCTCTTTTTTGGAAACCAAAATATGGTCACCCTAATTTAAGTACATAAATTGTCAGATGCTCTGACACTTTTACACATAAAAAACTACAAGGAGACATCTAACAAAATTTCTGTTATGATACAGTTGTACGCTCATAAGTCAAAGGAATCAGTTAAACGATTCTTGTATGCCTTGGCATCACTGTCTTTTCACTCAAATACTTCCTTCAGGTAGTTTAGATAAGGCAGTTATAGTACACTCATGTCTTTGTCACACTGCTGTCCATCAGCTTATTTGGTCTGACTCACTCCAACATGCAGAGCAGAACAATACGCCTCCATGCTACCATCTTAGCGAACCACAAATTGACAGTTGGGAAATGGCAGGTGGGCTGGGAAGGGGGACCCTGATTTTTCAACACACTAGTATATTGTGAACGCTACCACATTGATCCCTCGTTTTTCGTGGTTAATGGGGACCAGAAGCCATAGAAAAATGCTTGTCTTTCTTGAATGCTTCATTGAGTGAGTCCACTTAAATCCGATCAAGCTGCTCACTTATGCTACGTCTACACTAGGACAGTTAATTTTCTCCAGGGTATTTTGACGACTATTTTTATACCTGTACGCACTACGTTTAAGGTGCGTTTAAGGCCCCCCCCCCCCGCTTCTGCAAGGTACGCCTGCATTTGCGCAAACTTCGCATGCGTAGAAAGAAGCAGCCTCGTGTGTTACGTCATCACCCGCGTGCTTTACCTCTGAACTGGAAACTAATTATTCGCCAGCGCAAAATTTCGAAATTACTACACCTTCTACACCAGGGGTTGGGAACTCCGTTTTGTGATCAGTTTTTTTTTTCGTGAACGCAATTGAACTCATCACGCAGGAGCCAGAATGAAAGGAGGGCATGCTCAATTTTTACAAGCAGTCACCGAGTTGTGATTGAAATAAATCGTTAGAAAACAACAACCAAAGCCTGACATCATTGCCTAGGGCCCACAGCCAGCAAGGGCCCCCGGAGGGCCAACAGATTTAGCACACGCAGCTTTACTGCATTGTCGCAGCGAGTGTAGGGAGTGTTTCAATACCATGGAATCATTTGGCAGATTATCTAACGATTCTGTTATCAATCCCAATCAGCACTAACCATGTCACGTAGATTATATATGTTCAAGAAAGTCCAATCACCTATTAATACCACATGCTTGTTTAAAGAGTGACTCACCAAGTACTCTTTGGAATGTCCTTGCCGAGTTTTTTACATTGATTTGCACAGGCCACGTCATTATTCATGTGACTACTTGGTGATTTTTTTCCCAAAAAGTCTATTAATGGGTAATATCGTATTCCTTGTCAAATACTCTAAAAGAAAAATGTAACATAAATGCATCTAAAATAATCCTAAACGATTTTATTAGCAATTTTAATACTCTTTTTAGCAAGGTTCCTTGAGTATGTATACGTTCCCATAGCAACCAGTCCTGTTATTGTCCTACGTTACAAGCGCGGCATATTCTGGGAGTAAAAATAGGCGCAAGGTGCGCATTTTGAGCAGAGGACGGCCACCTGTTAAAATGTGTGCGTCCGCTCGCACCCCCCCACCTTTGTGTTCATTATACTGCGCGAGTATGTATGTGTGTCATGTGACTCAGAAGGGCCCCATGTTGCTTGTTGCCTGGGGCTCCTGGCGACCCTTGCTACGCCTCTGATCGTTACTTGGGATATTACAATTGATGCTCAATGGCGCTCTCACCACTTGGAAAATAACAAATAAAAACACATGGTGTGGCACTGCGTATATTTCCTGGAAGCCGCAACCAGGAGTAATTGTGCATAACAGTGGTGATCCTAGAAGTGGCGACAGTTTTGACAGGTGGAAATGTCATGAAGAAAACTGATCGCGGGCCTCTGTGACTGGGAGTACCACGCAATTCACTTTTCTGGGTTTCATTTTCATTCCTCGTAAGTCCAATGGTCCCACAATTGTCGCACACTTCTTTTGGCTGATTTCGGGGTGAACGGAAACTTTCTGAAACCCAAAAAGACTCACACGCCTCTCCCTGGTGCAGCTACAAAAGCCTGCAGTCGTTTGGATGGCGTGGTGCAAAAAATAAACAAATTAATACGCAAAATCAGTTGAATCCGCAGGCCATTTGGATGTTATAAAGCAATGCTGTATTGTGAGATGCTGACCCGGGTGACGTCACATTGATTTGCCCTAAACCCAAGACTGAAGCCGGAAGTCATTCATTTTCAAGGTGCGGGATTCAAAAATATAATATATAAAACGATCGCTTCCACACACATCCAAGCAGTCCATTTCATTCAGGAGCATGAACCACTGATTTATGTAAAATTGAGGCTACCTTGCTGCCACCTGGGATATTGTGTTTAAAAGCTGTTAGCTGTAATATATTCAAACCTTAAAAAAACAGGTAACTTAAGCATTTATCATTTTTAACCCTAACCCTATAATTTGTAACCCTAACCCTAATTCCCTAACCCCTAACCCAGTTAACTAAGAAATTATAAATGCTTAAATTGACTAACCCTAAACTTAACTCATGTTAATTAATATATTAATGAATGTTACATAAGCAATTATATTAATTATGTAACGTTACTTAAACATTAGTTATCGTCTAAAAATGAATTAACAAATGTTAATTAACACTAGAAGTACCAAGGGTGGATCAGTTGATACAAATCCCTTTTGTATCCAGAGAAAGGTCATCTAACCCAAATGAACATATCATTTGTGAGTGTTGAGGTCCTCATTAGTCATTCCCATTCACACTAGAAAAACCACAGGGTTGGATTGCTCCAATTAGCATCTTGACTGTTTGTGGGGGAGGGCTGCTTTGGCTTTGTTGGACAGTGGACTGCTCAGGCAGGCAATCGGGCGGACAACCTTTTTACATATTCCAAAAGCTGCAGTTTACCTACAATACAAGGGATGGTGTGATAAAAAACAACAACAACAAAATATTTGGTGACCTATGACACGTCGCCCTTTTCCCGGGGCTAGTTGTTGGAGGTCGTTGCCGAAGCAATTTCTGATTCTGCGCTTTATTTGTGCCCCCATGAGAGTGAGCCAATTCTTTTGCAAGATCCACCAAGAAGTCAACCTGTCTCTCTTATATTCGAGATGCTAATTTCAGCTATCCAGAGTGAAACCCCCCCTTCACACCTAGGCAGCGACTCCACAGGAGTGTGTAGGGGGGTGGCCTGCTTGATTACTTCTTGAGTGGTCTATTGTTTGACAAAGCCCAGTAGTCAGTTTGGTATCGGGGTCATTTGACGCCTTTCTGGAATTTCTTTATAGCCAAAAAACACCCGGGACTTCCAGTGTTAAGGGACCCTTGTTGTAAAGTGTTACTGTGAAGTTTTCTTAGGTGGGAGTTTATTCATAAATCACTTAGCAAATTATGTTATATAAATTCATAAACTGAAAAACAATGTGTTTTAATAGTTTAAGTGTCAGTAGGGTATATGAAAGCATTTCAATAGTATTATGATAGAATTGAAGAGGTTTCATAAATGTGTGTTTAAAGGTAATTCTGAATCCTACTCTAATTTTCCACTCCACACACTCATCAAATTGACCCCTTTCTTTTATTTCTACCTTTCCCACATCGCAACTTTGTTTTTGTTTGTTTCCTACATGCTCATGGCACGGCTACATATTGATCCATTAATCCAGTAGACTTATTTCACACCTTCATTCTTCCAGTGAAAATCTATCTCCACCACTTCCTTTCCTCCTTACGCGCTTACCTCTGCAGCTATCTTTGATTCTTTAGACTAATTAGTTCCCTGAACTGCATTTTTGTGTGTTCACGTTAGGAAAAATCATTTGATTGAAAGATCTTGAGTGGCTTTTTCTGTGCTTTTGCAGTCAAAAGTACAAAATCAGTGCACATTCCACATTGACAAGGCATTATACCCATAAAACACTTTTTTAAAGTGTGCTTATGTGATCCATTACAGCCTTCCATAATATGACATTTGAAAGTTAGATTAATACCCTGCACTTATTACACCACTATACTGGTTTGAATCTGTTAAAATACTATTATTCCAAGCGCTCCGCAGCTGTAAATTACATTTCACACTCAGTCAGACACACAAACACGTCCTTCGCCCACGTAGGTGTTTATTTAATTAGCAACTCGCTGAAATCCATAACAGCCTCAGTCGATGCGCAGGTATTTTTATTATATGCCACCGAATGTAATTCACTTTTACTCGGCGCCAAATCAAATTGTCTTTCCACTAAAAGCTTTAAACAGCAGAAAGTGGAACTGTGGGGGAAAAAAAATACATGACTAACTTTGTTTTTGAAAAGCCTTTTATAAAACGGTGTGCTTAGACTTAGACTCTTTTAAAATGTATGAGCAGTCATGTAATTATTGCACATCTATTACGTATGGCATGTCATATTTCTAGACATGTATATCATGACAGGTAGTGACGCAAGGAGCAGGTGGGCGTTGAATGTTGCGCATCTGAATCTTGGGAGATAATGTTCACTGAGTATATAAGAAGATATGTACTGTTAAAAATGATGAAACGTCCCCAAAGTGGTGAAACTACAGATAATGTACGCAAAACTAGACAGCAGGGCCGAGAACAAAAAGTGGAATTTGGCATGTGGAAAAATTGATTTTGCTATGTGGCATTTTTTTGCCACGTGGCAAAATTGATTTTGCCATGTGTCATTTTTCGCCATGTGGCAAAATTGATTTTGCCATGTGTCATTTTTCGCCAAATGGCAAAACTGATTTTGCCATGTGACTTTTTTTTTCTTTTTTTATGTGGCAAAATGGATTTTGGCATGTGGCATTTTTTTGCCATGTGGCAAAAGTGATTTTGCCATGTGGCATTTTTTTGCCACGTGGCAAAATTGATTTTGCCAAATGGCTTTTTTTTTTTTTTTTTTTTTTGCCATGTGGCAAATTTGATTTTGCCATGTGGCATTTTTCGTTGTGTGGCAAAATTGATTTTGCCATGTAGCATTTTTTTTTGCCATGTGGCACTTTTTTTTTTTTTTTGGTATGTAGCAAAATGGATTTTAGCATTTGACTTTTTTTTTGTTTTGTTTTGTTTTTTTTTTTTGTTTTTTTTGTTTTTTTTTTTTGTTATGTAGCAAAATGGATTTTGGCATGTGACTTTTGTTATCTAGCAAAATGGATTTTGGCATGTGACTTTTTTGTTGTTGTTGTTATGTGGCAAATGGATTTTGGCATGTGGCAATTTTTTTTTTGCCATGTGGCAAAAGTGATTTTGCCATGTGTCATTTTTTTGCCAGGCTCGAACTTCGGAAACACGATTATTGTGTCAAATATACAACATATAAATCATTTTTTCATGCTTTATTTGTTGGACAATGTTTAATTATTTTAATTGTGACCCTATTTGGCATGTTATGAAATTACTTCACATTTGGTCTTTAAACTTACTCCCCAAACCCCAGGGTTCATTCGAACCCAGGTCAAGAGCCACAGCTGTAGCTGTCGGAAAGCACAACCAAATGTGAATTCCACTGGCTAAGGGAGCTTATGATGTACAAGATTTGAAGGAGAAGTCTAATGAGATTTTTGATGGCATGCACGGTATCCACTTTAGAGAATTCAGATTCATTAAAGTGATAATACCAAATTCCATACACCTGCTCCCCATTCACACCTGAGACCTTCTTACCGAGTCACGTGACCCCTCGGGAGGAAAAACGGCTAATTGCGCCCAATTTGGAGGGTTTTACTTAGGGCTGTACTCACTTTGGTTGTCAGGAGGTTACTCGTTAATTGCCGTGTGTTATTTTTGGTGACACTGTTTAAAATGACACTTCTCCTCAGTGTTGTCATACGAAATTATCGAAGATATTTACAAGAGTGAAAGGTGTTCTCATTTTTATGGTGATATTTGCAGACATTGCAAAGTGTTTCATGATTCGATTCAGGTTCTTGGATTTAATAGAGCAGTGTTTTTCAACCAGTGTGCTGCAGCACACTAGTGTGCCGTGAGAGCTCGTCAGGTGTGCTGCGAAAAAATATTCAATATCGCATTTTTTAAAAAAAATTTACGTTGTCGGGCGGAGTTGCATTAGGAAGGAAGGAGTGGGTAGACGGTTGCGGTCGTGTACAGATGAGCGAGGTATTCCTCGTGTCGCATTCAAGAACTGCTCGGATTTCTAGCCATCAGCCACCTTATCCATATGTGATGACCGTCACTCCTCCCCTTTGTGTTTTATTCCAACACATTGTCAAGGACAGCAAGTTGGCTGATGGCTAGAAATCCGAGCAGTTCTTCAGTGCCATGGTGCCAAGCAAGTTTAAACGTCATCTCCAAACGAAACTATCCGTCGCTTCAAAACAAGTTGGCAACAAGTTACCTTGTTGCTGAACTTGTTGCTAAATCCAAAAATTCCCACACTGTGGCAATGACATTAATACTACCTGCCTGCAAAGCCATTGTCAGTGAAATGCTTGGACCTGATGCGTTTAATCCTTTAACACCGAACGTGTCGGCAGCGACGCATTTACGCATGCCGTCTTTGAAGCTTCGTCATGCTGTAATTAGGTCACCCACGTGCCGCTGGTTGGTCTCATTTGAAAGTGGGGAAGTTGATGTCCACACCAGTTTTTATTTAAAGTCAATCGACCAAGAAAAACGGGAGATAATGTCATTTGAGTTTTATAGTTTTGTTGCACTCATAAATATGCATTAAAACACTGCATGGCCCATGTATCTATCTCCATGTTTCCATCATTTCTTGTCCTTTTTCAAAACCGAAAGCAGCACAAAAGACTACATATCCCAAAAACCGTTGTGATCTCAAGAAGGACGAACCGAATGTGGACATTTTTAATAAATTTCCGAGCGAGGCGTTAACTAAGGTAAAGGAGGCATGCGAAGCAAGCAACGGCCGGTTGGATTGAGCGAGCGACTTTGAAACGTGCAGAATGAATCTAAAACTAAATTTAGCGCAAGCTAATGCATTATTTCATTAACACAAGGAAGAAGATGAGCTGTATTTGTCGTTGTTTTCCTGGGATGAGTCAGCGTTTCGGCGCGTAGAAGTGACAGCAGCGCGCAAACGGCGAAAGAGTAGGCTGTGTGACGCAGCTCCGTGACCTGTTCATGCAGAAGCTTTATTGAGTGCGCAAAAAAAAAAAAACTTTATTGGGTCGTGTTGGAGCAGTTTTTGTGTTGAGTGACGTAATGTGGCAGTGCCGCCAATATGGGCGATGACGTCACCACTATGCGCGTATAAATCAATGACTTACTCAGCACAGGTGTGGAACGTTGGCGGATATATTTTTTAACCGCAACACATGTGACAGCACGCAACGCCAACACAGACCACATGCAAACGCACGTGTACGTTATAGATGACCGCAGAGTTGCGAGTATATTGTTTTGTTTGTTTGAAAGTTTGAAGACGCGAAGATCGCATTTTGTTTATTATTTGACCACACGACACGACTTTGGACTGAATGACCACGATTAGCTTGACTATACTCATTGACAATTTGACACCTTGGATTACCATCGGCCACGGCGTTTTGTCTGATCCCACTGCCTGACATCGACACATGGTGAGTGCGCGTTGAAACATTCCTAAACCAGTGTATATTGAAAATTGTCAGAACAGGTCGTATGCCAGATAAATTTGAATTGAACTGAACCACTTGTCAATATTTTTGAAAATACTTTTTTTCAATGTTATATATATATTTTTTCTTCACTATAATCTTTTCAATTTTTATAAAGATGAGTGTTCGAGAAGCTTGATTGCATGTACGTATATACTTTAGATAAGGTGATGGGTATAATACCTAACTTTACAAAGAGATATCCTCCAAACCCTTTTTGTGTTAGATGATTTTTTTTTTTTTTCTCTCACTATTTTGCACTGTATATAACCTGTTCTGACCATAGTATGTGTAAAGGCCAAAAACGCCTATGACCATACTTGCTGTTTGTTTTGAATTGTCAAACATAAAACTATTCTATCTTATTTTTTTTTTCTATTGAATGTTTATCCTGACAAGTTGAATAAATATTATCAAGCTTCAAAACGGTTGGTCGAGCATGTTTGGTTGTCAATGGGACATCAACATTACAAATTTTGAAAAAATATTTGGAATTTTTTTTGTCTTTTTGGGTCCAAAATGTGGATTATAATTGGTCAGTGAAGAAAACAACAGTTTGGACATGAAGTTCAAGGTGTCCTTAAAAAAGGGACCCAACTTGGCCATTGTGAACAATTTTTTCTTTGAAATATAAAGGCAACATCAAATGCATGCAAAGTCGGCCAAAATAGGCTGAGGTGTTAAAGGGTTAAAGACATTGCTAAACTCCCCCAGTCTGATAACTCTGAGCTTTTCAAGCCTAACCGCTATAAAAAAAAAAATAAAAACAGAGAGCGACTGAGTGCTGTTGAAGAAGATTCCTGCCAGGATATCGGCTTTGTGTTCATCTAAACAGGCTCAAGTTTCACACTGAATAAGTATAAATATTGAGCAACTACTGGTATTCATAATTAAAAATGATGTACAGAAAGTAATTTTGGAACATTTTTGGTTTTTGGTGTGCCGCGACATTTTTTCCAATGTAAAAATGTGCCGTGACTCAAAAAAGGTTGAAAAACACTGATTTTAAAGCAATAAGTACAAAGCAATATTTATTTTTGAGAAGTTTGTTGCTTTGGCATTTCAGACACTGTACCCTTTCATGCACGAATTATGATTTTTAAAAAAATTTTATTATTATATTCATATAGGACAGTGGTATTTTGTGGTATGCATTAGAAAAATATATCAATAATTTTAAATAAAATGAATTCATTAATTGAAAGGGATCCTCGGACTTAAAGACTTGTAGGGTCTAATAAGCCACAATTGTTCTCCTTTACTGAAATATGTTATTAAAAACTCATATTGTTGCCATTGATTTAAAAATCTATAATATTTAGTACTACTACTAATAATAATAAAATAATATTTTGACCTACGAAGCGCTCTGGGGGTAATGACGCGGTTGGCCTTGACTGGAGAATAGCTGTGCTAGCTAGCAAGCGAAGCTAGTATGACGACTGGCATGATTTTTTCACATTCTGCTGCTGGTCAGGTTGTTATGTTACAGAGGGATTAGTTCATGACATCGTACTTGCATCCAATTCCAGCTCATCAGCAGTGTCTTTAAACCAATCCTAAGCGGCTTGCCAAGATATTGACTTGCTGCTATTTGACAGTTTGTTTATCCCTTCATTGCTGGTTGCTTCATTGCCTTGGTTTTTTTCCGTTTGTCTGCCTCTCACCGCGGTTTTCAATCGGGTTTTTTTTTTTTTTTTTTTTTTTTTTTTTTGGATCCCGACCTACTGTCACGGACCATTTTTTGATCCATTTTGCGATCACGTGTTTTTTGTGTGCTCAATAAACCTTTTTACGCAATCCCTATGTGTATTGTTGTCTGCTTGCTTTCTGAAGTGAGCCGTGTTTTGTTAATTCCGTGGTCAAGCCAGCCGCACTTTCTTTTCAGTTGCGTTTCCTTTTCAGGTTTTACCGCACAGACAATGCATGTGGGTTGCGATTGCTTTATAAGGAACATCATGACTCTAATATCACTTGGAAGTATAATCCTGAGGTCTACAAGCTCGTCTGTTGCGCGGGAAATGCGGTTCGAATCCCGCTGGGGACTTTCATTTAATTGCGTTTCCTGCTCATTTTGTGAAATAGCAACAGTGCTGTGCTGTTCATCAATTTTCTGCTCGGGTTCAGGTAAGCTAACGACTGACACTGTAGAAGTACGGCAGCGCTGCCCAGTGACGTCACCGCTCAGAATGCGTTGCGTCGTCAACAACAATGGCGACCTACTAGTTAAACAAAATTTTCAAATTTTATAAAAAAGAAAACATTAAGAGGGGTTTCAATATTAAAAATTATTATAACTCATACTAACATTTATCTTTTAAGAAGTACAAGTCTTTCTCTCCGTGGTTCCCTTGAAGGTTCCATTTTAGGTGAAAAAAAGCATTGTTTAAATAATCATAAATAAAAAAGGATTTAAAAAAAAAAAGCAAATTACAAAGAGCCTTGAGTGATTACAAACTATAGAAATTCCAGTAAAAAAATAAAACAAATTGTAATAAATTTGAAAGAAGAAGAAGAAAGAAAGAAGTGTGGTGCGTGTATATTTTGTGCTGGAAATTTTATTAACATTTTTTTTTTTTTTTTTTAGTTTTGTTTTGTAAATCTGTTGTGACCTGACATAGCTTAGCTCTTTAGCTGCCATTGGCAGCAATAGGCGTCCAATCCATTTAAA
This sequence comes from Corythoichthys intestinalis, assembly GCF_030265065.1. NCBI lineage: Eukaryota > Metazoa > Chordata > Actinopteri > Syngnathiformes > Syngnathidae > Corythoichthys > Corythoichthys intestinalis. The sequence continues at coordinate 47,838,419 of NC_080409.1, read as the reverse complement.
CTAAATCACTCGATCGATTCCAGCCCCTCCCAGTTGAAATGGCTTGGGCGTCTAATTATACAGTATCAATATCAATTTCTCTCTTTTACTAACTACCACAACACATACTCTGTGACCTGACAGAATATGAGTTAAGCTAATGATAACTTTTGAATCGATGTCCGTTGAAATGACTACTGTCCCCAAAAGAGTTCATGAAAACCATCGTTTTTAACAAATGGACATGTCTAAAATTTGACAATGTTGCTCAATCTGTTGCGTTTTGATTGTTGCTTAAACAATCAATCCAGATCAATGTCTCGTTACACTCCTAGTAGAGATGTGCCGATCGATCGGGTCCGATCACGTCATTTTCAAAGTATCGGAATCGGCAAAAAAATATCAGACATGACTTTTTTTAATATATATATATATATATTTCTTTTTTAATTAAATCGTTTTCTAATTGTATTTAACGTTACAGACATAACATGTTACACTCATCCAGAGTCTTTAGTTTAGGCTTAAGATAGGGTTATCAAATTTATCCCGATAACGGCGGTAATTAATTTTTTTTAAAATGTATCACGTTAAAATATTTAATGCAATTAATGCATGCGCTGCACAACCCACTCACGCATTGGCGCGCACAATCTGTAATGGCGCCGTTTTACCTATATAGAGAGCTAAAAGGCAACATAAAATGAGTAGAGTGAATTTTGGCAGCCTTAGGAGCCTTTTTTTAATTGGCTAAAGCCTTACAATCCCTCTCCCTGCAATTAGGAATATCGTAGGAAGCAATGAGGGGAAGCAAGGTAGCAATTGATCTTTTTTTTAACACCTTATGTTATTTCCCAACGCAGAGAAGATTTATCAATTGGTAGCACTACGCACAGTCATGGTTGCTAAAGGCGTGTTACATCCACCCATCATGCATTTGGGCATGGCCACAGTATCATTTACTGAAAGCTCAACAAATACACTAGATGGCAATATTTAGTCACAATATACAAAGTCACAAGTCTTTCTATCTGTGGATCCCTCTCACAGAATGAATGTTAATAATGTAAATGCCATCTTGAGGATTTATTGTCATAATAAACAAATACAGTACTTATGTACTGTATGTTGAATGTATATATTCGCCCGAGTTTTATTCATTTTTTTCTTAATGCATTGCCAAAATGTATATGATCGGGAAAAATTATCGGGAATGATTGGAATTGAATCGGGAGCAAAAAAAAAAGCAATCGGATCGGGAAATATTGGGATCGGCAGATACTCAAACTAAAACGATCGGATCGGGAGCAAAAAAACATGATCGGAACAACCCTAACTCCTAGTATGTTCACGTTTGTGAAACACTTCACATCAATGTTGAGTCAACATCTTAGATATCAATGAATGATCTTCAACTTTTATGGGGAGGATCCGTATACAGTTATACTGTAAAATTTATCAAGGGCACAAGTGTTTAACCCCGTACCTACGATCATGTGGTTGCAAACGTCGCAGAAGGTGGGCTTCTTGAAGATGTGCTCCATGAAGCAGTGTCCGGCTGAGTCCACCTGCAGAGGGTTGCGTGTCTGAGAGCGAGACGTTGGAGGGGGCGCGCAGGGTATGGCAGGGGGCACGGGTGGGATAGACGGGCCAGTGGTGTGCGGCGGCGCCATGCCAATGCTGTACATGTGGCCTGTGCTGCCGCTCACGTCGGAGAGGAGCTCTGTTTTGTTGTCGCCGCTGCTTCGGAAAAAGTTGTCGGCGCTCTTGCTGCGAATGCTCTTGGTTTTGAAGGACAAGGAACGCTTGAGCTTCTGGAGCTGGAAGGAAAGAGAGTGAAGTTGTTTGTGATTGAAAATCAGTTATGTAGAAGTCAGTTCACAATCATCTTATAATTTTGGCAGTAGTTAGTGAGTGCAGCACTACAACATGCAGTTAGCAGGGAAGCAATGCTAAACAAAATGCATCTTAACTTTAATGTTAAGTGTTTTCTGTTATTTGGTCTACAGTTTCTACTGAACAGATTAGAATGCGCCCGCAGTGCCGACCTAGAGTGTGACCATGAAAGAGTAGTAATTCTGGGAAAGTTAACTGTGAATCGAACGCAGAGCCTGTGGGTTAAGTTGCCGAAATGTTAGTTTAGCAAGTGTACATACTGATGGCCTGTGAGCTCCTGTAGTCACGACTTACAAAGGTTTGTTTGTGAATGAGAATTGACAGTTGACACCATGCAAATTTGTAGCCAAAGTAGAATAAAGGTATTTTTGACTTAATTACAGTTTTAGGTACATGAGCGTTTGATTATACACGTTGTTATGACCCTGTGGGTCAATTGTTCTTTTTTACTGCTTTTTCCCACTGTGTGTGTGTGTGAGTTAGGTGGCTGATTGAATGAATTAGGTGCAGGTGCTGCTGATTCAACCACTCCTGATTGGTGCCAAGGTTTGGACTTCCTGGCCTACTAAAGAAGCTTGCCACAAGCACTCTCTTCTCGCCAGCCAGACCAGCATTCAGAAACGCCAGTTCGTGTGTTCGGTTTCCAGCAGTGATTCTTGTTTGATCTGATCTTTGTACATAGTGTAAATAGTTGAGCAGTAATGTAGGAGGGAGATGCCTTTTTGTTTTGCACAGTTTTCTCCTGTTTTTGTTGCTAGTAGGTAGGTAAAGGAAATATCTTTAATTTGACCTTTTTAGTTCTGTTAGGGAAGACAGGGTTTTCATAGATTGTTTTGTTATTTTGGCGACTGTCTCCCTCTGAGCCAAATAAAGAAACTGCGTGGTGCTGCTGCTACAGCCAGCCCCACAACCCCACGGTCACCGCTCACCGGTATGCCCCACGAAGGGTTTGATGTTAGCCGGCACATCGCATTAGTTCTGCCTTTCAGAGAGTCCGAAGTGGACTCGTACTTTAATGTTTTCGAACGTGTCGCAGCTACATTGAATTGGCCCAAAAATGTGTGGCCCTTATTGCTTCAATGTAGATTAGTTGGAAAAGCCCAAGAAGTGTGCACCTCGCTGTCTTTAGAAGACGGCCTTAATTATGACGTTGTCAAAGCCACCGTCCTTCGCGCGTATGAGTTGGTGCCAGAGGCATATAGGCAAAAATTTTGAAAATGTAGAAAAACTGCCACCCAAACTTATGTAGAGTTTGCGAGGGAGAAAACCGCTTTGTTTGATAGATTGTGCCAAGCCAGCGAGATTCAAAATTTCAATGACTTGCGTGAATTAATATTGATGGAAGAATTTTAAAAATGGTCTTCCAGAGAGAATTGTAATTTATTTTAAATGAGCAGAAAACCACCTGCCTTACTGAAGCTGCAGTATTGGCAGATGAATTCACATTGACACACAAACATGTGTCCTCTCCAATAACTCGTCATGATTCAGTTCTCATTGACAAACCTCGATCCCCTAAAACCTATCGCCGTAACCCTGTCACCGTTTCTTCAGCTACAGAAACCCGTGAATGTTTTTACTGCCATGAGCGAGGACACCTGATTGGTTCCTGCCCCATCTTGAAAAGAATCTAAAAGTGCCAAACCACCATCCTCAATAGCATCAGTCCAGACCAGAAAATCTGCTCCTCCTAGCATGAATCTAGCAACACCAAAACGCCAGGTTGACGCAGAGACTTGAACACAAGTCTTAACAACGCTATTTGGGAACACATCATGGGCCAGACAATACTGTAGTATTCTGAGCAAATCGTCAGTCAAAAAACCCCCGAACGTTTTCATTATTTTATAAAACCGCCGGACGTCACGGGCAGGACCGGGCAAAAGATGATGTTTGGTCACCCTAGCTTAAATGCTATATGATGCTAATGTTTAACTAATTGTTTCTGGTGCGCACCGCACAGTTTCTAGATGGTTTAAATTTATATTATTTCTGTCGATGTCCCTTTAGGGGTTCCATAAAAGTTTAGATGTTTGTTGATTTCAATAAAGTAGGCGGGGCTAAACGTTTGGGTTCCGAGCCTCTGAGGGCTTTTGAGATGACACTGGGATAGCAACTCCTTCCCTCTCGTGAGCAGTGTTGTTCATCTTACTTTAAAAAAAAAAAAAAAAAAAGTAATTAATTACAGTTACAAATTACTTCTCCCAAAAAGTAATTGCGTTAGTAACCCAGTTACCTGAATGTAAGAGTAGTTAGTTACTTGGCAAAGTAACTTGATAATTTTCATGTTTTTTTTTTTCTCAAAAAAATTTTTTTTTTAAAAAACAGGTCACACAATGTGAAGTTTAAAGGGTTTTTGGGACACTTGGCCCTAGCCCAATTCTTTACCCTACACTTAACTAGACACAGGGGTATTGTGGATATTGCGATAACTAGATAGCAACCTTTGCTATGTGTGAAAGTCATTTAATGTTGTGAATCAACCGTTAAAGTTGTTAATATTGCTCCCGTTATTGTATTAGTTCCCTTCTGTCTTCTGTCCCTTCTGACATTTGTAAGTTTTAAAACTATTTCATCATTTAAAGATAGATTTAAGTCAAAAGATTTTGCAGATTTAGGAGCATTTTAGATCAAAAGTGACTTAGGTTCGCCAGGAAGGTTCTCTACAACAGAGCCTTCCTGAAAGGTCTACTGCTTTAAGATGGCGGCTGTTTACTAACGCATCTAGTTCTTTATACATGTTGCTAATGCCGCCATGTCTGTCAATTGCATCTAGTTCTATATTATGTGATATCTACCGTAGCATCGTGTGAGCGTAGTTTGTAGGCTTTCCCTCCACAGTAACGGTAACGGCGTTGCCAAGATGAGAAAAGTAATTCATTAGATTACTCACGACTGAAAAAACTAACGCTATTAGTAACGCCGTTATATTCTAACGCTGTTATAAACAACACTGCTAGTGGGACTCCACTCCATCTGTCGTAGCGACCTGCACTTGACATTGTCATGTACCGTATTGGGCCAAATATAATACAGTGTTTTTTGCATTGAAATAAGACTGAAAAAGTGTGGGTCGTCTTACATTCGAGGTCTAGATATTATACCCGTTCACGGCGCTAGATGGCGCCAGATATCATTGAAGCGATGTTGTGTCATGACACATCTCAGCTACTCTCAAGTTTAACCAGTTTCCATTATTTTTTTGCAATGTTTTTCCTTATTCAGATTTGTTTGAAGACTACAGTTAGTTAGACTTCAATTTGATGGTTAATGCAGTTATTACAATTTTGTTGTTTTATCACAATAGATTGGTTTATTTACATTTCAAAATCCAGAAGCCATTCATTTACGAATGTGATTTCACTTTAGTTTACATATTTAAATGTTCAGATATTAAGATTTGAATGAGGCAAAATAACATGCTTTTTCTCTCAAATACATTGTTATAATCATTTGTTTAGGATGTACTGTAATTATTTTCTGTATAACAATTAATTTGGGGTTCAAAAAGTCTTTTTTTCAAACTTGAGTCTTGAAAAAGAGGGGGTCGTCTTATAATCAGGGCCGTCTTATATTCGGGCCAATACGGTATTTCCTGAGAGGTCAAACTTAAATGTGTAATATAAGTGTGTAGGTTTAGTTTATTTGACATTATTGATCTAATGCTATTAAATGTTCTTTTTTTTTTTTTTTTTTTTGTGTTAAAATGTTTTATATATAATGTTTGCCAACTTTATTTTTATTTTGATGTGGCTTTAAACATTGTTCACTTATTTATTGTGCATTTATGTGTGCAAAAAATATATATATTTTTGCGGTGTGTCAGGTTAGGGGCCCCTGGGATTTCTTGCTTGGAGCCCCAAGAGACCCTAGCAACTAGGGGTGCACGATATCCATTTTTTGACACCGATATCGGTATACTTCTTGCTCCCCAAGGCCGATACGATACGATAACCGATAATATGTCTATAATTTTTCAATATATATTTACCTGAGTTTTTAAACACCTGTAGGTCAAAAATCTCGTCATTGATTCAGCATAGATTTGCCTTTGACCAAACTAGAATTTTCATGATGACATTAACATTAGAGATGTCGATCGATCGGGTCCGATCACGTCATTTTCAAAGTATCGGAATCGGCAAAAAAAATATCGGACATGCCTTTTTTTAATATATATATTTTTTAATTAAATCGTTTTCTAATAGTATTTAACGTTACAGACATAATATGTTACACTCATCCAGAGTCTTTAGTTTAGGCTTAAGGTAGGGTTATCAAGTTTATCCCAATAACAGCGGTAATTCATTTTTTTAAAAAATGTATCACGTTAAAATATTTAATACAATTAATGCATGTGCTGCACGACCCACTCACGCATTGTCGTGTTCAATCTCTAATGGCGCCGTTTTACCTATATAGAGAGCTAAAAGGCAGCGTAAAATGAGTAGAGTGAATTTTGGCAGCCTTTGGAGCCTTTTTTTAATTGGCTAAAGCCTTACAATCCCTCTCCCTACGATTAGAACTATCGTGGGAAGCAATGTGGTGAAGCAAGATAGTAATTGATCTTTTTCTTAACACCCTATGTAATTTCCCAACGCAGAGAAGATATATCAATTGGTATCACTACGCACAGTCATGGTTCCACTTCCCATCATGCATTTGGGAATGGCTACAGTATCATTTACTGAAAGCTCAACAAATACACTAGATGGCAATATTTAGTCACAATATACAAAGCCACATTTATCCTTTAAGAATTACAAGTCTATCTATCTGTGGATCCCTCTCACAGTAAGAATGTTAATAATGTAAATGCCATCTTGAGGATTTATTGTCATAATAAACAAATACAGTACTTATGTACTGTATGTTGAATGTGTATATTTGTCCGAGTTTTATTCATTTTTTTCTTAATACATTGCCAAAATGTATATGATCGGGAAAAATTATCGGGAATGATTGGAATTGAAAAAAAGCAAAAAAAAAGAAATCGGATCGGGAAATATCGGGATCGGCAGATACTCGAACTAAAACGATCGGATCGGGAGCAAAAAAACATGATCGGAACAACCCTAATTAACATTATTATAATGAACAAAACATTGTAGTGAAATGATTCGATTATAAATCGATTATTGATCACTCCCCCGCTATTAGCTGCTTTTAATGTTTTCTACATTAGTTACAAAAACTGTAAAAAAAAAAAAAAAAAAAAAAGCTTCGCAGGCTTAAATAAACGACTATTTCAGTATCAAGTTAACAGTTAAAACAATAAATAATATACTCAAATCCCCATTCTGTATCAGCAGCTTTAAACTACATTCAATTAACTTAATGTTGTCAATCAACCGTTAAAGTTGTTAAACTTGATCCCATTATTCCATACTTTCCCTTTTGTCTACTTTCGACATGTGAAAGTTTTAAAACTATTTTAAAGATAGATTCAAGTCAATATTTTACCGATTTAGGAGTATTTTAGATAAAAAGTTAATTAGGTTAGCTTGGAAGGTTCGCTACAACAGCCTTGCAGGGAAGTCTACTGCTTTAAGATGGCGGCTGTTTACTAACGCCCGCATCTAGCTTTCTCTACATGTGCTGCTATCGCCACCGAGTCTATTCTACATCTAGTCCTGTATAAATATGATATCTACCTTAACATTATGTGGACGTACTTTGTAACAGCTTTCGGCAGCAGTCAGGTAAGTTGTTTTTTTTTTTTCTCACGGCATGAGTTGAGCTAGAGCCGTGAGTTGAGCATTGGCATTACCCGAGGGGCCGGGTTATTACAAGCATGATGTTTAGCTACTCTCGCTCCGTTCTGTCCCGAAGACTGCGCGGCGCGCTGAGTGTTGTGTACTTCCGCTTTACTTGGCATATTTCAATAATCGGAATTTGGATGTTTGTGAATCGTTCTTGAATCTTCCACGGCCGAATCGCGAATAATCTAAGAATGGGAAATTTCGCACACCTCTAATCCTGAATTACCTCAAAAACAATAAACGGGAAAAAAAATGTGATGGCTTTAACAATTCTGATCGAATTTCAAATATTTGTGCAGTTTTGGGAAGTTACAATCACAATAAGGAGAACAAATTTTAAGTTAAGTGTCTTGTTTTCTTGGAGTACTTCCTCATGGCCATTTTCTGTCCATCCAAATCACCCCGAGGCTTCTCCACCAGGAAACTAATATAATTTCCAGGTAGGGCAGTTGTGCCATCACATCTGTAGCACTCACCACACGGTTGAGCCGCCTGCTTCCGGCCCTGGCTTCTATCAGTCTCATTATCTTCCATGCTGACAACCCTTCATTTCATTTCATCTCCTCCTCCTTCAGTTGCTTTATAAAGAATCCCCGCGCTACTATAATAAGACTGAAGGGCTCTTATGTGGGGGAACTGATTCCATTTTGACGTAATTGAAGAGTGGAGAATAACTCCTAATGAGCCTTAGTGTCCCAATTAGGCTTCACAACACCGAGAAGAATTTGTTTGCATCTGCAAGTGAAGATACTCGTTTATAATTTCATGTAATATTGTGACAAATAGCGGCAAGTGCTTATCAGTGGAACTCCGGTGTGAGAAGGATCAATAAGTCCTCCGGGTAACGACTAATCAATTTGACACGCTCACATACCAGTGGTTGCTGGTCATGGTTTGTGAAGGCTTCTTTGCTACAACTACGAAAAAAAAAAACACTTTACCATAGAGATGTCCCGATCGGGTCCGATCACGTCATTTTCAAAGTCTCGGAATCGGCTAAAAAATATCGGCCATGCCTTTTTTTAATATATATATATATATATATATAGGGCTGTCAAACGATTAAAATTTTTAATCGAGTTAATTACAGCTTAAAAATTAATTAATCGTAATTAATCGCAATTCAAACCATCTATAAAATATGCCATATTTTTCGGTAAATTATATATATATTCTGTAAAATAATTTGTTGGAATGGAAAGATAAGACACAAGATGGATATATACATTCAATATACGGTACATAAGGACTGTAGTGGGCATTTCACTCTACTGTCATTTAAATCTGTCTATGCTGTCCTCACTCCGAAGCGTCTACTTTTTCCAAAGCTAGTGAACGACGCCTTAAAAATCAGAATTCTTCCTTTTTCATCTGATTTATTAATAAAATCGCCTCAAACCATTGTCCTCTTTAGACCGTAGTAAAACTCCCCCCAAAAAAGTACACAAGCATTGGATTAGCAACAACGTTAGCTTAGCACGCTATACAGGTTCACTAAACATAAACAAAAAGCGTCTCATACAAAAAATATAACATTTTGTTTACTAACATAATATATACATTCTTAACAACAACCATACTTACTGACAAATCTTGTCCAAGGATCATATAAGCACAACATTACAACGTAGGCATCAGCCTGAGACGTCGTGCAGCCATATTGAACTGGCAAGAAAGCAATAAACCATGTCGCAAAGCGACCACAAGAGTTCGCTGTTAGACAGCACAAAAAACCTTGCTGTAGAACTTACCAAAAGGCAGAATACTGTCTGAGCGGGACATGTGCGTTAATTGCGTCAAATATTTTAACGTGATTGATTTAAAAAATTAATTACCGCGCGTTAACGCGATAATTTTGACAGCCCTAATATATATATATACATATATATATATATATATATATATATATATATATATATATATATATATATATATATATTTTTTTTTTTTTTATTAAATCGTTTTCTAATTGTATTTAACGTTAAAGACATAATATGTTACACTCATCCAGAGTCTTTAGTTTAGGCTTAGGGTAGGGTTATCAAATTTATCCCGATAACGGCGATAATTAATGTATTTAAAAATGTATCACGTTTAAATATTTAATGCAGTTAATGCATGCACTGCACAACCCACTCACGCATTGTCGCGCTCAATCTGTAATGGCGCCGTTTTACCTATATAGACGGATAAAAGGCAGCGCAAAATGAGTAGAGTGAATTTTGGCAGCCTTTGGAGCCTTTTTTTAATTGGCTAAAGCCTTACAATCCCTCTCCCTACGATTAGAAATATCATGGGAAGCAATGTGAGGAAGCAAGGTAGCAATTGATCTTTTTCTTAACACCTTATGTTATTTCCCAACGCAGAGAAGATATATCAATTGGTAGCACTACGCACAGTCATGGTTCCACTTCCCATCATGCATTTGGGCATGGCTACAGTATCATTTACTGAAAGCTCAACAAATACACTAGATGGCAATATTTAGTCACAATATACAAAGTCACATGTCTTTCTATCCGTGGATCCCTCTCACAGAAAGAATATTAATAATGTAAATGCCATCTTGAGGATTTATTGTCATAATAAACAAATACAGTACTTATGTACTGTATGTTGAATGTATATATTTGTCCGAGTTTTATTCATTTTTTTCTTAATGCATTGCCTAAATCTATATGATCGGGAAAAATTATCGGGAATGATTGGAATTGAATCGGGAGCAAAAAAAAGCAATTGGATCGGCAAATATCGGGATCAGCAGCTACCCAAACTAAAACGATCGGGATCGGATCGGGAGCAAAAAAACATGATCGGAACAACCCTACTTTACCAATATATATACAGTATTTACCAACCAAAATCCTGATATTTGTTCATAAAATGTGTTTTATTTTTAGATTAATCTTTGTGTTTTTTTAAGGAAAAATATGACTTTTTATACTACTAAATATAATGTAATTACCTAATCAAATGAAATGTAAAGTGTTAAACTGTGCATCCCAATTGAATTTTGCAACTAAGTTCAGTGCGCTGCCCCTTCTGTTGTGCCCATCTTAGCCACAGGGGGGCAGACACAGAAGAGTAGCTTAGTTCTGTGCAGTGTTGTTTTTGTCAAAGATAACGACAATTTTTTTCATGACTATGACCAGACAATAATGAGCTAAAAACGTCCTGGAAGACTGAAACATAACAAGACAAATGGCAGTTTTCCTCTGACGAGATGAAAATGTGCCATATTTTCCGTCACATCATCACAATGTGTTGATGTTTTTATGTTTAGTTAGCCTGCATCATAGCAGTGTCGGTTTGTGTCATTCAAGTGACGTCCTGCGCCCCCGCCCAATGCGCCAGTGTCCTCACCAGGCTTGCTTGTTTTGAAACACACGTGGTAAGATTTGTTGTCTTACCTTGGCAACAGAGAGTATGGAATGTTGCTTTAGCCTTTAAAGGTCTATGCTGAGTGACCATCACACACTAAATTTAACTCGTAGCATTAGCATAGCATTCACGTTCGCGTCAGTATTAGGCTAATGCTAACAGCAAGCGTCCGCTTAAACTCTCGGACAACTTTTTTTAAATACAGTCTGTGGCATCCAGGTGGGAATAATTGATTGAAACCATGTGCTGTTTTCCTAATGATTGCGTATTATCACTAAGTTACCTTTATACTTGTAGACGTTACAATATATGCTCTTCTGCGTATGTTCATTTGAAATTGTTGGAAACCTTTATTTATTTAGTTTTGGACTCCGAGTTTTGAATTCAACATACGAAAACATTTTGAGTAACGTCGACTAAAACGACACGAAATTAGTCACATTTTCAAATGGCTAAGATATAACTAAGACTAATAAGTATATTCCTTCAAAAAAAGACCACAATTAAAAGAGCTGCCAAAAACAACACTGGTTCTGTGATAATTGTCCTTTTATGTAGAAGCTATAGAATATGGCATGCTTTCCTATATTATTATATTAGCTTAGCTGTCTACATGTGTTGTTCAGAGATTTGTGCTCAAATACAGTACTGTATTTGCAGCCTAAAATCCGTGACTGTCAATGCTAACCATTAGCACACCAATGGTATTTTCATTTTCATTTATAGACTAGCATTAAGCTAGGGGAGCATTCTTAAGAGAACTGTACAAATACTGCACATATATTTTATAAACAGTATCAATTGTAAACATGTTTTTTTTTAATGTTTTAGTCATGTTTTAAAGACATAAACATTGAGTGTGCCCTGTTCTAAGTAATTTAAAGCAACACTAGCTAACCTTTCAACCTTTATGAAAAAAAAAAAAATCATAACATTTGTGATATGTCGACTGAAAACCAGCTGAATGGCACCTCATTTATTTCTCGAGGGGCTCTGTATCGCTTTCACCACCATTAATTAACTTTGAGGAGGGTGGCAGGAACCCTGCTACACAAAAAAACTACAAATGGGCAGGCTGCTTTACGGCATACACTACATAATTTTCCCCTATCCCCATTCATTATATAGACAAAAGTTGATGCGAACGCTTTCACACGAATTCTGCAAAGATGGCAGAGCAACAAAAGAGACAAAAGTTTTGTCCGAGGAGACAAAATAAAAAGAAAAAGGGACGCTACCAGAAAAAGGACACTCAAGAATAAACATTGTCCCGGCTTGGGGCAGAGGGCCTGTGGAATACAGTACAAAATCAAACGTTTCTTCCTGTCATCATCACCATATGCTATCGTTTAGCCAAATCTGGATTCATTACCTCATTACTACCGGTATTCATGCTTCATAAAACCGCTGGAAACGGAAATGTCGTTTAATCCATCTGTAGGCGACCGGGAGATCATGATTTTACGACACTGTGCGCTGGTCTTCATGGGAAACGCAGTATACCCTCAGGCAAAACATTACCGCGTCTCTCCACCAGCGTCGCTAAAATCCACCAAAACTGAAAAGTTACCTAGTGTTTCTTTAAGTGGCATAATAGTTCCTGCAATTGCAAAGTTGATAGTGGAGGTATAAAAGAGGTATGTTTTGTACACGAACAAACATACACAAACTTATTCAGGATAAATCATGACACGAATACAAACTATCTGTTGTAGATGACTTCAAATTGTATACTTTTCCACCAAATGACATGTATGCTGTGTTATGCATAACCCACCTGTTACCTTTTACAAACATAATTTATCCTTGGGGTCAATTTTACCAAAACATTTTCACCTCTTGAAAAGAGATTTTATGTTCACCCAGCCGTCCCCATTAAGTAAGACATGTTTTTGTGCATGAATCGGAGATATAAATTCAAAGATCATCACATACTGTAGCTAGAGATGTTGAAATTTAAAATGTTGCAAATTGACCACAGAAACAATAGGAGCGGTTTCTTAAGTTGGTTAAAAGGTGACATGTAAAATGAAATACAAACAAAAAAACATTAAAATGGGCATATTGAGTGTAGTCATCTACAAAAACTTTTTTTTTTTGTTAGATGCACTGCACAGTGATGAGGTTTTCTTACCTACTGTATAGAAATAAATGATGCACTAACCCTCCTGCATGTGTCATCATTATAAATAGAAATGGAAAAAATATAGCAAAAATAAAGGCAAATAATGTTTTGTTCTAGAGATTTTGTTTGTACATTAACAGGAGGGTTAGTAATATGCTACAACATTATACTACCATAAAGTCTCACCTTACGTTTGGGGTGTTCGGGCCTCACAGCATTCTCACAAAAAGGATAAAAACAAAAACTGCTTTTTATTCACTTTATTTCTCAGCAGGGAGCATTGTAGAAATGTTTACACTTTCCCTCGTGGACTTATGTATTGCCTCATTTATAGGACGGGTATATTTAGATGATTTACAGCCACCCCCAAAATGACCACTCCAGTTGGTTCTTGCGAAGTTAGACTAAATTGCAAAGTTATGGCGCTACAGTGTAGTGCTTCAGGCCAGTTTAGCCTTAACTTGGAGTTGAAGCTATTTTTGGGTCCTTATTTTGATATATGCAGTGGTATGAAAAAGTAACGGAACCTTTGGGAATTTCTCACATTTCTGCATAAAATCACTTTCAAATGTGATCTGATCTTTGTCAAAATCTCACAGATGAAAAAACAGTGTCTGCTCTAACTAAAACCACCCAAACATTTATAGGTTTTCATATTCTAATGAGGAAAGTATGCAAACAATGACAGAAGGGGGGAAAATAAGTAAGTGGACCATCACATTTTATATTTTGTGCCCCAAAGGGGGGCACAAAATAGCTGCAGGTCAGTCTGGCACATTGCTTATGACTAATCTTGGCCCTTTCTACAAAACTGCTGTAGTTCAGTCATATTCCTGGTATGTCTGGCATGAATCGCTTTCTTTAGGTCATCCCACAGCATCTCAATGGGGTTCATGTCTGGACTTTGACTTGGCCACTTCAGAACGTGTATTTTGTTCTTTTGAAACCATACTGAAGTTGATTTACTTCTGTGTTTTGGATCATTGTCTTGTTGGAGCATACATCCTCTTATTAGCTTCAATTGTCTGAAAGACGGCCTCAGGTTTTCCTGCAAAGCATCCTGATGAAATGTTGGGTCTAAAACACCTTCTTCAATTTAGCTGTTGACCCAGAGCGAGGTGACAAAGGCAGGACACAAGGAGGCAGGAGGCAGAGAGTAGACTTTACCAACTGCAGTTTGGGGAGAGGTCTGAGATCGGGCAACGTGACTAAGAGCGTCTCATCGAAGTCTCTCTCAGAGCTCCCCGTGCTGCTGACTTTTATTGAAGGCTTGTTGCTGGGCAGAATATAGTTACAACACTGTTGTCCAATGTGGCAGTTTCGATCGGGCAAGTTACTTATTCTAGTCATTGATGAAATTAACAGTCACACTCTTGAGCGAGCAAGATAACTTTGTTTTGAACACACATTTGCACTCGAAGTAGCTTGGTGGAAAAGTACTAAGACGTTGTGTGATGAATCAACATATGTGTGTATCTATTTATCAGCAGAATGTGAGCAATTGCCAGTAATAAAAATGTAAGCACATGATTATTGGCTAAAACTGTATTCTTCATAATAGCTTGGGAGAGCGCGTATAATAGCTGTGGGAGAGCAAACTTGTATAACCCGCAGAGTATAATGGTCATACAATCAAGCATATCTTACATAAACTTTTCAATTTATTCTTCCATTAATGATTGCAAGTTGTCCAGGCCCTGAGGTAGCAAAACAGCCCCAAAAGATGATCCCTCCACCGTGCTTCACGGTTGGGATGAGGTGTTGATGTTGGTGAGCTGTTCCAATTTTCCTCTACACATGATGTTGAGTGTTACTCCCAATTAAACTTTGGTTTCATCAGCCCACAAAATATTTTGCCAAAACTTCTGTGGAGTGTCCAAGTACCTTTTTGCAAACATTAAACGAGCAACCATGTTTTGTTTTTTTTTAAACGGCAGTGTCTTCCACCGTGGAGTCCTCCCATGAACACTATTCTTGGGCATAGTTTTACTTATAGTTTATGAGTGCACAGAGATTTTGGACTGTGCCAGTGATTTCTTTAAGTCTTTTGAAGACACTCCAGGGTTCTTTTTTACCTCTCTGAGTATTCTGCGCTGAACTCTGTGGTGGACAGCCACTCCTTGGGAGAGAAGCAACAGTACCAAACTCTCTTTATTTGTAGACAACTTCTTTGTCTGTCGATTGATGAACATCCAGATTTTTAGCGATAGTTTTACTTATATAGTTGATGTGTGCACAAAGATTTTGGACTGTGCCAGTGGTTTCTGTAAGTCTTTAACAGACACTCTAGGGTTCCTTTTTACCTCTTTGAGCATTCTGAGCTGAACTCTTGGCGTCATCTTTGGTGGACGGCCACTCCTTGGAAGAGTAGCAACAGAGCTAAACTCTCTC
The DNA here is from genome assembly GCF_030265065.1 of Corythoichthys intestinalis. Lineage (NCBI taxonomy): Eukaryota > Metazoa > Chordata > Actinopteri > Syngnathiformes > Syngnathidae > Corythoichthys > Corythoichthys intestinalis. The sequence goes on along the minus strand of NC_080409.1, from coordinate 47,822,885 downwards.
CATTTTTAGACAACTTCTCTGAATGTTGAATGATGGATATCCTGACTTTTAGAGATGGTTTTATATCCTTTCCCGGCCTTATACAAATCAACAATCCTTGATCGCAGGTCTTCAGACAGCTCTTTTGACCGAACCATGATGCACATCAGACAGTGCTTCTCATCAAGACAATTCTTACCAGGTGTGTGTTTTATAGTGGGCAGGGCAGCTGTAAACCACTCATCGGTGATTGGGCACACACCTGACTTAATTTGTTTGGTAAAAATTGGTTTCAATTGCTCCTTAAGTCTCCATAGGCAGAGGGTTTACATACTTGTTTTCCCCTCTTCTGTTATTGTTTCCATGCTATCCTCATTAAAACATGAAAACTGTTAAATGTTTGGGTGGTTTTAGCCAGGGCTGGCCCAGGCCATTTGGGGGCCCTAAGCAAAATAATGCCAAGAGGCCCATATTTTTGGCCAACCATTTCGTTACTGTGAACTGTGAAACCCATACATACAATCCAACCCATACGTCCATATTTTGTATATTAATCATATTTTGTTACACTGCATACTTCTAACTTCTCACCCCAAATGACATGTAATGACAAGAAAATGGATGTTTGCATGGATAAACGGCAATGCGCGCCACATTATTCACGATGCTCTATTAACAACATATAAAATGAGGTTGCCAGATTGGGGGCCCCTTAGTGGTCAGGGGCCCTAAGCAGCTGCATAGTCTGTGTATAGGCTGGGCCGGCATTGGTTTTAGTTAAAGCAGACACTGTTTTTACATCTGTGTGATTTTGACAGAGATCCAATCACATTTGATGGTGATTTTATGCAGAAATGTGAGAATTTCTAAAAGATTCAGATACTTTTTCATACCACTGTATCTTAATAAGACCAATTCTAGGTTAGGAAATCATGCTTAAGTTCCCAACATTAAGTAAACTTGCACCATCTAAGGATGAAAATAAAACTGCGACTTTGCATTAACCAACATAATAATTCTTAGACTCAAACGCGAACAATTTATTGATTGTTATGGTTGTAATTTGCAGTGGCATGACATTATACTGAGCAGTGGATCATTTAAGAGGTGTGGGTGTAACACATTAAACAACAATTTAGTCATGTTCAGGCGCTACTAGAGTCAATTTCTGACCCACATGTTGCACTAATGCATGTAATAAGGCAATAAGGGGTTTAATGGATTCATAAGAAAATGACACGTTATAGCCTCTAAAGTTGCAATGTGTGAATATATATCAGTCTGTAAAGTGTGTGCATAAAAGAAACTGAAATTTAAGTACTTTTAGTTCAATTTGGTAATAAAATGCCACTAAATCAAGGTTACATAAGTGAGGAAAACTATTTTTGCTTAATTAGAGTTAGATTGTCATCACTGAGAAAAATATGAAGGACAATTCTAAAAATGTCAAAGCACTTTTTCACAGCTTTCCAGGACTTTAAAGTGGCAATGAGATTCCTTACCTTCGTTTCCTGATTGGATGTGTTACTCGGGGATTTGGGAGTCTCATTTTGCTCGTCCTCTTTTCCTCCGCTACCCTCATCCTGGGCTGAGTTGGCCGGCGGGATCATGATTTTGATTTTAAATATGAAAAAGTTGAATGTTTTTCCTTCTCCTCTTCAAGTTCTTTTCACATTCACATCCTGCTCATGCCTAGATGGTCACTGTGACCCGAGAAGGGTTCGCCGTGTCATCCGAACCTCTTCGTGGAGGTCCTAATCACACAACAACTCACGAGAAGGTGTCGCTAACAAGTCCAAAGTGAGAGCAAATGGGAAAAGCGGTCCAGTGTTGTTGGAGAGAGCGACAAGCTTCTTCCACTGTGCTTTAGTGCATAAAGATTCCACAAGCATGCTGTGCTCTACTATGAGCGAGAGAGAAGAGAGAGAGGGGAGGACAGGAGGGAGGATCTATTTGGTCATACTGTGAATTATGTTCCTAGTCAGAGAATGTTTGTAAAAGAGCCTATAGAGGGCAGTGTGTTTGAGAGGGAATGGTTTATAATTAATACAGAGCATTGCTTCAAATGCGAAATTTAAAATGTTCATTTCTTGCAAATATTATCGTGGTTGTTTTGAAAGAATTTTATTTTAATGGGGCTGATTTTCTTGTTCCATCTTCAGTCTTAAGTGTAACTAGCTTTAGCATTGGAATAGATTCAAGGGTTTGCATAGGGACGGTAGGGACATAACACAACCAACTTTTCAGGATGTTGAAATCGTACCCAGTCTCCCCACCAACTTATAAGCAACCTTATTTGCATTGTATAATGGCTTGTTATAAAGTGCCCTCCATAATTATTGGCACCCGTGGTTAAGATGTGTTTTTTAGCTTCTAATAATTTTTTTAAATTCAAATAATATGGGACCTTAATGGAAAAAAAAGAGAAAAATCCAACCTTCAGTACAAGTGCATTCATTCAGTGGGGGAAAAAATCCCACATAAAGAAAAAATATTTGACATCAAATAATATGTGTCACAATTATTAGCACCCCTGGTGTTAATACTTTGTACAACCCCCTTTTGCCAACAAAACTAGGTCTGGGATCTGTGATGGCCATGGGAAGAGCTTGATTTTGTGTCTGGTGAACCATTTCTGTGTAGATTTGGCCATATGTTTAGGGTCAGTGTCTTGCTGAAAGACCCAGTGACGACCCATCTTCAGCTTTCGGGCAGAGGGCAACAGATTTTGATTTAAAATGTACTGGTATTTCAAAGCATTCATGATGCCGTGCACCCTAACAAGGTTCCCAGGGCCTTTGGAAGTGAAACAGCCCCACAGCATCACTGACCCACCCCCATACTTCGCAGTGGGTATGAGGTGCTTTTCAGCATGCGCATCTTTCGTGGCACGCCAGACCCACTTAGTGTTTTTTGCCAAAAAGCTCAATCTTGGTCTCATCTGATCAAAGCACACGGTCCCAGTTGAAGCCTGGTACCGTGTGTATTTTTGTGTGAGACCAACCGGGATGCCGATCGATCGGGACATCTCTAAAGGCTACTATCAGTAACACAATGCACCGCCAGGGACTCAAATCCTGCACTGCCAGACGTGTCACCCTGCTGAAGAAAGTACAGGTCCAGGCCCGTCTGCAATTCACTAGAAAGCATTTGGATGATCCAGAAGAGGACTGAAGAATACTGAATTTCACCATACCCACTGTGAAGCATGGGGGTGGAAACATCATGCTTTGGGGCTGTTTTTCTGCAAAGGGACCTGGACGACTGATCTGTGCAAAGGAAAGAATGAATAGGACCATTTATCGAGAGATTTTGTGTGAAAATCTCCTTCCATCAGCAAGGGTATTGAAGATGAGACGTGGCTAGGTCTTTCAGCATGACAATGATCCCAAACACACAGCCAGGGCAACAAAGGCGTGGCTTCGTAAGAAGTATTTCAAGGTCCTGGAGTGGCCTAGCCAGTCTCCAGATCTCAACCCCATTGAAAATCTGTGGAGGGAGTTCAAAGCAGTGTTGTTAATAACGGCGTTACAATATAACGGCGTTACTAACGGCGTTATTTTTTTCAGTCGTGAGTAATCTAATTACTTTTCTCATCTTGGCAACGTCGTTATCGTTACTGAGGCGGGAAAGGCGCGCGTTACTATGCGTTACTAAGTCGGTTGAATACAAAAAGTCAGAGAGATGGACTCACGGAGACGAGAGAGCAGAACAGGAGTGGGGATGACGCCGTTGCAAACGCCATGCTAGGTGGCTCCAATAATACCTGACTGCAGCCTACAAAATACGCCCACATGATACGGTAGATATCGCATATCATAGAACTAGATGCAAATGATAGACACGGCTGCATTGGCAACATGTTTTAAGGACTACATGCGTTAGTAAACAGCCGCCATCTTAAAGCAGAAGACCTCTCAGGAAGGCTCTGTTGTAGAGATCCTTCCTAGCGAACCTACTTTAAAAAAAAAAAAAAATGTCTAAAATAGTCCTAAATTGGCAAAATCTTGACTTAAATCTATCTTTAAATGATGATCAGTTTTAAAACTTACACATGTTGAAAGTAGACAGAAGGGAAGTAATGCAATAGCGGGAGCAATTTTAACAACTTTAACGGTTGATTCACAACTTTAAATGACTTCCACACATAGCAAAGGTTACTATCTAGTTATCGCAATACCCTTGTGTCTAGTTAAGTGGAGGGTAAAGAATTGGGCTAGGGCCAATTGTCCCAAAAACCCTTTAAACTTCACGTTGTGTGACCTTTTTTTTTTTTTTTTTTTTTTTTTGAGAAAAAAAAAAAAACATGAAAATTATCACTAGTTACTTTGCCAAGTCACTAATTACTCTTAAATTCAGGTAACTGAGTTACTAACGCAATTACTTTTTGGGAGAAGTAATTTGTAACTGTAATTAATTACTTTTTAAAAGTAAAATTAACAACACTGGTTAAAAGTCTGTGTTGCCCAACGACAGCCCCAAAACATCACTGCTCTAGAGGAGATCTGCATGGAGGAATGGGCCAAAATACCAGCAACAGTGTGTTAAAAGCTTGTGAAAAGTTACAGAAAACGTTTGGCCTCCGTTATTGCCAACAATGGGTACATACAGTGCCTTGCAAAAGTATTCGGCCCCCTTGAATCTTGCAACCTTTCGCCACATTTCAGGCTTCAAACATAAAGATATGAAATTTAATTTTTTTGTCAAGAATCAACAACAAGTGTGACACAATCGTGAAGTGGAACAACATTTATTGGATAATTTAAACTTTTTTAACAATTAAAAAACTGAAAAGTGGGGCGTGCAATATTATTCGGCCCCTTTACTTTCAGTGCAGCAAACTCACTCCAGAAGTTCAGTGAGGATCTCTGAATGATCCAATGTTATCCTAAATGACCGATGATGATAAATAGAATCCACCTGTGTGTAATCAAGTCTCCATATAAATGCACCTGCTCTGTGATAGTCTCAGGGTTCTGTTTAAAGTGCAGAGAGCATTATGAAAACCAAGGAACACACCAGGCAGGTCCGAGATACTGTTGTGGAGAAGTTTAAAGCTGGATTTGGATACAAAAAGATTTCCCAAGCTTTAAACATCTCAAGGAGCACTGTGCAAGCCATCATATTGAAATGGAAGGAGCATCAGACCACTGCAAATCTACCAAGACCCGGCCGTCCTTCCAAACTTTCTTCTCAAACAAGGAGAAAACTGATCAGAGATGCAGCCAAGAGGCCCATGATCACTCTGGATGAACTGCAGAGATCTACAGCTGAGGTGGGAGAGTCTGTCCATGGGACAACAATCAGTCGTTCACTGCACAAATCTGGCCTTTATGGAAGAGTGGCAAGAAGAAAGCCATTTCTCAAAGATATCCATAAAAAGTCTCGTTTAAAGTTTGCCACAAGCCACCTGGGAGACACACCAAACATGTGGAAGAAGGTGCTCTGGTCAGATGAAACCAAAATTGAACTTTTTGGCCACAATGCAAAACGATGTTTGGCGTAAAAGCAACACAGCTCATCACCCTGAACACACCATCCCCACTGTCAAACATGGTGGTGCTAGCATCATGGTTTGGGCCTGCTTTTCTTCAGCAGGGACAGGGAAGATGGTTAAAATTGACGGGAAGATGGATGCAGCCAAATACAGGAATTGAGACTGGGACGGAGATTTATCTTCCAACAGGACAATGATCCAAAACATAAAGCCAAATCTACAATGGAATGGTTCAAAAATAAACGTATCCAGGTGTTAGAATGGCCAAGTCAAAGTCCAGACCTGAATCCAAGCGAGAATCTGTGGAAAGAGCTGAAGACTGCTGTTCACAAACTCTCCATCCAACCTCACTGAGCTCGAGCTGTTTTTGCAAGGAAGAATGGGCAAGAATGTCACTCTCTCGATGTGCAAAACTGATAGAAACATACCCCAAGCGACTTGCAGCTGTAATTGGAGCAAAAGGTGGCGCTACAAAGTATTAACGCAAGGGGGCCGAATAATATTGCACGCCCCACTTTTCAGTTTTTTATTTGTTAAAAAAGTTTAAATTATCCAATAAATTTTGTTCCATTTCACAATTGTGTCCCACTTGTTGTTGATTCTTGACAAAAAATTAAAATGTTATATCTTTATGTTTGAAGCCTGAAATGTGGCGAAATGTTGCAAGGTTCAAGGGGGCCAAATACTTTTGCAAGGCACTGTAACAAAGTATTGAGACGAACTTTTGGTATTTACCAAATACTTATTTTCCACCATGATTTGCAAATAAATTCTTTAAAAATCAAACAATGTGATTTTCTTGTTTTTTTTTCACATACTGTCTCTCATGTTTGAGGTTGACTCATGTTGACAATTACAGGCCTCCCTAATATTTTCAAGTGGGAGAACTTGCACAATTAGTGGTTGACTAAATACTTATTTGCCCCACTGTAACTATATGTGAAGTAGCCAAAAATAGCACATCAACATTCTGCAGAAAAACTTTAACGTATTCCTTTGAATGAAAAATATATCTTCTAAGGAGCATCTGTTGAATAAAGACATCCCCTCCAGGCTTCCCCCCGTGATGTCATATCCTTGAAGTTGCATTGTGGGACGGAGGAAGAAGGCGCCAGACTGCAGCCTCCTCACATTGACGGGGATGCAAACACCCACTAACACACGCACGACGGACCAACTGAGCACTTCCTGCTCAGCTGTCATTTCATATCGGGGGGGGGGGGGGGGTTCACCCCTATTTAACAAAATGGGCAGGAATGGATTTACTGGAAAAGCATATTTTTGGCAGTCTGCCACTTGAACTTTAAAGGGAACTTGCAGGCTTTAATAAGCCACAATTGTTCTCTTTTACTAAAATTTGTTATGAGAAACACATAAAATGTTGGCATTGATTTCAAAATCGATAATATTTAGTACATGTTTTGACCTAAGGAGGGCGCCATAGTTTAAGCACGCAATGAATGGTCAGGTTGATGACGTAGATTGCCACTGACACTCGGCGACTACCGATTTACTGCAAATCCTTCTACAAAGCGAGACGTCCAACACGTGCGCTCATCGATTAAAAGCGGCGAGTACTTATTATTTGTGTTTTTAATGAGTCTTTAATTACCTTTTCATTACCTCAAAATTCTTTTGCATGTGTTTCCCTCTCATACTTTTAAGTATTGTGTTTTCTTGTGGTAGCTTTAAAGCAGATTGTTGGTCTGTATGCATCTAAACAAAACAAGCTGAAAGCACATGGTAGTACTTTGGGTTTCAAATTCACCTCTTGTTGACGTTTTGCCGGTGTGGCACATTTTGGCACTTTTTTTTTTTCCAACTCTCATCTTGTTTCATCCCGTCTTTCCTGTTCATTTTGCCTTTGTTGCCCGTATTGTGAAATATCAACAGTGCTGTCATGCTCATTAATGTTCCTTTCAGGTTCAAATTGGAAGGGTTGAATAAACTACACGTTTATTAGAGTCATACTCTGGAAGCCTGGTAGCGTAACCATGTGACGTCACCGCCCTGCGACGTCAACAACAATGGCGATCTACTAATTTTACAAATTGTATAAAAACGAAAACATCAAGAGGGCTTTCACTATCAAATTATTTTAACTCATAATAATGTTTGTCTTTTAAGAACTACATGTCAGGTAAACCGGGCAGGCAGGTGGTGTGTGGACCCAAATGCAGGGAAAGGGAGGCGAGGCAGATAGACGGTGCAAAAATGATTTAATTCAAGCCAACAAAAACAAAGTACAAAACAAAGGCTGTGGTGATCCAAAAACTCTTAACAAACAAAAGTCAGGCTAACTAATAAACTTACTTTCCAAGCAGGACGAGGAACACGAGAAACTGGGGAAAAACGCTGACATGAACGTGGAGATTGACATTGACATAGACTCTGGGTGAAAAGAAACTGGGTGCTTATATACACAAATGCAGACAAGGGGTAACGAGACAACGAGGAACAGCTGGGTAATACAGGAGGACTCACTAGGAGCAGGTACAACAGGTGAAATGAATGGGTAATCACAGGGACAAGTCACACTAGGAAAGACCCAACACAAAACCTAACACTACAAGTCTGTATATCCGTGGATCCCTTTATAAATAACAAATATTTTCAGTGCAGCAACATTCAGAATTCACAGATTCACAATGACAGGTCTTGCAAAATGGATAAAAATCAAACCAATGAAAACGTCTTGTGTAATTTACCTCTGGGTTTGGCCACTCCCATAGCAAAGCAAAATTGACGATGAGATCTCGTTCATGTCTCATTTACATCTCCGAGAAGTGAATCAGTATCAATCGAGCAACGATTGAGACCAGAGTGGTTTTCTCAGTTTTCTCAAATTTGTCTCGTGAGAAATAAGTCTCATAGTGAGCATTGCGTGAGAAGGTTTTGAGAAATAATTCCAGTGGCACGATTTCTCAATAATTTCTTACAGCTGTCTCCTTTCAAGATCTCACCAAGAGAAAACTATGAGCTCTTGTGTTGATCTCAAACGTGTCTCAATTTGATCTCCCTTACTTGTACTCAGGTTCTCAGTCATCTCTCAGTGAAAGATATGGATGAGCAAAATATTTTATTTCTTAAACTTGTCTCAAAGCTGCCTCCTTTCCTGATCATGCCAATACAAATATTTCTCAATTTGATCTTTTAGTCTGCACGTGCTCATTTTGGGTTTTCAAGATTCTTTCATTGTAAGAAAGAGTAGTGTCTGCTCTGACATGTCCAACCACATCTTAATTCATCTCATGCTAAACTCTGAGAAAATATTATAATTGGTCAAATAATTAAATAACATCTGGTTCATTTGGTTCATCTTGTTCAATGTAAAAATTAGAGATGTGACCAAAAATTCGGCACCGAAAACTGTCAGCCGCTACAAATGCATTATCGGTTTTAGATTTCAAAGACTGAAAGTTTACTACAAAATAGTGTGAAGAACCTTAGTCCTCTTTTTGATTACATCATCAAAACAGGCAACATGCTGGCTGACAAAGTCTAGCTAAAACTACTGGCTCACAGGCAACATGTATGCGATTTGGAAGGGTTTTTTTGGTATATGAAAGAAATATAAATTATTAAATGAACCAAAATATAATAAATTTTCTTCATCGCTGCTACACGCTGTTTCTAAAGTTGCTTTCCATTTGTGTGCCACGTCACATCGAGCACAGTGCATCTGATCCCGTGTGTGGCTCAGTGGTAGAGAAGTCGTTCCCCAACCCAGAGGTTGTGAGTTCAACTCTCTGTCCAGATGAATTCATCTAAGTATCCTTGAGCAAGACACTGAACCCGATGTTGTTATGTCACCAGCAGGTAGATGAGGATTGTAGTGTCAAAGTGCTTTGAGTGCCTGAACGGTGCTGTACAAGTCTAACTCCATTTTTAATTAAGAGAATTTCTCTTCTCAAATATTGCTCAAACCTGGCTTTCTCAAATCAACCTCCTTTGTCTCAATGATGTCTTTGCTCAATTTGACTCATCACTTGCTCCTCAGGGTACCCTTAGGAGCACAAACTCAGAAACAAATAAGCAGAGAATGAGATAAATTTGAGATGATCAAATTCGTCTCACGGGACAAGATTAAGTAACAGATGAGTAGCAAATTTTTTGCTATGGGTAGTGTCTGCTCTGACATGTCCAATCACATCTCAATTCATCTCATGCCAAAATCTGAGAAAATATTCTAATTGGTCAAATAATTAAATAACAACTGGTTCATTTGGTTCATCTTGTTCAATGTAAAAATTAGAGATGTGATCAAAAATTCGGCGCCGAAAACTATCAGCCGCTACACATGTATTATCGGTTTTTGATTTTGAAGACCGAAAGTTTACCACAAAATAGTGTGAAGAACCTTGGTCCTCTTTTTGATGACATCATCAAAACAGGCAACACGCTGGCTGACAAAGTCTCGCTACAACTACTGGCTCACAGGCAACATGGCTGCGATTTGGAAGGTTTTATTTTTTTAATATGAAAGAAATATAAATTATTAAATGAACCAAAATATAATACATTTTCTTCATCGCTGCTACACGCTGTTTCTAAAGTTGCTTTCCATTTATGTGCCACGTCACATCGAGCACAGTGCATCTGAGCCCGTGCGTGGCTCAGTGGTAGAGAAGTCGTTCCCCAACCCAGAGGTTGTGAGTTTGATTATTGTGTCAAAGTGCTTTGACTACTTTTTAATTGAGAGAATTTATCTTCTCAAATATTGCTCAAACCTGGCTTTCTCAAATCAACCTCCTTTGTCTCAATGATGTCTTTGCTCAATTTGACTCATCACTTGCTCCTAAGGGTACCCTAAGGAGCACAAACTCAGAAACAAATTAGCAGAGAATGAGATAAATTTGAGATGATCAATTTCGTCTCACGAGACAAGGTTAAGCAACAGATGAGTAGCAAATTTTTGCTATGGGCTGCTGTAAAGCTCTCTTGGACAGGCAAGAATACTTGACAATTTTGTTTAGTACCATATCGGCCCGAATATAAGACGGTGTTCTTTGCATTGAAATAAGCTTGAAAAAGAGGGGGTCTTCTTATATTCGCGGTCTAGACATTATATCCATTCACGACACTAGATGGCGTCAGATATCATTGAAGCGATGTTCTGTCATGACAGATCTCAGCGGTCTAGACATTATACTCATTCACGATGCTAGATGGCGCCAGATATCATTGAAGCGATGTTCTGTCGTGACAGATCTCAGCTACTCACAAGTTTAACCAGTTTACATTATTTCATTGCAATGTTTTTCCTAATTCAGATTTGTTTCAAGACTACAGTTACAGTTAGACTTCACTTTGATGGTTAATGCAGTTATTGCAATTTTGTTGTTTTATCACAATAAATTGGTTTATTTACATTTCAAAAACCAGAAGCCATTCATTTACGAATGTGATTGCACTTTACATATCTAAATGTTCAGATATTAAGATTTGAATGAGGCAAAAAAAAAAAAAAGCTTTTTCTCTCAAATATATTGTTATAATCATTTGTTTCGGATGTACTGTGATAGCTAGTACTGTAAAAAGTCGTTTTTCAAACTTGAGTCTTGAAAAAGAGGGGATCGTCTTATAATCAGGGCTGTCTTATATTCGGGCCGATACAGTAATTTAGTCATTGTAATCAGGAAAAGATACAATTAAGGTGCATTTTGCATTGCTCAATTTAAAGTATTAGCAAAGCTATTGTAATATGTTTTGATTGCAAAAAACTGGAGCCTAGCTTTTGGTAAAAATAAATAAATAAATAAAAACATCAACACATTGTTTTCTTCTCAGTACAAGCATTTTCTTAGTTGTAAAAACAAGGAAACCCATTGTCCGTCATTGAACGATGACTGCCAGTGTTAAAATTCTATATTTTTCTCACTAAAATACATTTCAAACTATTTTGTTGTTTTACTTCACAATGTTCTGCCTTCTGGAGGTATGAGTACTTTTGCAACTCCTGGTAACGTGCCAAGGCAGAATGTGACAGAAGGAAGTCGAGCATGAGTCTTCACGATAGCTGCCACATGGAAGCGATCAACATGCGAGTGAGTCGGCAGGGGGGTAAAAAACACATCGGGTGAGTCAATGTCGCGTGCATGTTTGTGTGGCAGTGGCGTGTGCACGCTGGTGTTGATAGTGTCGGTGCAAAAAGGCAAAATTGGATTCAAGGGCGAAGAAGGCGTCAAACCAGCATTTGTCATTTTGTCATTTCAAATGAAGAAGATACAGTGAAACCTACATGAAACACTTAACAGGGTTATCATTAAGACTGAGCTATATTGGAAAAAACCATCATTGCGGTTTTTGGTGGGTTTGCGATATATTGCGATTAGGGCTGTCAATAGATTAAAATTTTTAAACGAGTTAATCACAGCTTAAAAATTAATTAATCGTAATTATTAGCAACTCAAATCATCTCTAAAATAAGCCACATTTTTCTGTAAATTATTGTTGGAATGGAAAGATAAGACAAGACGGATATATACATTCAACATACTGTACATAAGTACTGTATTTGTGTATTATAACAATAAATCCACAAGATGGCGTTAACATTATTAACATTCTTTCTGTGAAAGGGATCCACGGATAGAAAGACTTGTAATTCTTAAAAGAGTAAATGTGAGTTTGTAAATTGTGACTAAATATTGCCATCTAGTGTATTTGTTGAGCTAAAGTTTTACCAAAGTCTGAGTATTATTTTGCATAGCTATTTTGATTGGGAATGCCAGTTCTCTTTGCATTGAGCGATTTCTTTTTGTGAACATTATTTTTTTGAGAGGTAGGAACAATATTTTTGTTGTGCTTTCAGTAAATGATACTTTAGCGACTTAACTGTTCTGCCCAAATGCATGATGGGAAGTTGGGCAACCATGACTGTCATTGGTGGCTGCGAATGGTATATCTTCTCTGCGTTGTGTTAAAATGGGAAATGGACAGTACTTATATACATAAGCGGATTTTAAGGGGTCCACCAGGTCCCCCCTGGTGGCCGAAAAGTGTCATTACCTGTAATTGACTTTCCTATATATATATATATAAAAGTTGTAAAGCAATAAAACTGCAACAAAAATCAATGAAATGAATAAAAAAACATTTTTATAATGGTCCAAAATTGTTTTCCAAGCACCTTAGACAGTCATTTGCTTTGCATATATATTTGTGTGTGTTTCTGTGTCTGTGTGTGTGTTTGCTAGAGAAAATATTTTTAAAAAAAATTTTTTTTTCTTTAATTGAAATTATTATTATTATTATTTTTATTTTTTTTATTTTTATATTTACTTTTGGGGGGATTTAATTATTTAAACACAAATGTCCTAGTCATAATATGGCCCAAACACAAAAAGGATTGCTTCAATCAAAGAAAACTTTTTCAATCAAAAATTAAGTGTTCAAATGAAAATTTTTCAATCTCAAATATTTTTTCACATTCAAAAACTTTTTTGTATGATTGAAATTTTTCTTTTTTTGATTGTTTTTTCTTTTTGAAAATGTATATATTTTTAAAGCAACTTATTTTTTGATTGAATGATAAAGAGAAAAATGTCCTAGCCAAAGTGTGGCCCAAACACAAATCAACATTACTTCAATCAAAAAGTTGCTTCAATCAAAAATAAATAAATAAATAAAAATTAAAATAAAAGAAAAATGAATCAAAGAAAAATAGTTTTCACATGCATTTTTTTCAAATTTCAGAAAGAGTTTCAAAGAGTTTCAAATTTATTTTTGCATTGAAACACTTTTTTTTATTTTTTTTTTTAGAGTGACTTTTTTTGGGGGTTGAAAATATATATTTTGATTGAAGCAACTTTTTTTTTTTTTATTAAAGCAAATTTTTTTCATTGAATAATAAAGACGCAAATCTACCACTATACCACAATATTCTAATTTCCTGACTGTCTCAGGAAATTAGAATATTGTGTATTCTAATTTCCTGAGACAGTCCTGTATATATACACAGGACTGTCTCAAAAAATTAGAATATTGTGTATTCTAATTTCCTGAGACAGTCCAGTATAATGGTAGCACTACGCACAGTCATGGTTCCACTTCCCATCATGCATTTGGGTTGAATGGCTGCAGTGTCATTTACTGAAAGCTCAACAAATACACTAGATGGCAATATTTAGTCACAATATACAAAGTCACAAGTCTTTCTATCCGTGGATCCCTCTCACAGAAAGAATGTTAATAATGTAAATCCCATCTTGAGGATTTATTGTCATAATAAACAAATACAGCACTTATGTACTGTATGTTGAATGTATATATTCGTCCGAGTTTTATTCATTTTTTTCTCAATACATTGCCAAAATGTATATGATCGGGAAAAATTATCGGGAATGATTGGAATTGAATCAGGAGCCAAAAAAAAGCAATCGGATGGGGTAATATCGGGATCGGCAGATACTCAAACTAAAACGATCGGGATGGGATAGGGAGCCAAAAAACATTATCGGAACAACCCTAGTAAAAATGTGGGGGCCGACCTTGGCTGACGTCCTTTACGTAAAACAATCCATTTAAGAAAATTTTAGCAAGTCATTTTGTGTGTCACATTTGCTTTTTTTTTTTTTTTTTTTAATTAATAATTTCAACAATTTTGCAACTACCCTTTGTGGCGTTCTCTTTCGACTCTCGGGCTCTTGCGAAATACTGCTGCTGTGAAATTGAACTTGCTTCAAGTTGCTTCAATTTCTCGCTACGTATCCTCCCTGTAATCTTGTCGTACATGTCAGCATGTCTTGTTTGGTAATATCGCATCATACTGAACTCTTTAAAAACAGAGACTGTCTCTTTGCAAATGAGGCAGACACAGTTGTTGCGTATTTTAGTGAAGAAATAGTCCAATTTCCACCTATCCTTGAAGCGCCGGCCGTTGCAGTCAACTTTTTGTTGTTGTTGATTGTCGTCATTTTAGAAAATTTGGAGTAAAGGGTCACATGTGGTAATCTTGCTTAAGAGTGATGCTGCCTTTTAGTGGGTAAATGTGGAGCAGTATTTAGTGTTAAGCTAGTTCTTAGTTTTTAGTTAAGCTACTTCATATGCTTGTACCAGTACTGCTGACCAATTTATTAAGTCTGTGTGCGGGCCAGACGTTATTCATTTGATGACAGAGGCTGGGGGCCGGATGAAATTTGACCACGGGCCGCATTTGGCCCCCTGGCCGGACTTTGGACATGTCTGGCTTTGACTTAATACAGTGGGAGACGAGAAAAGACCAGTCTGTGTCTAAAAATGTTTGCAATGGACAACAGGAAGCCACATCAAATAAGATGTCACTTATAAACATTAGACCCCATTCACATTGATAAGCTACTCGATTTTTTTTCAGCCAAGATGTGCCGAATATTGCCAACAATCGTCCCGCTTTGTTTTGCAGTGTTACATCAGTTAACCAGCGAGCACTGTTAGCATCATAAAAGGTGGCATACCAAGTTACTCAGTGTAAAATAGCAAAAATGAAAACCGTCCCACTGTCCAATGACACTGCTGTTTTTGTTCTATTATTTTTGTTTTTACGGTTAAATGGTTATTTGGATTTATTAGTATTTATTGATTGATTTTATTAAAATGTATTTTTCACTTTTAGATGTAGAGATGCCGATCGATCGGGTCCAATCACGTCATTTTCAAAGTATCGGAATCGGCAAAAAAATATCGGACATGCCTTTTTTAAAAATTTTTTTTTTTTTTTTTTAATTAAATCGTTTTCTAATTGTGTTTAACGTTACAGATATAATATGTTACACTTATCCATAGTGTTTAGTTTAGGCTTAAGGTAGGGTTATCAAATTTATCCCGTTAACGGCGGTAATTAATTTTTTTTCAAATTTATCACATTAAAATATTTAACGCAATTAACGCATGCGCTGCACGACCCACTCACGCATTGTCGCGTTCAATCTGTAATGGTGCCGTTTTACCTATATATAGAGCTAAAAGGCAGCATAAAATGAGTAGAGTGAATTTTGGCAGCCTTTGGAGCCTTTTTTTAATTGGCTAAAGCCTTACAATCCCTCTCCCTACGATTCGTGGGAAGCAATGTGGGGAAGAAAGGTAGAAATTGATCTTTTTCTTAACACCCTATGTTATTTCCCAACGCAGAGAAGATATATCAATTGGTACCCCTACGCACAGTCATGGTTGCACTTCCCATCATGCATTTGGGCAGAACAGTTAAATGGCAACAGTATCATTTACTGAAAGCTCAACAAATACACTAGATGGCAATATTTAGGCACAATATACAAAGTCACACTTATCCTTTAAGAATTACAAGTCTTTCTATCCGTGGATCCCTCTCACAGAAAGAATGTTAATAATGTAAATGCCATCTTGAGGATTTATTGTCATAATAAACAAATACAGTACTTATGTACTGTATGTTGAATGTATATATTCGTTTGAGTTTTATTCATTTTTTTCTTAATGCATTGCCAAAATGTATATGATCAGGAAAAATTATCGGGAATGAATGGAATTGAATCGGGAGCAAAAAAAAAAAAAAAAAGCAATAGAATCGGGAAATATCGGGATCGGATCGGGAGCAAAAAAACATTATCGGAACAACCTTAATTAGATGGTCAAAAATGTACCGTGAATGTATTTTTACAGATTGGATGTGCACTTTGTCTTTTCTATACTTTATTGTAAGTTGATCTTTGATATTAAAAAGGACACAATATTATGCAGAGGTATACTTATATTTACAATTTATAGGCAAATGATACAAATCAGTGGTGGCAGAAAGTTGTGGGGGAGGGGGGGCGAAACGTTTACATCTTCCTGGAGGGGGCGTAAAAGAAAATAATTGAGAAGCACAGCCCTAATGGATTAAATGAGTGGAAAAACAACAGGGTATTTTCTTAGAAAGAATATCGCAGAAGTCAAAATTGTTTTCTGTGAAAAGCGTGGTCAGATTGTCTCACGGGGAATTTGATCATGAAAAAACACGGAAATAAGCAGGCACGCTCGCACGGAATAGAGTCGGCTGCTTTGATTGACACGTATATTCACACTGATGACGTCGGGTATTTTTCTGGAAGCGTGTGTGAATAAAGCGTCTCTCGCTTGTTTTCCGAGTGCGCCACTCTGAATATTTAACTGCTTCCGCACACGTTGTTGCAAACAGACACGTCACTAATGCCAGCTATATTTGGACTCCTCCAGATGTCGAACCAGTCTGGAAATCACTACAATTAGTGGCTGCTTAACAGATGCAAGGGAGCAAAAAAAAAAATAATGGTGGTTTAAAAAGATCAAAAGAGGTCGCCACAGAGGAAGCCACTGCTGTCTAAGAAAAACATTGTTGCCCGTTTAATGTTCGCTAAAAGGTACACTCCACAGAAATTTTGGCAAAATATTTTGTGGACTGATGAAACCAAAGTTCAATTGTTTGGGAGTAAAACACAACGTCGTGTGTGGAGGAAAAATGGAACAGCTCACAAACATCAACACCTCATCCCCACCGTGAAGCATGGTGGAGGGAGCATAATGATTTGGGGCTGTTTTGCTACCTCAGGAGCTGGACAACATGCAATCATTAATGGAAGAATGAATGCAAAAGTTTATCAGTTTATCACGATGTTTTGCAGGAAAACCTGAGGTCGTCTTTCAAACGCTAACTGCACGTATTTTTTGCTTTTAACCAAGAATCGAGACTGTTTTACGTCTATATCTATGAAGAATTCGGGGATTTAAGCATTTAATCAGAAGAATTTTCACCAGAAAAGCTCTGTTTATGTCAGGCGGCCGCTAGCCTCATTCGCTAACAGAGTAGCATTGTACTTTGACATTTTTAGGTAAAATAAACGCTAACTGCACGGTTTCTTTGCTTCTAATCAAGAATCGAGACTGTTTTACGTCCATATCTATGAAGAATTCGGGGATATAAACATTTATTCATAAGAATTTTTAGCAGAAGAGCCCTTTTTATGTCAGGCGGCCGCTAGCCTCATTCGCTAACAGAGTAGCATTGTACTTCGACATTTTTACGTAAAATAAACGCTACCTGCACGGTTTCTTTGCTTTTAACCAAGAATCGAGACTGTTTTACGTCCATAGCTTTGAAGAATTTGGGGATTTAAGCATTTATTCACAAGAATTCTAACCAGAAAAGCTCTGTTTACATCGGGCGGCCACTAGCCTTAGTCGCTAACAGAGTAGCATTGTACTTCGACATGTTTACGTAAATTTAACGCTAAATGCACGTTTTTTGTTTTTTTTTGCTTTTAACCAAGAATCGAGACTGTTTTATGTCCATATCTATGAAGAATTCGGGGATTTAAGCATTTATACACAATAATTTTTGCCAGCAAAGCTCTGTTTACTGTACGTCAGGCGGCCGCTAGCCTTGGTTGCTAACAGAGTAGCATTGTACTACAACATATTTACATAAAATTAACGCTAAATGCACGTTTTTTTGCTTTTAACCAAGAATCGAGACTGTTTTATGTCCATATCTATGAAGAATTCGGGGATTTAAGCATTTATACACAAGAATTTTCGCCCGGAAAGCTCTGTTTACATCAGGCGGCCGCTAGCCTCATCCGCTAACAGAGTAGCATTGTACTTCGACATTTTTACGTAAAATAAACGCTACCTGCACGGTTTCTTTGCTTTTAACCAAGAATCAAGACTGTTTTACGTCCATATCTATGAAGAATTTGGGGACTTAAGCATTTATTCACAATTATTATTTATAATTGATTCTGCATGTTTTCCTCAAGTATTAAGTTTCTGATGTGAAAAATAATTTATTAGCTGTTGAAAAACATTTAAGTTACTATTTTGTGATTTTTGTGTATCTAGTGTAAAATCTGAGAATTTTATAGCCATTTTAAGTTTTGTTTTACTTGTATAAAAAAATAATTGGGATTTCATAAGGGAACGACTTCGAATTTTTTTATACTGCTGCTCATGTAGACTCATATATGGCTAAGGTAGGTGGCTGTTTTGGTTTTAGGTCGGTCGCAGCTTTGGTTTTGAATATATTTGAACTTAATAGAAAATAGGCCCCCTACGGATCGGCCCTGCGCAACGTGTCATGTCAATATATTATGAAGTCTACGGGTTTCAGAAGAACAGAATACATGTTCTGGAGTAGCCAAGTCAAAGTCCAGACTTGAACCCCATTGAGATGCTGTGGCCTTACCTAAAGTCTGATTCATGCCAGACATCCCAAGAATCTGACTGAGCTACAGCAGTTTTGTTGAGAGGAATGGGCCAAAATTAGTCCTGATCGATGTGCCAGACTGATCTGCAGCTACAGGAAGCGTCTGGTTGAAGTTATTGCTGCCAAAGGGGAGGGGGGGGGGGCACACAATATTACTTATTTATTACTTATTTGTCCCCCTTCTTTCATTGTTTGGATGCTATCCTCATTAAAATATGAAAACCTATAAATGTTTGGGTGGTTTTAGTTAAAGCAGACAGTTTTTTCATCTGTGTGATTTTGACAAAGATCAGATCACATTTGATGGGGATTTTATGTAGAAATATGAGAAATTCCAAAAGGTTCAGATACTTTTTCATACCACTTTATATCTCCCGGCTGGCCTGGGAATGCCTTGGGATCCCGCCAGAAGAGCTGGTTGAAGTGACTAGTGCCCCCGCAAAACGACCTGGATGGGATGGGATGGGTGGATGGAAAATGTCATCACAATCACATTTTGCCAAATTCCAGACCACACAACGATTTTTGGACTTCCCTTTTACTCACAGAATCATAATTTGCATTCATTACAATGGGGACGAACTGTATTATCAAACGCTCTTATCATGTACAATGAAAGGAGGAACATTAAATGTCACATTCTATTAAATGGTTGAAATAGCCTGTCATCTAAAAGTGTGCCAATTACCAGCTTGACATTATACACACATACTTCCACAGCATGTGTAGCAAAGGTAGGCAAATGGATTCCCTAAGAACCAAGGCTAATTAGGCGGTCTTATTATGTGCTGTCCTAGGAATAGTCTCAGCAGGGTTCATGACAAAGTAATGAGAGGCTTGTGTGTGTGGGGTGTGTGTGTGTGTGTTCATGACTGAGCATCAACGACATTTAAAATGACATCAAAATCACGATTAACGGGTTGACAAAAACAAATAATGTGTTGGTGAATTACATTTTCTATTACAGTAAATTAAAGCAAATACAGTGTCAAGTCACAGTCGTATAAAATACTGTGGTGATATTTAGACAGGATGGTGGACCCTATTCAAATCAGGTAGACGTCAGTGTGGTAGACTAAATACAATATTGCGCATTAGCATAAACGACATTTAAAATGACATCACATACACACACAGTTTATTTCTGGGACATGTTATGAAAGGGGGGACGAGACGTAACATATTTATGTCACACTGCTGTTGCCATACAGTGGGGCAAATAAGTATTTAGTCAACCACCAACTGTGCAAGTTCTACATGAAAAGATTAGAGAGGCCTGTAATTGTCAACATGGGTAAACCTCAACCATGAGAGACAGAATGTGGAAAAAAAAAACAAAAAATCACATTGTTTGATTTTTAAAGAATTTATTTCCAAATTAGAGTGGAAAATAAGTATTTGGTCACCTACAAACAAGCAAGATTTCTGGCTGTCAAAGAAGTCTAACGTCTTCTAACGAGGTCAAACGAGGCTCCACTCGTTACCTGTATTAATGACACCTGTTTTAACTCATTATAGGTATAAGAGACACCTGTCCACAAGCTCAGTCAGTCACACTCCAAACTCCACTATGGCCAAGACCAAAGAGCTGTCGAAGGACACCAGAGACAAAATTGTAGACCTGCACCAGGCTGGGAAGACTGAATCTGCAATAGGTAAAACACTTAGTGTAAAGAATCAACTGTGGGAGCAATTATTAGAAAATGGAAGACATACAAGACCACTGATAATCTCCCTCGATCTGGGGCTCCATGCAAATCTCAGCCCGTGGCGTCAAAATGATAACAAGAACAGTGAGCAAAAATCCCAGAACCACACGGGGGGACCTAGTGAATGACCTACAGAGAGCTGGGACCACAGTAACAAAGGCTACTATCAGCAACACAATGCGCCACCAGGGACTCAAATCCTGCACTGCCAGACGTGTCCCCCTGCTGAAGCCAGTACACGTCCAGGCCCGTCTGCGGTTCGCGAGAGCATTTGGATGATCCAGAAGAGGACTGGGAGAATGTGTTATGGTCAGATGAAACCAAAATAAAACTTTTTGGTAGAAACACAGGTTCTCTTGTTTGGAGGAGAAAGAATACTGAATTGCATCCGAAGAACACCATACCCACTGTGAAGCATGGTGTTGGAAACATCATGCTTTGGGGCTTTTTTTCTGCAAAGGGACCAGGACGACTGTTCTGTGTAAAGGACAGAATGACTGGGGCCATGTATCGAGAGATTTTGAGTGAAAATCTCCTTCCATCAGCAAGGGCATTGAAGATGAGACGTGGCTGGGTCTTTCCGCATGACAATGATCCCAAACACACAGCCAGGGCAACAAAGGAGTGGCTTCGTAAGATGCATTTCAAGGTCCTGGAGTGGCCTAGCCAGTCTCCAGATCTCAACCCCTATAGAAAATCTGTGGAGGTAGTTGAAATCCGTGTTGCCCAATGACAGCCCCAAAATATCACTGCTCTAGAGGAGATCTGCATGGAGAAATGGGCCAAAATACCAACAGTGTGTGAAAAGCTTGTGAAGAGTTACAGAAAATGTTTGGCCTCTGTTATTGCCAACAAAGGATACATAACAAAGTATTGAGATGAACTTTTGGTATTGACCAAATACTTATTTTCCACCATGATTTTCAAATAAATTCTTAAAAAAATCAAACAATGTGATTTTCTGTTTTTTTTTTTTCAACTTCTGTCTCTCATGGTTGAGATTTACCCATGTACAGGCCTCTCAAATATTTTCAAGTGGGAGAACTTACACAATTAGTGGTTGACGAAATACTTATTTGCCCCACTGTATGTATGTCTCACCAAATGTTAGTCTTATGTCTGTGTCCTTGATAGGGATAGAGAGAAATGCAATTTCTTTTTCCTTGTATGACCTGTGCATATAAAGCCAATGACAGCAAAGCTGACTTCCGACTAAATCGGTCTTAACAGGTCGACAAAAACAAATGTGATTTGGAATTAAATTTTCTATTACAGTAAATTAAAGCAAGTACGGTGTCAAGTCCCAGTCGTGTAACTCGAAGGAATTTACTCTGGTGATTTTTAAACAGGATGGACCCTATTCAGTTCAGGTAGATGTCAATGTCGTAGAATAAAATGCAATGTCGTGTAGTGTTGGGCATTGTTTGAAATTGAACGATTCCGATTCCATGTTTCGATTCCGGTTCTGAACGATTCTCCATTTCGATTTTTTTTTTTTAAGGGGAAAAGTTGAAAAGCTACCTAGTGTTGCTTTAAAGAGACACCAACTTTACCTTTAAAGTAGTTTGTGAAGCTTAAAGTGCACGTGACACGAAAAAGCATGTTCATTTCATAATACACGTGGTATTTTATGCTCCTGAATGATATGGACCGCTTGGATGTGTGTGGAAGCAATTGCTATATTTATTTAGTTTTTTGAATCCCGTGCCATGAAAATGAGTGACTTCCGGCTTCGGTCTTGCATTGAGGAGGAGGGCGCTGTGACATGTACGGTAGAAGGCGTCCTCTTCACTATACAGCGTACTATTGTGTATGAGGACGAAGGATTCAGCTGATTTTGCGGATTAATACGTTTATTTTTCGCATCACGCCAGCCAAACGGCTGCAGAAAAATCTTACTTTATGAGGGAGAGGCATGTGCGCCTTTTTGGAGTTTCAAAAGGTTCCCATTCACCGTGGATATTGGCCAAAGCAAGGCCTACTACTGTCGGACCATTGGACTTACAAGGAAGTGAGTAAACATCTTGTTTTGTATTATGTCAAATACGAATACAGCGACTACAAAGTAAACATTACAAACTTTCTTTAAATAAAGGACTACTTACGTTTGATCATTGATAGGCATGTAAAAAGCTCTCCTCGTGCACATTAGCTGCACAACAACTGCAGCCGCCCTCCTCCGGGGAACAAACTGTAAATTGCTCTCCGCCGGGCGGGTTGCCGAGCCGCGAAGACAATCGACAACCCAGTCGTCATATCAAATAATCCGGGATAGTTATGTGTGATTTTCCGCTTCGAAGACTTTGAAACATCACTCCGTTCGGGTTAGCATGTCGGCTTGCTGTCACGCCTCTAGGTTTGTTTACATTCTCCGAAGCCGGGGAAGGGAAATGACATATGTCCGATTTAGGTGTCATAAAATATCTTTCGGGAGGTGCGACAGTAAAGGTGAAGCCGACAGTTTTGACCATTATGGAGTAATTTTGCCATGCCGTCCTGAATAAGCGCATTTTTATTATTTCATATTCCATTTAGCACAAGACTGTTATTTGTCATGACCATGCCATTTATTTAGCAATTGGGGAAAATACTTGGATAAAAAGAATACCCTGTAAAAATATTCAAGCAAAGAGACAGAAACAATGACATTTTGCAGCTCTCTTCGTCGCGTTTTCCTCGTTCTGAATAGTTCCCCCTCGATGGGCTGACTGGTCCTTCTCAAGCCATTTATTTAGCTATTGGGGAAAAAAATACTTGGATAAAAAGAATATCCTGTAAAAATATTGGAGTAGAGAGACTGAAACAATGACATTTTGCGGCTCTCTTCGTCGTGTTTTCCTCGTTCCAAATAATTCCCCCTCAATGGGCTGAATAGTAAAATCGATGAGCCCAATCTCCCGCTGACGTCATCCACCTGTTGGGGACGCTAGAGCCCTATAATGGTAGGCGTGGCTAACCGGCAGATTAAAAGACTAATTTCTCATCATCTGCGCTTTGCTAAATTGTTGTATATAGTCGAATCGTCTCAAAATATGATTCTAATTGACATAATAATGCTATTTAAGACTTTTTTTTTCTCATGTCGTATGCTCTTTAAACACAATTTACCATAAATATGACAATCTGAAGGCCTAAAACTGATTGAAATCCCAAACACTTTCCTCCCCCTGCGACGACGCTCAAAGCCAGCCAACAGTCTTTTCATGATGTTTCTATTATTTGATGGAGCGACGCCGCTGACCTTAACTGGTGTCCAGCTGGTCGTCTTGGACACTCGGTGCGCGGCACTCGGCGCTAACGAAGCCGCGGCTAAAAACAAACTAGGAAGAGCAGTCGGGGTCTTCAAGATGGCACACGTCTCATGTTTGAGCTGCTACTTTTGCTTTCAATTGCACTACCTTCATTTTAATGAGCATTTAACACTTAAATATCGGTGATTTTCTACACTTGCTAGATTTAGCCAGGATTTAATTACGCATCTGCTTAATACACTCATATGTCGAGCAAAGAGTCCTCATGTCAGGCTAGCTGCGAGCTCCACTTCCATATTGTTTCAGCGCCAAACAATACAACGTAGACCTCAAGTGCCACGAACAGCTGCACAGTTCACCTAATTTCTATTTACAGATGGCAATGTGAACGCAAGCAGGCACCCCGTTGTGAGTCATAAGTGTCGGCTTTGTGTCTCGATGACGTGGGTGGGCGCGTGGGTGACATCTGGGATAGAGGTGATCAGGTCACAACGCCTGTCTTTTGCGAGACCTTTGTCATCCGCACTGTCAACTTAAATCAGATGTCCGTTGCTAAGATACGACGACGGAGTGATGACAATCAAACGGAGCAGAAAACGAGTTATTGGGATGAATTACATGTGACTTCTTCACCCACTGAGCTTGAATTAGCTATTTAAGTCCAGCTTTTTTTTTTTTAACTACACAGTAAAACAAAAAAAAAAGCAGACTTCATAACCTATTGACATGACACGGGAAACGGGGCCGATTCGTAGGGGGCCTATTTTTAAAAATTTCAAATTCAAATAGCCATACAGTGCCCTCCATAATTATTGGCACAACTGAAAAAGATGTGTTTTTTAGCTTCTAATATTTTTTTAATTCAAATAATATGGGACCATAATGGGAAAAAAAGAGAAAAATCCAACCCTCAATACAAGTGCATTTATTCAGTGGTGAAAAAATCCCACATAAAGAAAAAACTATTTGACATCAAATAATGTGTGTCACAATTATTAGCACCCCTGGTGTTAATGCTTTGTACAACCCCCTTTTGCCAACAAAACAAGGTCTGGGGACTGAGATGGCCATAGGAGGAGCTCGATTTTGTGTCTGGTGAACCATTTCTGTGTAGATTTGGCCATATGTTTAGGGTCATTGTCTTGCTGAAAGACCCAGTGACGACCCATCTTCAGCTTTCGGGCAGAGGGCAACAGATTTTGATTTAAAATGTACTGGTATTTCAAAGCATTCATAATGCCATGCACCCTAACAAGGTTCCCAGGGCCTTTGGAAGCGAAACAGTCCCACAGCATCACTGACCCACCCCCATACTCTTTCGTGGCACGCCAGACCCACTTAGAGTGTTTGTTGCCAAAAAGCTCAATCTTGGTCTCACACCAAAATACACACGGTCCCAGGCTTCAACTGGGACCGTGTGCTTTGGTCAGATGAGACCAAGATTGAGCAGAAATGGTTAACCAGACACAAAATCAAGCTCCTCCCATGGCCATCTCAGTCCCCAGACCTTGTTTTGTTGTCAAAAGGGGGTTGTACAAAGTATTAACACCAGGGGTGCTAATAATTGTGTGACACACTATTTGATGTCAAATAAGTTTTTCTTTATGTGGGATTTTTTCCCCTCTGAATGGATGCACTTGTATTGAAGGTTGGATTTTTCTCTTTTTCCATTTAGGTCCCTTATTATTTGAATTAAAAAAAAAATATTAGAAGCTAAAAAACGTTTGTTTTTTTTTTTCCACTTGTTTTTTATTCCCTTTTACAAAACAATTCACACTTACACCCAGTGTATTGAAATGACAAACAACAAACCTAGGCAAGATACACCAACAAATCAGAAAGAAAAACATGCATATAAAAGTTAAATAATTAAAAAAAAAATAATAATAATAATAATAATAATAAATAAAAATAATACTAGTCTACAGTATCGTGGCCCAGCCTTCAATCTCTCCTGAATAATCCAGTCCACATCAAAGTTCTTGTTTATCGTTTGAAATTGGTGCCCTCTTTTATTTTCTAAAGTCTCTCCATTTCTTCCATTTCTCTTCAAATTGACTTTCTTGCAGTCTTAATCTAAACGTAATTCTTTCCATTTCACATAGCTCTTCCACCGTGCACATCCACTGCTCCTCAGTTGGCTGATCCACTTTACACCACAGTCTCGTGATTGTTTTTTTACTTGCAGTCAGCAACACTTTGACAAGGTACTCATCCTCCTTTTGAATCATTTCCCGAGTTAAGTTCCCCAAATAAAGCACCTTGAATGTTTTTGGAATAGCATATCCTATTATTTTCCGCAAATCTTTCCAAATTATATTCCAATATTCTTTTATATTCTGGCAAGACCAGAATATATGCAGGTGTCCCACGTCCTTATAGCCACATGCTCTCCAGCATGGTTGTTGAGTGAATATAATTTCTTTCTTTTGCAGAGGACTTATAAAAAAGCGTACGATATTTTTCCAACTAAATTCTCTCCAAACCTTGGAGCTAGTGGATGTGCTCTGTGTCTCACACATCTTTGACCATTCTCCCTCGGTTATTTGTGCTTTAAGTTCTTTCTCCCATTTTTCTTTAATGTACAGAGATGTGTGTGTCTGACATGACATGAGTGCTTTATAGAGTTCAGAAATAACTTTGCATTTTTTCCCATCATAAACTTTCTTGAATACCTGTATAATCTCATTTTCAGTTACACCCTTGACCTCTTTGTCATAGTAGTCTTTCAATTGTATGTATCTATAATTGTCCTCCTCTTCCAATCCAAATCTCTGCTTCAATCTTTCAAAACTCTGCAGCTTGCCTCCTTCCACCACTTTAGTTATTGCCGTTATGCCTCTTTTTGCCCACCTCCTAAACCCTTTATCATTTAATCCTGGTGTAAAAGTATCATCAAATGCGAACCAACTCAGAATTTTTGTTTCCCTTTCCAGATTGTACCTTTCCACCACAGTTTTCCATATATCCACTGTATTCTTAGTTATCTCCCCCAGTTGGTTATGCAGTGTTTTAATTTGTTCCTTGTGTGCTATTAAATTCCGCATTTCAATATTTGTTTTTCCTAATTCAATATCTTTCCATTTTGCAGAGTAACCTTCCTTGCACCAATAAACCAAAGGTCTAATTTGTGCTGCAAAGAAATATTCTTGCAGATTTGGCAATGCCAATCCGCCCTTCTCCTTTGGCAGCTGCAGAGTCTTGAACTTTATTCTTGGTCTTTTACCCCTCCAAATGAACCGCGAGATCCACTTGTCCCATTCTACAAATTGTTTTTTTGGAACTTTCACTGGCAGAGATTGGAACAAATACAATAGTCTTGGCAAAACATTCATCTTGACCACTTCTATTCTTGAACTCAGATCAGTAACCATATCCGACCACCTCTCCAAGTCTTTTCTTATTTCTTGGTTGATTTTTGTATAATTTGCTTCATATAAATTGTCCATTCCCTTCGCTATATTCACACCCAGGTATTTTATTGATCCAGCTGTCCAATTTATTTTATACATATCATTTATTTCCTGTGATGGCACATAGTTTATTGCCAATATTTGAGTTTTGGAGATATTGACCTTATATCCCGAGTATTTCCCGTAATCCTCCAATAGCCTCATCAACTTTGGTAAATTTTCATTTGGTTGTCGCAAGTAGACCAAAATGTCATCTGCAAACAATCCTATTTTATGCTCTTCCCTTCCAATTGTCACTCCCTTGATATTATCCTGTTGTCTTATCATTTGTGCTAATGGTTCAATGACCAACGCAAAAAGAGTTGGGGAAAGGCCACATCCCTGCCTCGTCCCTCGTGCCAATTTGAAATTTCCAGTCAGGCTGCCATTTATCTTAATTCTTGCATGTGGGTCCTGATATAGGGATCTAATGCAATTAATAAATCTTTCATCAAAACCAAATTTTTGCATTACTGTAAAGAGAAAGGCCCAATTAACACTGTCAAAGGCCTTTTCCGCGTCTATGCTTACCAAGATTGCACTTTCTCCTTTATTTTGTATTTCCTCCATGATAAGGAGTGTCCTTCTAATATTATCTTGTGTTTGTCTTTCCCTGATGAAGCCTGTCTGGTCTTCATCTATCAAATCATGCATAAATGTCTCCATTCTCTTGGCTATTATTGATGTATACAGTTTATAATCCACATTCAAAAGTGAAATGGGCCTGTAGTTACAACATTGCTCTCTGTCTTTACCTTCTTTAGGAATAATTGAGATGATGGCCTCTTTCCAGGAGGGGGGGATCTTTCCTGTCCTAAGAGTATAATTAAATGAACACTGTAAAACTGGAGTTAACTCCTCTTTGAATGTTTTATAAAAGCAAGCCCCAAATCCATCTGCACCTGGTGATTTTCCTGGTTTTACTTGGCTTATTGCCTTTTGTATCTCCCCCATTGAAATTTCCGATATCAACATCGCATTTTGTTTTATGCCTAGCTTTGGTAAATCCAAATTATCTAAAAAATTGGTCGTATATTCTCCTTCTTCTGACCACGGTTGAGAATATAATTTACGATAATAATCTTCAAATATTTCTCCAATTTCCTCAGGGTCATATGAAATTTTATTGGTTATTGGGTCCCTCATTTTATGAATACCATTTAACTCTTGTTGTCTCCTAACACGTCTTGCCAATATTTTGGTTGCTTTTGATCCTCCCTCATAGTAAGTTTGTTTAAGGAATCTTGCCTTTTTTTCCAACTCATCCAGCAAGATATTATCAATGTTTTTTCTAATCTTCTTCATCTCATTACATAAATCTGGATCATTCGTCTCTTTATGTTGTTGTTCCAGTTCTTTTAGATCTTTTGTTAGTTTCTGAAATGTGTTCAATCTGGCCCGTTTTGTGAATGTGGCGTACGAGATCAGCCTCCCTCTGAGTACTGCTTTTAGGGCATCCCATAAAATTACTGGATCCACCTCCCCATTATCATTATCTTTCATATAACTATTTATTTCCCCTTTAATTTGTTCGACCAAGTCTTTGTTGTTCAAAATACCTTCATTAAGTCTCCATAATGTATTTCTCCTTCTATTGTTCAAGTGAATTTTCAGATAAATTGTGCTATGATCTGCTATGTCCATCACTCCTATTTTACATTCTCTCACTCTATTCATATCACTTTTATTCATAAGAAAGAAATCAATTCTAGAATATACTCCATGTGCAGCTGAATAGTGAGTGTAATCTCGAGTCTCTGGGTGCAGTTCTCGCCACACATCTGAAACATCCATTAGTGACATCATTCTATTCATATACTTATTAATGTGTTTCTTATTTCTCTTTACACTTGTAGTATCCAGTTTGTAGTTCAATATCACATTAAAATCACCCCCACATAGTAAGATTCCTTCCATTTCCAAATTTATCATATCAAAAATCTTCTCATACACCTTTTTGTCACTTTCTGGAGGGGCATATATGTTAAACAGTGTCACCAATTGATTTTCTAATTTCCCTATTACCATGATGTACCTTCCCTTCTTATCTCTAATTTCCTTTTTCAGGTCAAACTGCACCTTATTAGAAATCAATATCATCACTCCCCTCTTGTGATTTTGTCCATATGAGCTGGAGAATGAGTTACTGTAACCTAACTTTTTAAATGTTTCATGCTCTTCCCGTGTTAGGTGTATTTCCTGGAGAAAGATGACCTGTATTTTTTCTTTTCTGAATTTAGATAAGGCCTTTTCTTTTTTCTTTTTGTTGTTCAGGCCATTAATATTTAATGACACCATCATTATATCATTGTGTGACATTTTTTGAATCTCTGAGCATTATTCTAGACCACTTTACTGTAACATAACACCGAACAGACAAAAAAAACCCAGAAACATACAACCCAGACTCCCCGGTAATTATGAACCTTATTTCCCACAGGTTCAGTCTCCCTGTTGGCGGGAGAAGGGGATCTCCTTCTTTAAACAAAGGGCCCCTCCTAGTATATTGGGATTTCCCTAAATCAGAAATTCCCTTGCTACTAGTTATGTCCAACATAAAAATACATTTCTAAGACTCCTTGTCGAAATTTAATTAATTTAAGAAGCCTCATTAATCATAAGCAGAGAGGATGTGATAACGATGAGGGGGTAATGTTAATGATCCCCATTCACCCAACCGTCGAATGATCTTAACTTTGAAGAAAAAAATATTCAATCCCCATTGTCACTCTTTGTACTCCACCCCATCACCACTCCCTCTAATGCACAAAACAAGCATTTACTCATCTTCAATTGCTCTTCTAAATTCCTGCAGCTTCCTTCTCGCTCGACCCGCAGTGTCTTCAGGCGAATCCAACGACGCGGCTTTTTCGGCGCTTGTCGCGTTCCTCTTGTCGATGCGTTGCCATGTTAACGCACGAACGCGTTCCTCGAGTGATGTTAGGCCGCTTCCCACGCTGTCCTGTTGCTCCTCGATCTCCAGGCCTCTTCTCTTCATGTCTCTCGTTGCTTCTCCCGCGCTGTCATAGATCCTAGGACCATCTGACCAATGGATCCTGATTTTACTGAGGGGTGTTTGAAAGCGTATCTTTTTTTCTTTCAAAACTTTTTTAACCTGAGTGTAGGATTTGCGCTTCTTCAGCACCTCTGTGGGGTAATCGTGGTCAAAAAAAATCTGCCTTCCTTCAACTTGAATCTTTTTTTTCCAAGCCTTGGCCAAAATACTTTCTTTAGTCTCGTATTTCAAAAAGTTGACCACAATAGACCTCGGAGGTGCTCCCGGTGGCGGTTTCTTCCCGAGGCTCCTATGCGCTCTTTGAATATGGAGGTCTGTCTCATCTCCACTTACGAGCTCCCGGCGGAGGAGTCCTTCTACCCGCTCGCGTACAGATTCGTTGTCACGCTCCTCCACGCCGTAAATTCTCAAGTTACAGCGCCGTCCGTGTCCTTCCACTTCAGTCAGTTTGTCTTGTAATCGTGCTTGTTGTTTAAGGAGCGAAAGGATGGCTTCTTTTGCTTCGGTATTCCACTCCTCCAACTGGGCCACCCTCGCCTGCACTTCGGCGATATCCTTCCGCTGCACTTGAATGTCTGCTATGTTTTGTGCTAATTTTCTGTCCATTTCCTCCATAAAGTCCGCGAACTCACGTTTCACCTCCACCTTAAAATCGTCTTTGAACTTGGCGAAATCCTCTTTTACCTCTTTCTTGAAATCTCGAATTTCTCTCGAGATTGCAGCAAGTCCTTCGAGTAAAGTGTGGGATATGTCGGCGTCGCCAACTTCGCCTCTTCCTCCCGCACCTTCGAGTTCTTGGTCTTTTTTATCTTTAGACGTCATTTTTTTCTTAGAGCTTCTTTGCCCTCGTCCCCCGCTCATTTCTAGTTATTCAAAATTCGTGTTCGGTTGTTCTCATTGTCAGGGGGGAATAAATTTATCAAGTCGACGCGGAGCTCTGCTCTACGCTGCCATGCCGCTTCACCCGGAAGTCGCCATCTAAAAAAAACGTTTTTCAGGGGTGCCAATAATTATGGAGCGCACTGTATCCTGTTTATCTATAAAGTCTTCGAAGCAGGCAGTTCTTGGCTTAGTCTGATTCTTTTCTCTCATTTGAGTTAATACTTGTTTTGGAGTTCAAAAGTGAATTTTCCTGACAAGGATACGCCGATACAGAGTACCGATCTGATACCATGGCAATTTATTCATAATTCAATCATTTATTTCAAAGCATACTTTTTTGTTATTGTTTCTTTTGACAATATCCTTGTCCATGTTGATTATTTTGTTGCTTTGTATCAATTTTTTAAAAAATCTTAAAGACACAATCTTTTTCCACCCGATTATGATCTTCTAAAAATGTTGCGTGGTACAAAACATTACTTTTTTATTATATCCTTGTACATTTTGTTGCTTTGTAGCCATTTCATAAACATATGAAAATCTTTCAAAACTGATTTTTTTTTTTTTTTACCCGATTCTGATCTTTTAAAAATGACATGATCGGATCGAGGACATCCCTAATCGGTTATAAGCCCCTGGATTTTTTGGGTGTTTGTCGCCCTTAACTTATTCACTGCCTTTGACAGAAATAGAAGTTAAATTTTTATTACTGGGAAAGTTGGCGGTGAGTGATCGTGTTTCTCTGGCATTGATGGAGATAGACGTCCACTCCAATTTGACTGGAAATTGGAGTGGAAGTCTATTGCTGTCAATGGCAGCTAAAGAGTTAATATTTAAAAATAAAAATGTTAGACATTTTAAAAAACCGAACTTTTTTACCCCTTCCTGATCGTGTAAAAATGACGTGCTCGGGCCAGATTTCTGATCATGTGATCGTAGACATCCCTCGTCATAAGCTCAAATGTTAACAGCAGAATGTTTCAATTTGTGAGGGGAAAAAAAACATAATATGTGTCCTTTTAATGCGGCGTGAGTCGGTATTTTAAAAAATGGAACAATTACGCAAAGGCAGATGATCATGTTGCCACTACACTGACATGCAGCTATTGAGCTCACGGGATCATCGGCGTATTCTGCTCTGGTATTTCCTTTGCCTTTTTCCAAAGTGGAAGGTTACTCAGACTGGAAATGTGAGTGAGTCACAATTTGGCATAGCGAGAGAACAAAAAAAATAAGCAAAAGGCATTTAACTTTTTCATTTTATACTCACAATATACCACTTTGTTGTTCTCTTTCACTGAGCTACATTTAGACCTCATTTCAGACTGGGAAACGGAAGCATTGTTTGGAAATGTGACCCAAGAGCCGAGCTATTTTATAAGATCCGCCATCTTAAAGATCATTAACTGTGACAACACCTGCAGTCCGCACAGCTGTACTCCAGACTGATGAACGGTCGCCACAACAGGGTTTGGCGTATCATTCAGCATTTCATCACTCAGTTAAAACCAATGATAATTATTTGGGCGAAAAGAGCAAAGCATAGAAGCGAACAAACACCAAGAAAAAACGAAGACAAACTCAACCAACACAGGTTAAACAACTACAAAAGGTGGTATACGATACGTCAGCTTTTCAAAGGACACTCTTTTAATTAATTCGCAGTGAGACATGAGCATTCAGAGAAAATCCTCCCAGTTTAACCCCTTCAGACCAAAGCATGCTGCTGAAGGACATGATGTGTCTCTAAACCAAAAAATACACTGAATTTAGTTGCTATTGCCAATTCTGTGAGATGATTGGATGAAGCTTTACCCAAATCAAATCATGAGGTTTGGTACACCCTCTTCGCTATTTTTAGCTCTTTGAAAATGGATGACCAAATGCAACTTTAAAAAGGATAACGTAAGGTGCTCATGTTTATGAAAAATACATTAACATTACAAATAACCACAAAAAGCGTGAAATATCCCCGACCAAAAAAAAAAAAGCACTTTGTTCTGGTGTTTGAGTAGAGTAAAAATAAGTACTGATTTCTGTTTTGTTTTTTTTTTTGTTTTTTTGGGGGGACATCTATCGCTGTTAATGGCAGGCAATGATTTAATACTAAAAATAAAAATTGGAAAAAAAAATAAAGAAAACTTTAGAGTGTTATTGGGGGGCATAACCAGTGTTTTCTTGTTTTATTCATTTTGATTAATTGCATTTTTAAATTTTTTATTCATTTATATTAATAAATTTCTATTCCAATTTATATATTTTTTTTATAATTTTAAAATTAATTTATATTTTTACATATAGAATACATATTTTAAAAAATAAAATTATTAATTGTTTAAAAATTACAATAATTAACAATTTTTTTTTAAATTACTGTATTTTCTGCAGTATAAGGCGAACCTAATGGCTTTCCATTTCCTCAAAAGCCGATTATTATCAGATGCGCCTTATACATGGATCAATATTAACCAAACCACTACTACTATTACTACTACTGCGCCTTATACTGTAATGTGCCCTATATATGAAAACAGTTTTAAAATAGGCCATTTATTAAGGGTGCGTCTTACATGCCAATGCACCTTATAGTGCGAAAAATACCTTATATAAAATTTAATTGAGACCTGATATGTGGGCATCCCATTTTGGGTCATGGAGGCCACAATATTAACGCACTCACTGCCATCGACAGTGATAGATATCAAATCGTTTGAACTGGAATGGCTGGTGTTAAGTGATCGTGTGTCAATGCAAATGACGGCGGGCACTAGATTCGACGTCTTGCGCAGTCAATGGCTATGGAGGACCAGGAGTGCAAAAATTAAACAAATACACAATTAAATAAATTATTATATGTGTCATTAAAATGCTTGTATTTCAAAATGCATTTCAATATTTGTCATTATTTCATTTTTATTATCTATTTAAATCTTTATATTCTTTTTATTTTACTTTTTATTCATTCATTTAAATTCTTATTTATTTCAATCTTTAATTATTTGAACATTTATTTATTGTAATACATATTTCAACATTTATTTCCATTTTTATTTATTTAAACATTTATTTATTCCAATACATACAATATTATTTCAACATTTATTCATTATTAATTACTTCACTTTTCATTCTTACTGTTGTTCCTGAACAAAAAATTGAAATGAATAAATATGAATGGAAATAAATTTGAATTGAAACAAATAAAAAGTGAAATATACAAATAAAAATTGACATACATTAAAAAAAAAATCGAAATAGATATTGAAAATAAGCATTTCAATGACACTTTTAATATTTAGTTAATTTTTGCACTCCTGGTCCTCCATACCAATAGTGCAAAAATAAATACACAATTAGATACATTATCAAATGTGTCATTAAAATGCTTCTATTTCAATATTTCAATTTTTATTTATTTCAGTTCATATTTTATTTTTTATTTATATATTTCTATTTTAATTTCAATGTGTATTCGTTTAAATTTTTATTTCAATTCATTTATTTAATGTTTATATATTTCTCTCTACTTCACTTATTTCCATTTATATTTATTAAAATTTTTATTTCAACATTTATTTCCATTTTTTATTTCAACATTGATTCATTCAAATATATATTTCATCATTTATTTCTTTATTTCATTATTTACTTCAACATTTCACTTTTCATTCATTTCATTCTCACACTGTTTCCTGAACAAACAAAAAAATGAATATAAATTGAAATAAACATATATTGAAATAAATAAAAAGTGGGCTATCTAAACACAAATTAAAATATATAAAAATGGAAATAAATATTGTAATCGAAGCTTTTCAGTGACACATTTCATAATTTATTTAACTGTGTATTCATTTATTTGATTTTTGCACTCCTGGTCCTCCATAAATGACTGCCATTGTGTTAATATTTTGTATCCTCAAGTCACTTTCCCTATAAGGGGTTAAACCGGCAGCATAATTGACACAGGTTGCGACAAATTATTCCCTTGTGAGGTCATCAACACAACTGAGGCAAACAAACAGGTTGCATGTGAAACATCAACGCAGGTAGATCAGTTGAGGGAATAAAGGACTTCAAAATAAGTAGATTGTGATACAGGTGAGCAAAGCCAAACTAATGTAGGTGAGGTAATTGAAGGACATGACAAAAAGAGGGGGAAAAAATCTGAACAAAAGGTTTATATTTATAGCAGAGCCTAATTATGACGCTAAATCTCATTTATAGAGCTCCCCACAGACACACCTACATTCAGTAGGATAGTCATGGTGGCGGTGAACTAGGCCAAGGTCTGGCTCGGAAAATAGACTGTGGCTCACTTCGTAGCAGCTTCATTTCGGAAATAAGGGAGAATGGGCCAAAATGTACAAAAATATTTAAGTGCAATTAGTTACGTTCATTGAACTCGTATACTTTTCTGTAGTTTAGCTGAGTTTATCTGCCTCCTTGTGGAAACATGTCATACTGCAACATATTGTTGTATATTGAAAATTTAGTTTTAGAATGTTTCATCAATCAGAGGATTTCAAATGAGCAATTTTGAGATGCAAGTCATCATTTGGTCAGTTTCTAAATATCGGCAGCATACCTCTCAAGAAGCAGCTGATGAACAATTCAGGCATTTTATTGCCATTACTAGTTGTTAACTGTAAAAATAAAGCATAAAACAGAAAATTACAACAAACCAAAGGAGTTTTCCCTCATGAAAATAGTTTTAGTTAGAGGTGGATAGTAACGCGTTACATGCACTCCGTTACATTTACTTGAGTAACTTTCTGAGAAAAACGTACTCTAAGAGTAGTTTTACTAAGCCATACTTTTTACTCTTACTTGAGTAGATTTGTGAAGAAAAAATGCTACTCTCACTCCGCTACTTTGGGCTACACAAGAGTCGTTACATTTTTCCAATATATTAGTTCGAATAATCTGATAACAAACATTTAATGCGTTGCAGAATGCTTGCAATAATATTTTCCTTGCTAAGATTACTTTCAAAAGAGCATTAAATGAGAGTACAAAATAAAATTCCTGAGTGTTTCTTGAAACTATGCAGAATTTCACTTTGATTTAACAAGAGAAATAATTTAAATACCCGAACTTAGCCTCAAATGATATAAAAATTAATAAATGAGGATCTATCTAAAACAAAAGAATTAGCACTTTTGCTATGCAAGCTACCCATCTTAAATGCTATAAAATGCTTTTTTTTTTTTTTTTTAACAATGCTCTTAACAAATCATTCAAACACATGCATAAACAAATGCATAAACAAACACATTAGCTCTAACAAAAACATACCTTATGTTGGTCTTAACAGGGAGCAGCTGGTTTCAGCCATGTTAGACGAGATGGCATATTCACTGCTGCCACAGGAAGGCAGTGTAATCCACCCAAATCAATAAAACCAAATGCAACACTTTCAAAGCAAACTATTACAATTTAAATAATTGAATGACTCCTCGAAGCAGCAAAATTCAATTCGAAGCTTTTTTCTAATCGAATTACTCAAATTAATCATTGCCGACGTTGCAGCAGTACTCAAAATACCCCAATTTATTGAAAAATGGAACCTAAATGAGGTGCCATTTGTTTGTGCTATGTTTGCGGTAGTTGTTGAGACCCCTCTCTTATTGAGTTGGCACACTACGTCAGCCGCGACGGAGGTGCTGCGATAGAAGTAATCACTCAAAATTAATACAGTGGTACCTCTACATACGAAGTTAATCCGTTCCAGGAGCTTGTTTGTAAGTCGAAATGGTCGTATGTCGAGCAGGATTTTCCCATAGGAATACATTATAATTCCATTAATTCGTTCCACAGCCCAAAAACCTGCACTAAATCCTTAAAAAATACTGCTGGTACTATTACAAATTGCAATTACACATAGCAAAACAAATAAATTATAAATCAAAATCGGAATAATAATAATAATAATAATAATAATAATTCCTGTATTAATGTAACGAATCGGGTTCTAATGTGGCGGACGTTTTTTGCTGACCCTGAACGCACCGCGGGGCTCACGTGCCAGAGACAGACCGGTGAGCTTGAGTTTCACTTTCACTTTGAATGTTTTCTTGAGAACACCTCAATTGCGGCAGACAGAAGGTGTTTTTGTTTTGAATAAGTTGTGAAATAAATGATAAAAACGTGGCGAAGTTGGCGATTTCTCTGGAGATGTTACCACAATAAGAATTGTCAGCTTAACTTATAAAGACTGGCGAACGATGGTCGGAGGAGGACCGTGGAGATGTATTGTTGAGCCATTTCACGGATGCCCACCCTACGCTCATATTTTTCTGTCATTTGCATCTTCATTTAGAAGGTAAGCGTCAACTTTTTCCTTGTTTCACCACCTGTACCAACCTTTTCTGAAACCTGTGTTGATTTGTCACACAAGAAAATCCGCCGTGCATTCGTCTGCGGTGCTGCCATTGTCGTCGTATTTCGAGCATGTCGTCGGATGTAGAAACAAATGGCGAGTCAAATTTTACGTCGGATGTCGAAAAGTTCGTGTGTCGAAGCGATCGTATGTAGAGGTACCCCTGTATCTCAATATCTATAAAACGATATCAAGAAAGACAGACACCATTTTTAATCAAAAATGCGGTTTACCTCAGATTGACCTATAAAAGAATTGTTAATATCTCCGTACTACGGACCCCCCTGGGTGCCAGGGTAGAAAAAAAAATATCATAGCTCATCTGTAGGTACAGTTTACTAATCCGTACCCACAGTTTACTAATCTGTACCCACAGATCACTAAACTGTACTCACAGTTTAGTAATCTGTACCCAGATAACTAATTTGTACCCAGTTTACTAAACTGTACCCATAGTTTCGCAATCTGTACCCAGATTACTAATCTGTACCCACAGATTAGCAATCTGTACCCACAGTTTACTCATCCGTACCCACAGATTACTAATCTGTACCCAGTTTAGTAATCTGTACCCAGTTTACTAAACTGTACCCAGTTTCGCACTGCACCCACAGATTACTAAACTGTACCCACAGTTTAGTAATCTGTACCCACAGTTCACTAAACTGTACCCACAGTTTACTAATCTGTACCCACAGATTACTAATCTGTACCCACAGATTACTAATCTGTACCCACAATCTACTCATCTGTACCCAGTTTTGTAATCTGTACCCAGATTACTAATCTGTACCCAGTTTACTAAACTGTACCCAGTTTTGTAATCTGTACCCAGATTACTAATCTGTACCCAGTTTACTAAACTGTACCCAGTTTCGCAATCTGTACCCACAGATTACTAATCTGTACCCACAGATTACTAATCTGTACCCAAATATTACTAATCTGTACCCAAATATTACTAATCTGTACCCAGTTTACTAATCTGTGTACCCACAGTTTACTAATCTGTACCCACAGATTACTAATATGTACCCACAGATTACTCATCTGTACCTACAGTTTACTAAACCAGGGGTTCCCAACCTATTCCACTAAGGCACACTGTGGGTGCAGGATTTCATTCTTACCAAACAAGATGACAACACTTTTTCCCCAATCTGGTGTTTTACAAGTGCAATCAGTTGATTGCAGTCAGGTGTGGCTTGTTTTAGCAGAAGCCTCATTGGTTCAACTGTCTCTGCTGGATCGGCTGGAACAAAAACCAGGACCCACAGTGTGCCTTGAGGACTGGGTTGAAAACCCCTGTACTAAACTGTTCCCACAGTTTAGCAATGACCCGGAAACAGTAGTCACCAATGTTTGGCAGGGACTCCAAACGCCGAGGGACCGACCGAGCAAGCACCTACACGTTTTGTCCTCGGTGAACAAAGGGGTTTTAAAAGGTAACTATTGCACTTTTTTTTTTTGGTAGCAGTCTAAAATTTCACTTTCAGGTGTCATCAATCAATATGGCATGTTGTGTTTGCAAATTTTCTGTGCTGCTGACGTGTCCGTGCGTGCTTAATTGAACTAGTGTTCATTTGTCAGTTAGCTATTTTTAGTCATTGCTAAACTGTGGGTACAGATTAGTAAACTGTGGGTACGGATTAGTAAACTGTACCTACAGATGAGCTATGACTTTTTTTTTCTACCCTGGCACCCGGGGGGCTCTGTACAAAAACAATAGCGGCATAAACTTTTTTTTCCAGCACAAACCAGTGACATAATTTTTTCTATAAATTTGCATCTGATGGGGGCCCAACTTCACGGAGTTTAGTTTAACACAATACTCTTATTGCCATAGATGAAAAGAGAAACAGTTTCAAAACATCTGCCCATCTTTATTTACAAATCCTCACATAACAAAAATAATATCGAAAAACATGCGGTACAATGTGGAGGTGCCATGTTCAACCCAACGAAAGGGATCGATGCTGAGAAACTGAGGTAAATTCTAACTTGTCATGATGCTCTGAAATGTCTTAAGGATATTTGTCATCTCGTCAAAGGATGCATGAGGAAGTAAAGCAAGTAACAATTGTGAGGGGGTTATTCCTACCCATATATTGGTGGCTCAAAACACATTACACTCAATAAATGTTAACAAATAACGCACATATTGTATGGGAATAAGCGACGGGTAATAAAAATATATTCGTGGCACAATCAGGGATGGGGGTGAGTTACATCAGGCATCCGAGCAGGCAACAGATGTGCGGTAAGGCGGTACCAGGAATATTCATAGTCACAACTCTCATGTTCCCATACAAAGTCATGTAAAACAAACACACACTTCAATTTTCTTTGCTTCATCAGGCATTCCCATTGTACTTCAAAAGGCCGTCAAAAGCTTGGATCCTTTGAAACGTCTCACACTTTGTTCAGTTGAGGGGTGGACAACTTCAGAATAAACATACTCCAAATACATTGTGTACACACCTTTTAATTGGCCGAAAGATCAA
Organism: Corythoichthys intestinalis; assembly: GCF_030265065.1. Classification (NCBI taxonomy): domain Eukaryota; kingdom Metazoa; phylum Chordata; class Actinopteri; order Syngnathiformes; family Syngnathidae; genus Corythoichthys; species Corythoichthys intestinalis. The sequence goes on along the minus strand of NC_080409.1, from coordinate 47,783,033 downwards.
GGAGTAATTTGTTTTATTAGTATGTCATTCCTCACCCCCGTTTTAACTATATTGGCTAAACGCATACACGTCACCTTATGACTCTTATGTTGATCCAACGATTTAAGAGATGTTGTGTGTATCCTCGCAGACATTTTCAAGTATGATACAGAACTGGAAAATGTCCTAATTAAAAACCCACCTCTTCAACGCAGAAAGGGTTAAAAAGTGCTCCTAAAAAGGGGCCACTGGTTACTCCTCAGTTCAAATTCATTTGTTCTGAAAACCGGAGTGTGAAATGGACTATGCCATACAGTTTTGTTTACTAACTGGCAGCAGGCAGCTGCTGCATCCAGGTCCGAGGAGTAAGGTCGCAGTCCATGACTACACCTACAAATGAACAGAAAAAGAAGATCTCAATAGGGCTGTCCCAAACGACTATTTTTCTCCCGATGAGTCAGCAGTTTTCAACGATTAGTTGAGAAGTCTTTTTTTTTTTTTAAACTAATCTAGCAGTTAAATTTTTGTTGACACTTATTAATTCACAAAAACATTTTGAAACACTTAAATTCTTTATTAAAATACAAATTAGCACATAAATAACCATTTTAAAAAGTCACAAATAAAAATGTGTAAGGCGGAAAACACAGATAAGGCTGAAAAAGTAGTTTCTGCTCTTGTACCCCTTTAAGCCAAAAGAGCTGTTGTGTTTGACATAACAATATATCTATTAGCAGTGCAACGGTTTGCGGTTCAAAACCGAACCGTACGGTTCGCCCTGTACGGTTCAATACGCCTTTATGAACCGCGCCTTTTTGGTTTTGCAATTACAGTAATTTATTCCGAACGCTTGTGGAATGAATTGGTCAAACTCTGTGTGCCTGTGTGTGACGTGAAGCGCAGCTGTGGAGAAATTCCCGCCCCGCGAGTAAATGTCCAATCGCTGTCAAGCACCTGTGTAATAGGAGCCGAGTAACGCCCTCTCTCGCTTACGAGCGAGGTGAAAGTGAAACAAGAAAGAAAACAAAAAAAGTTATGGCGAGCGGAGGAGTCGACAGACCGAATTTTGAGGAAGCACCGTCTTCTTTCAAATCTGCGGTGTGGCAACATTTCGGTTTCCCCGTGGACTACAATGCAGACGGGGAGAAAATATTGAAAAAATAAAATAAAACAATTTGCAAGCATTGCTCAGCGCTTGTTCCCTATGCTAAAGGCAACACTTCTAACATGACTCAGCACCTCAGCCGGCATCACCCACAGAAATCGCTTTCTCAGAGCAGGACAACCCCGAAGATGACACCAGTGAAAACACACGGGTCTACAGAAGAGGCGTTCCAAAAGCCTTACAATATCAGGTCAGAAAAACACAAGAAAATAACCCACGCAGTGGGGATGTGCATTGCAAAAGACATGCAACCATATTCCGTAGTTGAAGATGCGGGCTTCGTTTATTTAATTGCAACGCTTGACCCGCGTTATATTGTTCCCTCGCGGACATATTTCGCCAACAACATAATCCCTGACATTTATGAAATGGCACGCAAAGCCATCGAAGATGATTTCGCGAAAGCACATAGTTTCGCCCTGACCGCTGATAGTTGGACGTCCCGTGCTACAGAGTGCTACTACCTAACTGTGACGGTCCACTATAATTCATACCTATCAGGTTGTACGGTCTCGTCGTAATTTGTACAAGTGAGCACTGATTTTTAAATGTGTACGCCGTACGTTACGATCAAAATATGCACGTTTTCCGTGCATTGCGTTTTTTTTTTTCATCCGTTCGGATTTGGTCACCGTTTCTGCAAGAGCCAATGTTCGTTAATACTTGAATGACGCGAGAAAAGTCAGACACGGAGAGGGAAGAGTGTGTGTTGAGACGCTGTAGCAAACGCGATGCTAGGCTACGCCTGACTTTAGCCGACATCATACAATCTACGCCTAGATATCTCATGCATATAGAACTACATGCGAAATGACACTTGGTAGCGTTACTAAACAGCCGCCATTTCAGAGCAGTAAACTTCTCAGAAAGGCTCTGTTGTAGTAAACCTTCCGAGCGAACCTAAGCAACTTTTTATCCAAAATACTCCTAAATCGGCAAAATCTTGACTTGAGTCTATCTTTAAAGGATGAAAGTCACATGTCGAAAGTAGACAGAAGGGAACTAAGGCAAAAACGGGAGCAATTTTATCACATTTAACGGTTGATTCACAAAATTAAATGACCTCCAAACATAGCAAAGGTTACTATGTTTTTGGGTTTGTTTGTTGTTGTTTTTTAATGAAAAAAAAACATGAAAGGTATCAACAGTTACTTTGCCAAGTAACTTTTTTACTACTGTGTGTGTATTTCAGTAGTCAGTCACTACACTTGCCAAAGAGCTAAGTGGCATTTTAACAGTCGAAAATGTTTACATTTTAAGTGTTATTTCATTTTTTTAAAAAGCAAAATAAAGGCAGTTTAAAAAAAAAAAAAAAAAAAAAAAAGCAAACCCGAACCGAAACCGTGATCCCAAAACCGAGGTTCAAACCGAACCGTGGGCTAACTGAACCGTTGCACCCCTAATATCTATATGCTGCCAAAGCAGATTCATGGTGCATTAAGCCCCTGAACTATCTCTAATTTGCCTGTTTTACCCTGGAGACCCCCGTTTACAGACGTCACGCAACCGCTTTCTTTTTTCCAACTCAGCCATTAAAAAAAAGGTAAGTAATTATATTTATTTATTTATTTTTATTTATTTCCCTTCAGGCATGACAAATCCAACAAACATACAGCAATTATATGTGTTTACAATTAATTCAACCCGAAAAGAAAAGGGCAGACGGGAGAAGCCGAAGCTTATTGAAACCCGCCCCCAGTATACCTTAGGACGCAGAAAATATCGAATAACAGTTTTTGACATTCAGATTGCGTAGTGATTACATGGTTCTTTTTTTTCTTTTTTCTTTAATTTAACCATCCCCCTTGATTGTTCATTTTCCCAGTAGTCCATGTCGATCGTGTCCATGTGCTCGTTATGTTTAGGGCTGCATCTATCGAATATTTTAGTAATCGAGTAATCGACTGAAAATTCTATCGATTAATCGAGTAATCAGATAAAACATTTTTTTTGGGTAACGAGCAATTATCAATATACATGGAAAAAAAGACATTTAATCCAATATTGAACCATTTTCAGTCAATCAATGTCTTTATTTTCGATGTACATTGTTGAAAACAGCCAACAATTGCATCTCTGATGTGACTAGAAAAAAAATCACTGCTTTCACTCAAAAAACTTCTAAAGCTTATTTAAAAAAAAAAAAAAAAAACAACATTTCTTCCCTAAAAATGTAATTACGCTTGATAACACACATCACTTGAAAGCTACGTGTTTTTCTCACGTGTTTCAATTGAATTTCCATTTGTGTCAAGCTATTTTTAAGTTCTAGTGAAGTTTTAAATTAGTCTAAACTGTAAGTACTGACAGGATTTTGAGTTTTTGCAGTGTTCAAAATAAATTTATGATACTTGCTGTATTTGAGCACATTAGGGACCAGCGCTACTTGGTGTTTTATTCAGCAATGACTACCGAGCTAAAACTGACAGTTAGCTTCATTATGTTTTAATTTTACACCCTTATCACTCTACAGCGCCATGTTTTTACAGATTAAATAAAGCCTGTATGTAAGACACGTTAGCCACGCATCGACAGTGGTCATAATCAATAGAAACCTAGCCCTCCGAAGGGCTAACGATACATGAGCGAGTGACAGTAACGTTATATTTATTAGCGCTAAGAAGTGTACTGCTTAAAGATGGCAGCTGTTTACTAACGTTGCCCAGACGCGGCCGAGTCTGTCATTTCGCATCTAGTCCTAAATGCATGCGATATCTATGAGACGAATCGGACACTAGCTGCTACCACACTAGCATCATGCGGGCATAGTTTTTAGCAACGTCGGCGTAGTTTGTAGCGGCTGTCGGCTGCAGTAAGGGTTTTTTTTTTTTTTTTTTAATGCTTCTTCCTCTACGCACGTGACGTCAGCGCGTTGTCCCACATTAAAAGTAGTCCGGGCAAAACGAGATGCTTAGCTGGCAACATTAAACGATTCCTCGAGGTGAATAAAATTACTCGGATCAGTTTTTAAACTCGAGTTACTCGAGTTGCTCCGAGTATTTGCTTCAGCTCTAGTTATGTTGATTAGATCCAGTAGATTAGTTCATAATTCAGCAGTTAGTTTATCCAGTTGATTCGATCCAGGCAGGCGCGTTGTCCAGGTTTTGGCCGCCTTTTAAGATCTTGGCCAGGGCACTCAGTGGCCAATTGACCAGTTCCATGTCATTAAGATTATCTGTCCTTGTGATGTTTGGTTGAGTTCTGTTTGCATTGGAGTCCCTCCTTTGTTTTGAGTACACTTGGTTTTGTTTACAAGTTTGAATTGCCACCCAGACATTATTTACCTTTTGTACAATTCGTATTATGACCTAGAAAGATTAAAAATTCTGTATACGTTAGAGGCTGAAGAATGTGTTTTATTATAAGTTTTATAATTTATATATTTATAATTAATAATAATTAATAATTTATATTATATAATTTATTATTCGAAATGTGTCATTTTTAGCTTTGAATCATTAATTGAGGTCTAATATTTATTTTTAAAAAAACAAATTTGAAAAATTATTCACTCGCATATTTTAAACAGTCAAACAAATTACGTCACAATGAAAAACATGGTGTCTGTAAATAAGTCACGGATATTTGCCTCATAACTATCGCTTGATTGTATATATATATTTTTTTTTACTGTCGCGTTTTCCTCAATATTTTCAATGATAAATAATCGGTACAGACAAAGAAAAATTGGGGGAGAAAAAAAAAAAAAAACACATTTAAAAGGGTAACTATATGAAAATTAAATCTCGACCACTCCTTGATGTTGGCGATTTCTGCATCACGACCCTTGTTATATTACCATGTTTCACCCATAAACCCCCCCAAAATACGGCTGTGGCCATTCACAGCTGTGCCTTGACACTTGGTGATACATGCTACATGGAGTTTTTGGATCAAAAAGAGGTAAGTATGTGATAATATCTCGTTAAAATCATGGTGTCTTTAATATGCTCTCTCGTGCCCTTACCTCTAGTTAGGATTTTGCTGTTTCATTTTTTTTTTTTTTTTAAATGCCCTCCTATTCAAAATTTTTCTTCCCCCAGAAAATTTAGATTTTAAGCTTTCCAATGATGCATCGCACATCGGACAATTTTGAAATTTGGCCAAATTGGGGTCTCAGGGCGGAACTTCAAGTCACCTGAGTGTTTTCCGCCATATACATAATACCTTATAATGTAAGTATGCAAGATTAGTACAGTCATGGACTATAGTCAACAGGCCAGTGTTTCCGGTTTATTTTATTTGTTTATTTTTTTTTTTTTTAGTCGCACAAAGTGGATACGTCATTCAAGAAAAGTTTAGGGCAAGGGACTATTTTTGGTAATAAAAAACAAACTTATGTAGCATCTACAAGGACAACGCCCACTTGGTGACAATAATGCACACTCGACAGGAAAACAGTCCATTATGTTCAATTAATTTTACCCACCTGAATGCCACAAACTGTATGTAAAAAGAGAGTTTAAGATGACGCTCGCCACGCTAAATGCTAATGCTAGCTAGAACGCGAATACTATGCTAACGCTCTGAGGTCTGAGCCCCAAAGCATCATCTTTGCAACGGCGTCACAACGCCCTTCCCTCCTCCCCCTCCCGCTCTGCTCTTTCAGTGTCTCTTAGACATCTCGTGTCGTTCGACCAAATTGCAGTAAAGCACGCCTTCACATCCTAAGTAACGGTAACGCCGTTGCAAAGATGGGAAAGTTAATTAATTAGATTACTCACGACAGACAAAAATAACGCAGTTATACTCTAACGCCGTTATTTACAACACTGTTTGTATGGACTTACGATCTGCCAGCTTGTTGTCTCCTGTCGTCTTCCAAAATTAAAATTGGGTGACGGCGCTTTAGGTGTTCATTCACGGCCGACAAGCTTGGCATTGCAGACTGCACATGATAGTGTACCCTCCTTTGTTTCGTTGAAGTAAGTCCATGCTTTGGTCACTCTGGTGCGCTTTTTTTGGCTTTGTGTCGCTTTCTCCGCTTGCGCTCTGCCATTCTCATCTTTCCACACATATGTATTTTTTGGCCCCTTAGACTTTTTTAACCGTCGACTAGTTGGGACATCTCTAGATCTGAATATCTTGACAACATTTAATGTGGTTAAAAATGCTTTATGACTTACATGGAGAAGCAGGACCGGTGAGGTGTTACTTCCGTTTCACGGCCATGCTGTCTTCATCCTTCAGGACAAATTTTTTCCTCAGTGCCTCCGAGATCAGGGAAGCCGAGTCTTCTTCTCTCAATGACGTACAGCCTCTGTTATACCTAGGGTTGAGTATTGTTTGGGTTTTAACTAGGGCAGTCAAAATATCGCGTTAACGGGCGGTAATTAATTTTTTAAATTAATCACGCTAAAATATTTGACGCATTAACGCACATGCCCCCCTCAAACAGAGTAAAATGACAGCACAGTGTCATGTCCACTTGTTACTTGTGTTTTTTGGTTTTTTGTCGCCTCAGCTGGCACTTGGGTGCGACTGATTTTATGGGTTTCAGCACCATGAGCATTGTGTAATTATTGACATCAACAATGGCGAGCTACTAGTTTATTTTTTGATTGAAAACTTTTGAAATTTTACTAAAACGAAAACATTAAGAGGGGTTTTAATATAACATTTCTATAACTTGTACTAACATTTATCTTTAAACAACTACAAGTCTTTCTATCCATGGATCACTTTAACAGAATGTTAATAATGTTAATGCCATCTTGTTGATTGTTATAATATACAGTACTTATGTAAAGTATGTTGAATGTATATATCAATCTTGTAGCTTATCTTTCCATTCCAACAATAATTTACAGAAAAATATGGCATATTTTATAGGTGGTTTGAATTGCGATTAATTACGATTAACTGATTTTTAAGCTGTGATTAACTCAATTAAAAATTTTAATCGTTTGACCGCCCTAGTTTTAACTACTTGGTACTTTTGAAAATGCTTCCAGTGCTGAAACGGTTCTTGAAACAATACCCCCGCCAAAAAAAACAAAAAGAAAACCCCACAAACAACTTGACCAAATTGAAATAAACTTCAATTGAATCTAAATTATTATTCTGGCTCCTGATTCAAGATTTCTTTTGTGTCTATCTTTATAGACCTATTTTATTTAAAAGAGAGTTCGGTACAATTGTGAAAGGCAAACCGGATGTCATTACGTAATGGATTTCCTGATTAGCATTTAGCCTGAGAATTTGCGCTAACTAGTGATTAGTATTGTGGGATAACAGTTAGCGATTGATTAGCGATTTGCCTAATCATTAGCATGTTACCTTGCCGAAGTTTAGCACGTTGACTCTTTCTTGTTAAATCATATCATCAATTAGTAGTGTTTTATGTATAGTAAAATCATTAAACACACAAGTAACATCGTATTAATAAATAAATACAAAATAAAATTTGGATTTTATCATACTACATAATATACTTGTGTATATAAATACAATAAACAGGTAGTCCCCGGGTTACGAACGAGTTCCGTTCCTAGTTCCTACGCTGGTGGAAACCGAATTTCCGCTCAAATCGTAATAATAATAATAATAATACATTTTATTTCTAGAGCGCTTTTCAAAACACACAAAGACGCTTCACAAGAGGCATGGAATCACAGTACGATAAAAAGGTATTAAAAGGATAAAAAATTAAAAGCACAATAAAAGAAGTAAAAATATAAGAGCTAGGGGTTATGGTGGGTAAGAAAGAGTGAACAGGTGTGTTTTCAGTCTAGATTTGAAAAGTGATAGAGTAGATATGCTGCAGAGATCAGGGGGTAGGGAGTTCCAGAGCTGGGGGGCGCAATGACTAAAAGCTCTGGAACCAAAGGTGGAGAGGCAGACACGGGGGACGGAGAGGGGAAGACTAGTGGTAGAGCGAAGTGAACGGGTTGGATTGTTTAGACGGAGAAGATCGCAAAGGTAGGGAGGGGCCAGGGCATGGAGTATTTTGAAGGTGATGATGAGGATCTTGTAGTTGATTTTTTGTTTGATGGGAAGCCAGTGAAGTTGACAGAGAATGGGGGTGATGTGGTGTGTTGCGGGGGTTCTAGTGATGAGATGTGCTGCTGGAATTAACCCTTCAAGTACCCCTAAAACTCAAAATATCCAAAAAGTCGAAAAGTATGGTATTTTGTTTAATGATGGAAGACACACTGCCCTCTGGTGACAGCGTTGGGTCTAGCTGGACTGTCGCCTTTTATGACTGAAGAGCAGACTCAGACATCTGACATGGATAAAGGATAGATTCGCTCTGGATTGGCCCACATTCAGGCTGTAAGTTGTTTCAGCTAATATATGTTTGTGTATGCATTTGTGATTAAGTTTACAGCTACAGTTTGTGGAGTTAAGTTTGAGCGATTTGATATGAAATTGTAAATACATAAGCATTCGTAGCATTTAAGCTAGTGGACGTTTGTTAGGCAAATTAGGCTAATTTAATCTACTGAATTTACATATTGATCAGACTAGATGGACGTTTGAACAACTGTTTTGTGTCATGTGTTTGTTAAAATGCGTGTCAGTTTGAACATAAGTGTACATATGTGGGTTACAGCTTTACAAACTGTCAAAAGTGAAGGAAGTAAAAAGCTTAAAAAAGCAGAATTGCCTTGTTTGTTGTCTGTCAAGCTGAACATCTTCACGTTTAGCAAGGACAGAACATGTCATATTAATAAAGTTAAAAATAAGATACTGTGAGGTGCAATAAGGTACCGTTTATGCAAGTGAAAAAAAAAAAAAAAAAAAAAAACGACTGGAAACAAAATGGCGGACAAGACTCCGGCGTCGTAAAGTTGAGGTCGCGTAAGTCTAGTTCGTCGTAACCCGGGGAGTACCTGTATATATAACATCACGCTTGTTTCCAGAACAAGCGAGCGGAGTTAAAAAAAAAAAAAAAAAAAGGCACTAAAATGTTGGGGTTTTTTGGGTCCGGTTACTGGAACCGTACCAAACTGATACCGGGTTTCAGTACAAAACCCTATTAATACCCAACGTTGATTCCATTCCACACGTATTAGGCACATTCAACCTGTAAATTTAAGATTTCAGATACATCATAAAGAGAGTTTCTACCTGTCTTTACTCATCTTCATGCGGTTCATGTCCTTCAGGATGTCCATCACGTCGGCAAAGCTGGTGGACTTTGACAGGGACACCGTGTCTTCCTCTGCCTCGCGGTAGTCCATGCTGGGCCGGTCCAGGTCGAAGGTGGCAGATGCCGTCATAGAGACTGGCGGGAGGGGGTCCGGGACCAACTCCGACACCACGGACACCATGTCTTTGTCGTCGTCTTCTTCTTCCTCCTCCTCCTCTTCTTCTTCTTCATCTTCCTCGGTGACATCGCTAATAACAAAAGAGGCGGCTGCCGTAGCCGCCGGCTGGTAGGGAGTGGTCTCAAAGGGCGCCATGGAAAAGCTCATGGTGGTGTCGTCAGGGGAGAGCAGGTCAGGAGTTAAGGGGTTGGAGCCTTGAATGAAACAAAGAAATTCGTAAAATTTCCAGTTGTAATGTTCTTGACTAACAGGAAGAACAAAGGATTTACCAGTATCGCCGGCCACAATCTTTGCAATTTGCGCTCGAAGTCTGCTCAGCTCATCTTGCAGGGCGGTAGTGCGGTTTAGTGCGGTAACGCCAGGCTTTCTCAAGCCTTCCACTCGCTTGCCCTCTCGTCGGAAGTTGGGCACCGATGAGTTCCTGTGTAGAACCAGGAGTGGTGTGGGCCTCCACTCGTGTTTCAAAGGGCGACTGTCACTCCTGGAGAGAAAAAAAAACAAAAAATTTGGGCTGCAGCTATCGAATATTTTAGTAATCGAGTATTCTACTGAAAATTATTTTAGATGTACATTGATGAAAACAGGCAACAATTGCTTCTCAGATGTGACTAGAAAAAAAAAAAAAATCACTGATTTTACTCAAAAAACCTATTATAAAAAAATAATAACTTTTTCTTACCTAAAAAAGTCATTACCCTTGATAATACTTAAACCACTTAAAAGTTAGGTGTTTTTCCCACGTGTATCAATTGAATTTTCATTTGTGTAAAGCTATTTTTAAATTCTAGTTAAGTTTTTAAGATAGTCAAAATTTTAAGTCCGTATAGGATTTTGAGTTTTTGCATTGTTCAAAATATATGTAGGATACCTGCTGTACTGGAGCACAATAGGAACCAGTGCTACTTGGTGCTTCATCCATCAATAACTACTGAGCTAAAATTGACAGTTAGCTTTATTATGTTTTTATTTTACACCCTCATCACTCTACAGCGCTGTGTTTTACAAATTAGATAAAGCCTATATGAAAGACACATTAGCCACGCATCGACAGTAGTCATAATTAATAGAAACCTAGCCCTCAGCAGGGCTAACGTTACGTTAGCAAGGTACAGTAACGTTAATCTTATTGATAAGCGCTACGTTAACTTAATTTGACCTAATCCCGAGTATCCCTCCTCCACTCTCGGAGTAAACGGGGTGCCTTTGGTGGAGCTGCAACATTGAAGGCGTGCTCTACTTTTATGCAAGCGCTATCTTACAGTGAATGCATGAAACAGTGTTCGCCTTGGTCTTCAGCTTGAATGGTGCCCACACTTTTGACAATTTCTGCTTTTTCTTGGTGCCTTTCTTTTCGCTTTCATTAGCTTCTTCGTCATTAGCTCTATATTCATGCGTGATGTCAGCGCGTTGTGCTGCATTAAAAGTAGTCCGGGCAAAACGTCATGTTTAGAGCTAGGAAATTTAAATGATCCCTCGAGGCTGTGAAATTCCTCGATCAATTTGTTTTTAAATCGAGTTACTCGAAATATTCAAGTAATCGTTTCAGCTATAGTAGAATTAAGCTTTTCACTTGCGAACAAAGTTGTCACGTAGCTGTTTTACCGACACTGGGGAAAACATTTTGCCATAGAATAACTTATTAGACTTGAGATTTTATTATAGCCTGCACAGATTTAACTACCTAAGCCCCCCCCACAAGGTCTTATTTCATAGCCGGGACTCGGGACAGTGTACATTTCTTTGTGGGTTTAACAGAAGTGTACTAACACATCTGAGCAGGTGTCAATCAGTGCTGTTTTTGGAAGCCATTTTAATTTTTGTCTTAGTATTTTTTGGACCAAATGCCAAGTAGTCTTATCATATTTTAGTCATTTCAAAATATGTTTGCGTTTGCCTAGTTTTAGTGGATAAAAAAAAAAATCAAAATGTTTTTGTCAGTTAAAAAAAAAAAAATCAAAGGTTTTGTCCAAGAGTAAATTAAAAAAAAAAAAAAAAAAAAGTTTTCCTAAAATATTGAATGAACATCAACAGAGGAGCACGTATTGTAGCATCTACGATGACAACGCCAACTTTGTGAGTTTTTTTCCAATGATTTTATTTGCAACCGGAAGCACAGATCGCTACTACTATAAATCATAGCCGACACAAACTAAACAAAAACACAACAACAGTTTCAGAGGATGCTCGCTATTCTACAGTTAATGCTAACGCGAATGCTATGCTAACGCTATGAGTTACATTTAGTTTGTGATGATCACTCATAGAGGCGTGAGAAATTTCCGATTCTTAGATTATTCGCGATTCGGCCGTGGAAGATTCGACAACGATTCACAAACTTTCAAATTCCGATTATTGAATTATACCAGGTAAAGCGGAAGTAAAACACAGTCAGCGCGGTCTTCGGGACGCAATGAGGAATGGACCCAGAGTAAATATCATGTTCAACTCATGCCGCTAGATAAAAAAAAATAAAAAATCATACCTGACTGCGGCCGACAGCCGCTACAAATAACGCCCGGTTGCTAGTTGCTACAAACAAACGGCTACAGTAGATATCATATATATGTAGAACTAGATGCAAAATGACAGAAGACGGCGGTGTTAGAACATGTATTATTGAACAGAGATGCGAAATGACGGACGCGTTAGTAAACAGCCGCCATCTTAAAGCAGTAGACTTCTCGCGAAGGCTCTGTTGTAGTGAATCTAATTAACTTTTTATCTAAAATACTCCTAAATCAGCAAAATCTTGTCTTGAATCTATCTTCAAATGATGAAAGTTTTAAAACTTTGACATGTCAAAAGTAGACAGAAGGGAAAATATTAGGGTTGCTCTGATCATGTTTTTTTGATCCCGATCGTTTTAGTTTGAGTATCTGCCGATCCCGATATTTCCTGATCCGATTGCTTTTTTTTTTGCTCCCGATTCAATTCCAATCATTCCCGATAATATTTCCCAATCATATACATTTTGGCAATGCATTAAGAAAAAAATGAATAAAACTCGGACGAATATATACATTCAACATACAGTACATAAGTACTGTATTTGTTTATTATGACAATAAATCCTCAAGATGGCATTTACATTATTAACATTCTGTGAGGGATCCACGGATAGAAAGACTTGTGACTTTGTATATTGTGAGTGAATATCGCCATCTAGTGTATTTGTTGAGCTTTCAGTAAATGATACTGTAGCCATTTAACTGTTCTGCCCAAATGCATGACGGGAAGTGCAACCATGACTGTGAGGATGTTAAGGAAAAGATCAACCACTACCGTTCTTCCCCACATTGCTTCCCACGATATTTCTAATTGTTGAGAGAGGGATTTTAAGGCTTTAGCCAATTAAAAAAAAGACTCCAAAGACTGCCAAAATTCTCTCAATTCATTTTACGCTGCCTGTTAGCTCTATTTATAGGTAAAACGGCGCCAGTATAGATTGAACGCGACAATGCGTGAGTGGGTCGTGCAGCGCATGCAATAATTGCATTAAATATTTTAACGTGATTAATTAAAAAAAAATTAATTACCGCCGTTTATGCGATTAATTTGATAGTCCTACTTTAAGCCAAAACTAAAGACTCTGGATGAATGTAAGACATTTAGTCTGTAACGTTATATACAATTAGAAAACAATTTAATAAAAAAAAAAAATATATATATATATATATATATTAAAAAAAAAGGCATGTCCGATATTTTTTTGCCGATTCCGATACTTTGAAAATGAAGTGCTCGGACCCGATCGATTATGGAATAACGGGAGCAACTTTAACAACTGTAACGGTTGATTCACAACAATAAATTAATTGAATGTAGTTTAAAGCTGCTGATACAGAATGGGGACTGGAGTATTTTATTTACTGTTATTTTTGTATATTTGTTTACTGTTATATGTTAACTTGATACTGAAATAGTAGTTTGGTTAAGCCTGAAAGGATTTTTGAAACATTTTGGAACTAATGTACAAAACATGGGGGAAAAAAAAGGAGGGGGGTGCATCAATAATCGTTTTATAATCGAATCGGAGCCTCTGAATCGTAATCGAATTGTTAGGTGCCCAAAGATTCCCAGCTCTAATCACTCACCACAGACCTTTCAAGCAAGGGTGGGCAAACTATTCCACAAAGTGCCCCGGGATTTTGTTCCAACCCGTCATGAGGCCAGCCTTTCACCAATCTGATGTCTTACAAGTGCAATCAGTTGATTGCAGTCAGGTGCTTCTTGTTTCCACTGAAACCACCTCATTGGTTTAATTGTCTTGTGCTAAGTCAGTCGGAACAAAGACCAGGACCAGTTCAATAGTTATGTGTAAATAAATTGTTACTTTGCGATCAAAAGCTCTATTTGTCTTGTTGTTTATGTTATTTTGTAGAACGAAAACATTACTCAGATATTTGGGATGTCACAAAAGCGAAAAATATCTGTGTTAAAGTCAAAGTTATGTTTGAAATGTATGCTTTTACAAAAAACTCAATTTCTCTGTTTTTTCATCAGAAATTGGAAAATTGCTCAAAACTAAGCTATTTTCTAATGCTGATTTCTAAAGAATGGAAAAAGATATGAACTAACTTTTTTTTCTGTTGAAAGAAGAGAGTCTAATCTTTCTTTTGGTGGGTTCCATGTTTATATAGCAATAGAACAGAATTTTCTGTGGGCCTTGCAAAATCAGTCCAAATCCAGTAAAACTGCCAGGAGGGAAGGGCCTTGTTCCGGTGAAAATGGCTGGGAGTGAATGAGTTAAGCTACATCCAAAAGAAAGGAGAACATATCCGTCTTTACCGCACTCTGGCGTACGTCTCCTCTTCATCCGCAACTATCCAGGCAATATCTGCCAAGGTAGGAACCATGGGGCCGTCCATAGGGCGAAGAGAAGTCAGGCCTGGTAGCTCCTGATTTTTACAGATTATATTAATGCATAGAAACGACAAGAAATCAAGAATGAAGGGACAATACCTGAAAACATGCTCTTTGTGGTGGTTTGAGCGGAAGAGTGGAGCCTATTCGCCTCACCACGCTGCGAGTGGATCCATGAGGCTTGTTCTGCCAGATAGGAATAACGTCCTGCAAACAATAAAGACAAGAGAATCAATCTCGGTAAACCAAGAAACCTTCCATCGGTGCAAATTGCACATGCCAGCACCTTCCTAAAGTGCTAATTGATGCAGCGTCTGAAAAAAGGCTGACTTACGGTTTCGGTTTCCATGGTGACAGCTCAGCTTGCTGGGGAACACCGGTGCGTTGGTGCTCTTAATGGCTCAAGACTGAGCAAATGACTGAGCAGATGCCACGTTAATCTGACAACTCTCGGGATGTAAATTAGAGATTAGTCAGAGCATCTGTTGGGGAGACACAAGCGGGGAGAGAGAGAAGTTACACTCAATAACTTGAACTTTTATGGAACAAATTAATAAACTGGATGACGTTTTAAGGACGCTTCATTGTAAATAAACTCAAGTGGTGGACATGACACGATTCCTGAATTCGGACTACTGAAAATCAAGAGAATACGCACAACCTGAACTAAATTGGATGAACCAAAATTGACAATGAGCTATGTTGAGTTAATAAGCGTAATACGTCAAATTCTTTATTACAATTATCTATACATGAAAGCGAGACGTCCAATCCATTTTGAGTGGGAGAAGATGGTAGCAAATAGTGATCCAGTCAAAATGGATCGCTATTTGCTACCATCTTCTCCCACTCAAAATGGATTGGATGTCATTGTTTAGTGTTGTCAATGAAATTAAAAGATGAGCATTCACAGACAGTTTTAGTGATTTGGGCGGATTCACTGCCCTCTAGTGGCAACACTGGATATGACATTACTCATTTAACGTGGCTGAATCCACCTGCTCCCTGTTAAGGCCAACATAAATTTGTAAGTTTTTGTTTAACCCTTTAACACCGAACGTGTCGGCAGCGACGCGTTTACGCATATCGTCTTTGAAGCTTCGTCACGCTGTAATTATGTCACCCACGGGCCGCTGGTTGGTCTCATTTGAAAGTGCGGAAGTTGATGTCCAAACCACTTTTTATTTGAAGTCAATCGACCAAGAAAAACGGGAGATAATGTCATTTGAATTTTATATTTTTATTGCACTCATAAATATGCATGAAAACGCTGCATGGACCATGTATCCATCTCAATATTTCCATCATTTCTGGTACTTTTTCAAAACCGAAAGCAACACAAAAGACTATATATATCCCAAGAGCCGTTGTGATGTCAAGAAGGACGAACCGAATGTGATCATTTTTAATAAATTTTCGAGCGAAGCGCCAACTATTGAAAGGGAGGCATGCGAAGCAAGCAACAGCCGGGTGTTGTGCCGAAAAATATCCGTCCCGCGCGAGCGACTTTGAAACGTGCAGAATGAATCTAAAACTACATTTAGCGCAAGCTAATGCATTATTTCATTAACTCGAGGAAGAAGATGAGCCGTATTTGTCGTTTTCTTGGGATGGGTCGGCGTCTCGGCGAGTAGAAGTGACAGCAGCGCGCAAAGCCGCAAACGGCGAAAGAGTAGGCTGTGTGACGTTGTGTGTGACGCAGCTCCGTGACCTGTTGAAGAAGAAGCTTTATTGAGTGCGCAAAAAAAAATAAAATAAAAAATAAAAAAACTTTATTGCATGCCTGAAAATTTTGAATTGAACTGAACTACTTGTCAATATTTTTTAAAATACTTTTTTTCAATGTTATATATATATATTTTCTTCACTATAATCTTTTCAATTTTTATGTAGATGTGTGTTGGAGAAGCTTGATTGCATGTACGTATATACTTTTGATAAGGTGATGGGTACAACACCTAACTTCACAAAGAGATATCCTCCAAACCCTTTTTGTGTTAGATTATATATATAATTTTTTTTCTCACTATTTTGCACAGTATATAACCTGTTTTGACCATAGTATGTGTAAAGGCCAAAAACGCCTATGACCATACCTGCTGTTTGTGTTGAATTGTCAAACATAAAACTATTCAATCTTATTTTTTTCTACTGAATTAATATTATCAAGCTTCAAAACGGTTGGTCGAGCATGTTTGGTTGTCAATGGGACATCAACATTACAAATTTTGAAAAAAGATTTTGGGATTTTTTTGTCTTTTTGGGTCTAAAATGTGGATTATAATTGGTCAGTGAAGAAAACAACAGTTTAGACATGAAGTTCAAGGTGTCCTCAAAAAAGGGACCCAACTTGGCCATTGTAAAGAATTTTTTCTTTGAAATATAAAGGCAACATCGAATGCATGCAAATTCGGCCAAAATAGGCTTAGGTGTTAAAGGGTTAAACTAGGGCTGTCGATTAAAATTTTTAATCAAGTTAATTACAGCTTAAAAATTAATTAATCGTAATTAATCGCAATTCAAACCATCTATAAAATATATGCCATATTTTTCCCGTAAATTATTGTTGGAATGGAAAGATAAGACACAAGATGGATATATACATTCAATAAACAGTAAATAAGTCCTGTATTTGTTTATTATAACAATAAATCAACAAGATGGCATTAACATTATTAACATTCTGTTAAAGCGATCCATGGATAGAAAGACTTGTAGTTCTTAAAAGATAAATGTTAGTACAAGTTATAGAAATGTTATATTAAAACCCCTCTTAATGTTTTCGTTTTAATAAAATTTGTAAAATTTTCAATCAAAAAATAAACTAGTAGCCCGCCATTGTTGATGTCCATAATTACACAATGCTCATGGGTGCTGAAGCCCATAAAATCAGTCGCACCCAAGCGCCAGCAGAGGGGGACAAAACTCCAAAAAACACAAGTAACAAGTGGGCATTGCACTGTGCTGTCATTTTAATCTGTTTGAGTGGGACATGTCCGTTAATTGCGTCAAATATTTTAACGTGATTAACTATAAAAATTAATTTCCGTCCGTTAACGCGATAATTTTGACAGCCCTAGTTTAAACTGATATGATTGTTTACCAAATCGTAATATAGTTGTATATTTAGAATTTTTTGTGGGAAAATGTGTTTGAACGATATGTTTAAAAAAAAAAAAAAAAAAAGTTAGCATTTCATATCATTTCAGCTAGCGGACTTTTGCCATGCAAGTTAGCTAATTGTTCTGTTGTTGTACTTAGAGCCTAATTAATTTTTTTGAGGAATTTTATTTTGTATTCACATTTAATGCTCTTTTGAAAGTACAATCTTAGTAAGCCAAAATAAATATTATTGCTAGCATAAAATTGTTTCTTTCCTTTTATGGCACTTAAAATTTATTTGGCAAAGCATTTAATGTATGTACCCTAATTTTCGCAATATAAGACGCACCTGACTATAAGTCGCCACCCACCAAATTTGGCACCAAAACAGAATTTATTCATATATAGGCCACACTGGACTATAAGTCGCAGCTGTTTTCACTGTATAATGGGATATTTACACCAAAAGATATGAACCGGTAACACTTTATTTGTCAGCGGCATCATACGACTGTCATAAGACCAATTGAACCACCATGAAACTTTGAACCAATTGGCTGCAAGGCTTCATCGCTTCAAGAAACTTTATTTGGCCATCACTGCTGCTTTGGGGGAGACAGGCAACCTCTGCTGCCACCTGCTGTCAACACTGTTGTGTTCCAACATGCCTCCAAGCATACACTGCAGTGCTACAGATGTAAAATATAAAAAATCATGTTCTGTGCTAAACATTTCTTTAGTTACTGTTCCAGATTTTTTCATTAATTGCTAGTTATGGTATTTGGTAACACTTTATTTGACAGTGGAGACATAAGACTGTCATTAGACAATCATAATTATGACATGACACTGTCCGAAGCATTAATGAATGCTTATAACAGATGTCATTTAGTGTTAACCGGCCAATTATTTCACCTTTGAATGGATGTAAAAGATCCAAGCTGGACTTAAATGGAGTTAGTATTACCTGGTAAATTATGTCACTAAATGACATCTGTCACAAGCATTTATTAATGCCCATGATAGTGTCATGACACAATTATGACAGACTTATGACACAGCTGTCAAATAAAATGTTACATATTAACCCAAATAAATCAACAAATAAGACGCATTGGACTATAAACCACTGGTATCAAAATGAAGGAAAAAAATAGCGGCTTATTGTCTGAAAATTACGGTAATCAGATTACCCGATTATTCGAACTAACTAATGAATAAATTGATCGAGTACTTAGACAAGTAGTGCTGAAATGATTAATCGATTAACTCGAGTAATTAGACTAGAAAAAAGATTTGGATTAAACTTTGCTGCTTTGAGTATTCTTTGAACTAAAGCGGCATTGTAATGCTTTGTTTTGAAAGTGTTTGCATTTTGTTTTATTGATTTGAGTGGATACACTGCCCTCTAGAGGCAACAGTGAATATGACATAACTCATTGCACATGGCTGAATCCAGCTGCTCCCCACTAAGACTAACATAAGCTAAGTTTTTTTCTGACTTAAGGTTTATTTAGCCGTTTGTTGTAATTTTGTAATTTAGTTTACCAGTAAATTTAGCTGTTTTTTTTTTTTTTTTTTTTTTTTTGAAGGAATATGTGGGGGAAAAAAGTTAGCATTTAATAGCATTCAAGCTAGCAGACTTTTGCTATGTAAGTTAGCCAATTGTTCTTTTGTTGTACATATACCCTCATTTATTTAATTTTCTATACCGTTTGAGGCTCAGCTCTAGTATTTTCATTTTTTATGTTCCTTATCCGATTACTCGATTATGCGAACTAGTTCATCGATTAATCGACTACTAAAATAATCGATAGCTGCAGCTCTACTTAAAGATATCCTTTTTCCATTGCATGAACATAAAGCAATTGCAGCAGGGCCACTTTGAAACGACGGATGGACAATAATTTCTGGAATAAAATCGTGTCAAAGCCAAATAGCTTAAAGAGTGGTATGCATAGTTTGAGGCACCTTAGAATTGTTATGAATTATACTCAATGAAAAACCAACAGCAGGTCTTTTAGTTACGACCTAAACCGTCGACACTCTGCTCGGATACTTTAAAGAAGTAAAATGATTTCAAAAAGGACACTAAAGAGACTAATAGTGTAAACTGTGTCAATACATTTGTTTAGCCCGGCTGCTAAAGATATCTAGTACACACACATACAAAAGGCCGTGCGTTAGCTTCGGTAGCGCAGACGGTGACCCTTAAAGTATGCGCCCATTTCCCGGACAATTCGTTGAAATTCGGCAATAAAAACGAAAAACACATAACCAAAACTTACGGCCTACAAAGTGGAGAGGTTCAAAGAGAGGAATTCTATTACAGACGCAAGTTATCCTTTTCGTCTTTCAATGTGAGTAGTGTTGATGTTCATCAGCGGAAGCCGGTGGTTCGTTTCCGGTGAATGTGTGATGATTTTTCTAACACTGCGCCCCTAGAGTTTGCGTTGAACACGCTTTTATTGGTTCAAATTTAGTTTAGAGGGACTTTATGTTGGTGTTGTGTACTACGCGGATTAAAATATTAACGCAATGATTTGCACTTTATGTTTATTTATTACTGGAGCGGAGAGAGTCGCAGGCATTGATATCGTATAGATGTATGACGCGCGCTGTGAGCCGAAAGGAAGGGTGTTTTCACTTGTCGGCCATCTTGCATCGGGACCATTCGCTAAACAACACTAGTCAGTTGAGTGAGCAGTTTTTTTCTATTTTCAAACAGCTTGGTTTTTCGTGAATGTTAGAGAAGCAGTAAATTTCATTCTTACCTGGAAAAATAAACGTTTTTTAATTCACCCAGCATCATAGCCACGTAATTCTTTTTTTTTTTTTAAATGTGTGAACTAAAAAAAAAGGTTTTTTTCTATTTACAAGTTATTTTTTTTCCCCCTTGACGAATAGGAGATGACAACACAAAATTCAGGAACATAATAAAGCCATAATAACCAAAGATATACAGTGTTGGCTAAAAAAAATGGCACCCCTGCAATTCTGTCGGATTATGCTCAATTTCTCCCAGAAAATGATCGCAATTACAAATGCTTTGGTAGAATATCTTCATTGATTTTGCTTGCAATGAAAAAACACATACGAGAATGGGAAAAAAGGCATTATCATTTTACGCAAAACTTCAAAAATGGGCCAGACAAGAGTATTGGCACCCTTTGAAAAATCATGTGATGTTTCTCTTATTTGTGTAATTAACAGCACCTGTTACTTACCTGTGGCACATAACAGGTGGTGGCGATAACTAAATCACATTTGCAGCCAGTTAAAATGGATTAAAGTTGACTTAACCTCTGTCCTGTGTCCTTGTGTGTACCACATTGTGCATGGAGAAAACAAAGAATCTCAAGGCTACAAGTCCATCCAGAAAGACGGGAATGTTCCCGTGTCTAACGTGCGCAGTGTCATCTATAAGTTTAAAGCACATGCCACAGTGGCTTACCTCCCTAGATCCGGACTGAAAAGAAAAATTGACGAGAGATTTCAACAAAAGATTGTGCGGATGGTGGATAAAGAACCTCAACTGACATCCAAATAAGTTCAAGCTGGCCTGCAGTCCGAGGGTACAACAGTGTCAACCCGTACAATCCGTAGGCGTCTGAATGAAAAGGGACTATATGGTAGGATACCCAGGAAGACCAACTTCTGACCCAGAGACATATCTACCTTTTTTTTGCTACTGTCGCATTTTCCCTGTTATTTGAGATGATAATCGATCCAAACAAAGACAATTTGAAAAAAATAAATAAATAAAAACGTTGAAAAGGGTAAATATTAGGGCTGTCAAACGATTAAAATTTTTAATCGAGTTAATCACAGCTTAAAAATTAATGAATCGTAATGAATCGCAATTCAAACCATCTATAAAATATGCCATATTTTTCTGTAAATTATTGTTGGAATGGAAAGATGAGACACAAAACGGATATATACATTCAACATACTGTACATAAGTACTGTATTTGTTTATTATAACGATACATCAACAAGATGGCATTAATATTAACATTCTGTTAAAGCGATCCATGGATAGAAAGACTTGTAGTTTTTAAAAGATAGTACAAGTTATAGAAATTTTATATTAAAACCCCTCTTAATGTTTTCGTTTTAATAAAATTTGTAAAATTTTCAGTCAAAAAATAAACTAGTAGCTTGTCATTGTTGACGTCAATAATTACACAATTCTCATGGTGCTTAAACCCATAAAATCAGTTGCACCAAAGCGCCAGCAGAGAGAGACAAAAAACAAGTAGCAAGTGGCCATGACACTGCTGTCATTTTAATCTGTTTGAGTCAAATATTTTAACGTGATTAATTGAAAATATTAATTACCGCCCGTTAAAGCGATAATTTTGACAGCCCTAGTAAATATATGAAAAAGAAAATCTTGACCACTCCTTGATGTCTTCGATTTCTGCATCGCGACTCTTGTTATATTACCATGTTTCACCCATAAAATCCGGCTGTGGCCATTCACAGCTGTGTCTTGACACTCAGTGATACATGCTACATGGAGTTTTTGGATCGAAAAGAGGTAAGTGCGCGACAATATCTTATTAAAATCATGGCGTCCTTAATTATGCTCTCGTGTGCTCTCACTTCCAGTTAGGGTTTTGCTGTTTTAATTTTTATTCATTTATTTTTTTAAACCTGTCCTGTTCCACTGTTTGACACGGAGAATAGAAGTCTAAGTGCCCGGATGGTCTGAACAGTTTTATTGTTTCACATTGAGAGTCTGACATACTCCCATTGCGATCATTCAACTTATCTTGTTTATTATGAAAAAGCAGCGAACAGGAAGGGGTTAAGGGGGAACAGAAGAAAAGAAACATGAGAAGAAAGAAAAGAAACACAAACTACAACAAGAAATACATTGAACGTCTACACCAGGGGTGTCCAAACTTTTTGCAAAGGGGGCCAGATTTGGTGTGGTAAAAATGTGGAGGGCCGACCTTGGCTGACGTCCTTTACGTAGAACAATATATTTAAGGAAATGTTAGCAAGCCATTCTGTGTGTCACATTTGCCTTATTATTTTTATTTTTTGTGTGCTTTTTTTTGTGCTGAAACGATAAATCGATTAACTCCAGTATTCGATTAAAGAAAAAAGATTCGAATTCAATTTTGCTGCTTCGAGTTCTCGTTTAATTAAAGTGATACACTGCCGTCTAGTCTGCCTCATTTCAAATGGCAGAATCCAGCTGCTCCATGTTAAAACCAACATAAGCCAAGTTTTTGTTTGAGCTAATTTAAAAAAAAAAAAATTTTTTTTTTATGCATTCGTAATTTAGTTTATTGGTATGTTTAGCGGGGTTTTATGTGGGAATATGTGTCTGAACCATTTGTCAAGAGCATTGTAAAAAAAAAAAATAAAGCATTAGTGTTTTATAGCATTTAAGCTAGCAGACATTTGCTATGTAAGTTAGCCATTGTTCTTTTGTTAATCCTTATTTATTTTTTATACCGTTTGAGGCTCAGCTCAGGTATTTTAATTTTTCATGTTCCTTATCCGATTACTCGAACTAAATAGTTCATCGATTAATCGACTACTAAAAAAATCAATAGCTGCAGCCCTATTTTTTTAAATTGATAATTTCAACAATCTCGCAACTAGCCTTTGTGGCGTTCTCTTTCGACTCTCGGGCTCTTGCGAAATACTACTGTTATATGTCATGTAATAATGTAATAATGCTGCTGTAAAATTAAACTAGCTTGAAGTTGCTTCAATTTCTCGCTTCTTCCCTGTAAGCTTTTCGTACATGTCAGCGTGTCTTGTTTGGTAATATCGCCTCTGGTAATATCGCCTCACATTGAACTATTTAAAAACAGCGCACTGTCTCTTTGCAAATGAGGCAGACACAGCTGTTGCGTATTTTAGTGAAGAAATAGTCAAATTTCCACCTATCCCTAAAGCGTCGGCCGTCACAGTCAACAGTTTTTGTCGATTGTCGCTTCAGAAAATTGTGAGTAAAGGGTCACACGGTGTAATGTTGCTTGGAGTGGTGCTGCCTTTTAGTGGATAAATGAGGAGCAGAATTTAGTGTGTGAGCTACTTCATATGCTGGTAGCAGTACTGCTGACCAATATATTAAGTCTATGCGGGCCAGATGTTAATGATTATTATGACAGAGGCTGGGGGCCGGATGAAATTTGACCGAGGGCCGCATTTGGCCCCCGGGCCGGACTTTGGACTTGTCTGGTCTACACTAACTACTAGAGGTGTAACAGTACACAAAAATCTCGGTTCGGTACGTACCTCAGTTTTGAGGTCACGGTTCAGTTCATTTTGGTTACAGTAAGAAAACAAAATGCAAAATATAAATGTGCTAATTGTTAATTACACACTTTTGTGCTTTCAACAATAGGAACATTAGCCTATACAAAGCTAGAATTCTTCTCAAAAAGTAGCGGGTATTTAAAGATAATAATCCAACAACAATTTGCCTTTCAGACCCCGTGTATTGGTCAGCTTTCCTTCTGAAAGAAAGAAGAAAAAAGAAGTCCTGTGCTAAAGAGAAAAGCAATCCCAATGACAAAGATTTTAACATGTATTTTACAAATGAAATTCCTAAATGAATCATTTTTTTTCTCAAGAACAGTTTTCAAAAGCTTTATTGGTGGATTTTCTCAAATTAAAGCGCCACAAAGAAATTAATAAATTTAATTGTGTTAGCAGGATCTGTGTATTATTCTTATTATTTGATTACAGGTGTTTTAGCTCATTTCAATTTATTTTATTTAAATGGGCTATTATTCATTATATTATGTGTTTATATTTTGCAAATGTGATGTAGTATTCATTTATATTGTATATTTTATGTTGCATAACTTTAGTTCCTATGTGAATATTAGTTACTTGTTTTGTTGTGGTAGGAGGGTTTTGTATTGAAGACGGGGCCGTCTTGGTTATTATTATAGCAGAAAAAACAGCAGTAAATCAACAAAGACAAGTCAACTGTGCCCGATCGACCACCCAAGAGATCTGATGGACTCAAAAAGTGGGTTACGATTGCATATTAGTTTGAAAATCGACCGGATCAACTGTATTTTTACACGAGTGACTTCCGGTCTGCCCGATCCTAGCTACCGGTAGTAGTATTGACGCAGGAGGGTCACATCTCACGTCAAATAATAAACTGCCGTTCTTTTCGCGGGCGTTGTGTTGGGCCGCTTCTGGGACGCATCTAATACGCAGCCGCACTGCGACTGGTGTGCATTGGCTGATTGACTTTCACTGCGTTCTCGCGGCGGCCACGTTGCTGCGCCGATGACGTTTCTGGGTTATACTGTCCTACCGTGTTGGTCCTCATTATAGTAGAGAACACGGAGTAAATATAATCTACACAAAGAAACTGTAACCCGATCGACTCACAGCCTCGAAAAGTAAGGGTTACATTATGTACTCGAAACTCGTTCGGTACGCCTCCGTTCCGAACCGAGGACTCCGTACCGAAACGGTTCAATACAAATACATGTACCGTTACACCCTTACTAACTACTGATATGTTGGTGCTATCATCAGCTAGATGTATTTCCGGTTGACACCATGTGGTGGTCTGTTGACCAGGGAAAGAGGGGGGTGGTGGTTGAGGAGTCTATAAGCGAAGTGATTGAAAGGGGTAGAGTGTACACAAATCAGCTCTGTGATCTAGAACCCAGTAATCGTGTGAATCCCTTGTGAGTGTAAGCCCGTTGGCGACCGACCCTACGCTGCCCGATCGCCAATCCCGGCACCGGGACCCCCCACCCGAGCGCACCCCATCACATCCAGCCGCATGCGAGCCCCATCAGGCGCGCCACAGCCACGCAGACGCCAACCCAAGGCCACTGCTTTT
This sequence comes from Corythoichthys intestinalis, assembly GCF_030265065.1. NCBI lineage: Eukaryota > Metazoa > Chordata > Actinopteri > Syngnathiformes > Syngnathidae > Corythoichthys > Corythoichthys intestinalis. The sequence goes on along the minus strand of NC_080409.1, from coordinate 47,757,805 downwards.
TTTTTTTTTTAAATGCCCTCCTCTTCAGAATTTTCCTTCCCCCCAGAAAACTGAGATTTTAACCTTCCCAATGATGTATCACACATGCATATTGGACAATTTTGAAATTTGGCCAAATTGGGGGTCTCGCAGCGGAATTTGAAGTCACCTGAGTGTTTTCCGCCATATATATTCAGCAAGGATAATTTCATCATTTTACTCCCACCAACAGCTTTCCAGTGAAGCCCCTCCGACACATGATGACCGCCAGTTACTTGTGTCGTGGACTCCACCTTATAGGCATCTAGTCTTTTATAGGTGATATCTACTACTAATATATTCTATTCTTTATCTCTGATGAAACAAGATAATTCCCTAACATACTTCCGCTTTGGCAGGAAGTCGGTCGTTTAGAGCAGCGGAACTGGATATGTTTTAATTAGACAGTGGGCGGACCGTGACCGCAGCGCGGCGGCATTGCTTGTGATGATATCATAACACTGCAACTGACGAACTGCGCGTTGGCCTTCGGCATCCCAAATGACCGGTATGTAAAAGCCTCAGTCCACGTAGGTTCGTGGTTTATCTGTTTAGAAGTTGTGTTGTAATCCGTCTGATCCATTTCTGCTTGCCAGGCTCAAACGTGTCGGTAATTTACTTCCCCTTGTGGTGATTTAACTCACACCCAAAAACACTTCCTGGAATCACACTTGAAATGTTTGCATTGGCGTAGAACGCTAGGCAAATATTAAAGGAGTAAACAAAGCGCCACACGCAGTTAAGGCTGCGGGCCTTTGAAATTGTGCATTCCAATGCTCTGATTTGAAGGTACATTACGTCTACAATCAGCATAGTGTTTTTAAGTAGTCTTGAGTGGCTGTAAGACTTTGAAGAGCAGTGTTTCACCTTTATTGAGCCATTTGTCATATTTCACAAGAGTAAAATCAAACGGGTCAACACTACTGAAAAAATATTCAAAATAACTTAATGGGGATCCGCATTGGAACAAGTGGATACAAAGGTGGTTACTATCCCTTCTGCCCCCTGGTGGAAGGGTACCGTAATTTTCGGACTATAAGCCGCTACTTTTTTCCATCAGTATGAATCCTGCGACTTATAGTCCAGTGCGGCGTATTCGTTGATTTATTTGAGTTAATAGGTAACACTTTATTTGACAGCGGCGTCATAGACTGTCATAAGACCGTCATAACTATGACATGACACTATCATGAGTATTAGTGAAGGCGTATGACAGATGTCATTAAGTGTCTTCCGGCAAATAATGTCACTAACTCCATTTATGTTCAGCTCGGATCTTTTACATCCATTCAAAAGGGAGATAATTTGCGGGATAACGCTATATGACATCTTTTATGAGCATTAATTAATGCTAATGAAAGTATCATGTCATAATTATGATTGTCAAATGACAGTCTCATGGTGCTACTGTCAAATAAAGTGTTACCAAATACCTAAACAAGCAATTAGTGAAACAACTGGAACAGTAACTGAAGAAATAATTAGCACAGAACATGAATTTAGATTGTTATTTACATCTGTAGCGCTGCAATGCATGCTAGGAGGCATGTTGGACAACAACAGTGTTGACAGCAGGTGGCAGCAGAGGTTCACTGTCTCCCCCAAAGGAACAGTCATGGAGCTTCTTGAAGCAATGCTTCATGGTGGTTCATTTGGTCTTAGTATTCTTCTAATGCTTTATGTATATTTGTTAACTTGTCTTATGATGTCGCTGTCAAATAAGGTGTTACCAGTTAGTGTCTTTTGGTATAAATATCCAATAATATAATGAGGACAGCTGCGGTTTAGAGTCCAGTGCGGCTTGTCTGTGAACAAAAGCCGTTTTTGTGTCACATTTGGTGGGTGGCGGCTTATAGTCAGGCGAGCCTTATTGTGCGAAATTTACGGTAATTTTCTGGTTGTTAATATAAGTCACTGGCATAGATGGATGAACAGAAATTTTTGAGAGTAAATAATTACTTAGAGGTGTCATAATTACCGTATTGGCCCGAATTTAGGACGGCCCTGATTATAAGACGACCCCCTCTTTTTCAAGACTGAAGTTTGAAGAAAGACTTTTTGAACACCAAATTAATTTTTATACAGAAAATAAGTACAGTACATCTGAAACAAATGATAACAATATATTTGAGAGAAAAAACATGTTATTTTGCCTCATTCAAGTCTTAATACCTGAACATTTAAATATGTAAACTAAAGTGCAATTACATTCGTAAATGAATGGCTTCTGATTTTTGAAATGTGAATAAAACAATCTATTGTGATAAAACAACAAAATTGCAATAACTGCATTAATCATCAAAGTGAAGTCAAACTGTAGTCTTGAAACAAATCTGAATAAGGAAAAACATTGCAATAGAATATTGCAAACTGGTTAAACTTGAGAGTAGCTGAGATCTGTCATGACAGAACATCGCTTCAATGATATCTGGTGCCATCTAGCGTCGTGAATGGGTATAATGTCTAGACCGCGAAAACAAAAATTGACATTTATTTTATTTTTTAATTATATATTTAAGACTAAAATAGTGACTAAGTCGTAATAAATTCATGAGGGAAATTATGATAGTTAGAGTTCGACCGATATATTGTCATGATATATGGCAAGGCAAAGCAAATTCATTTGTATAGCACAATTCAACACAAGGCAAATTCAAATCAAAAGAAAGTTAAAACAAAATCAATTGGAACAGGAAATAAAATGATACATAAAAATGACATTAAATCAGGAATAGAATTTAAAAAATGTAATAATAATTGAAATCAGAAGTGGAAATAAAGCAGAAAATGAACCAAAAGCAAATAGTTTTGACATTTTAAATATATAGACAGTTATGCTGTGATAAGCAAAAGCGTTTTTAGCCTTGATTTAAAGGAGCTAAAAAAAATATATGGACTTTTTTCCAATAGTGTCCATGTAGATGATGGAAGGATAAAAAAAAGGATTTTTTATCAGACATCTGTGTGGGCAACTGTGGTCGCCGCTGACTGACAGTAGGACCCCGGAAGGACCCTGCTGCAGCTTGAAGCAATAATACCTGACTGCAGGCGACAGTCATTACAAACTACGCCCACATAATGCTACAGTAGATATCACATGTATATAGAACTAGATGCGAAATGACAGACTCGCCGGTGTTAGTAAAAGCTGCCATCTTAAAGCAGTAGACTTCTTAGGAAGCCTGTGCTGTAGCGAACCATCCTAGCGAACCTAAGTAACTTTTTATCTAAAATAATTCTAAATTGGCAAAATCTCAATTTGAATCCACCTATAAATGAAAAAAGTTTTAAAACTTTCACATGTTGAAAGTAGACGGGAAATAATGCAATAACGGGAGCAATTTTAACAACTTTAACGGTTGATTCACAAAATTAAATGACTTCCAAACATAGCAAAGGTTACAATCTAGTTATCCCACTATCCGCAATACCCCTGTGTCTAGTTAAGTTTATGGTAAAACATTGGGCTAGTTTAGTTTTTTTTTTTTTTTTTTTAAATCTTGCATAAGAGAATATACAAATTTGCTTTAGCCTTTTAAGGTGTTTCCTGAGTGAGCATTACACACTAAATGTAATTTGTAGCGTTAATGTAGCATTCGCGTTAGCATTACCTTTAGCTAGGCAAGCATCCTCTGAAACTCTCACTTGTTTACATCTCGTCGTGATGTCTTGGTTGGTTTAATTATTTGAAATTAATGGACTGTTCTTGCTGAGTGTGTATAATCATAACGGAAGTGCTCTGTTCATTGGTTTGGTAGCACTAGACCGAATTAATCCTTTAAGTCTCAGGTCATCATTGTAAATTTGAAGTCGTTGAAGCAATTAAAAAAAAAAGCTTTTCATAATCTACGTGCTTTGAAAAAATAATAGAATAACAGCCTCAAATATCGGCTTTGGATATCAGTAGGGATGCAGCTATTTTAGTAGTCGATTAATCGATTAACTAGTTAGTTCGAATTGTCGAGTAATTGGATAAGGAACATAAAAAATTACCTGAGCTGAGCCTCAAACGTTAAAAAAAAAATTTGAATCTTGGTACGACAAAAGAACAATTGGCTAACTTCCATAGCAAAAATCAGCTAGCTTGAATGCTATAAAATGATAACTTTAAAAAAAAAAAAAATTATTACAATGCTCTTAACAAATAGTCCTAACACATATTCCCACATGAAACGGCTAATTATTCCTATAAACTAAATTATGAATGCATTAAAAAATGAGCTCAAACAAAAAGTTAGCTTATGTTGGTCTTAACAGGGATTCAGCCATGTGAAATGACTTATGTGATATTCATTGTTGCCACTAGAGGACAGTGTATCCACCCAAATCAATAAAGCTAAATGCAACCCATTACAACGCGACATTAAAGGAATACTCGAAGCAGCAAAATTTAATTTGAATCTTTTTTCCAATCGAATTACGCGAGTTAATCGAATAATCTTTGCAGCACTAGATATCGGCAATCGGCTGAAACTTTTTTCAGATATCTGTATTGGAATCGGCATTTGAAAATCCCATATCGGTCGACCTCTAATGATAATAGTTGGTTGAATCCATAGGATATAACATGTTTGTTTTATTAAAAGGGAACCAGTTTCACATTAACTAATGGTATTAATGGCATAATTGCTGAATACAGGAATCATAATAATGTTGGCTAGAGTTCCAGTGGAAATCTCTTAAGAATTCTTGATCATTTAGGGTTGTTAACTGAAGCATGTTTTAAAAAAAAAAAAAAAAAAAAAGCATGATAGAAATTTGAATGTCTCCTTTAAGAGCAAGTTGCACCCCCTCCTGATTGATTCGACATTCTAATTGAAATGTCCATCTGTATCCATTAGTCCACTTAGATCACTTTCCTGCATCTGCAAAAATCCATCCATGTATGCAACCTGACCCCTCTCTGCACCAAAGTTAAGTTGCCACTTTCTTTCATCAGCCGCAGATACTGTAAAACGGGAGCAACCAAAACAGGCCAGTCATGGGGAATAAGAGGAGACGGAAGGATGCCAGTTGAGCCCCACCATCCTTCTGCAGTGAGACCGCAGCAAGTGTCAGAATAAAGAGACGTAGACGATGGCTCAGTCCGTGAGGAGGATGGACATCTCTATCGAGCACAAGCCGCAGAGGGACAAGACCCGGACCAGCTACTTTGGCAATGTGAAGAGCAGGTCAGGTTTTGCAAAAAAACAAAAACAAACAAAAAAACAAGTCATGAGATGTGCTTGGCTTGCTATTTGACTTTCATGTTTTAATGTGCCACAATCCAGCCTTTCATTCATCTCTGTTTATATTGAGAATGGCACAAAGAATGTGTTGTGCCAGATTAGGGCATGAACAAGAATGTTCCTTGCACACAAATGCAAGTACGTAGCTGCAATCCAAATAAGCCCCAATTGAATATATTGGTTCTTATGAACTTATATTCGAGTAGAACTGGGTGTTTGACTAAAGCGTTTAACTCTACCAAGGCATTATCAAAACAAATCATAATAATAAGTCCTTCAGTCTTACTTTCAGCTAGCTATTTTTCTTATTTCAAGAAATCTGAGTAAAATTTACTTGAAGCACTGGCAGATAATTTCACTTATTTCTAGTAGATTTACACGGAAAACAAGGGAATTTAAGTCGTTTTGTGGAGGTGTGTTATTGCAGTGCACTCGAGTTTTGCAGGTTAACAAGTTCACACAGTCCAAAGTAGAGATGTCCCGATCCGATATTTGGATCAGATCGAACGCCGATATGGGCAAAAAAATGCGCATCGGTATCGGATCGGCCGACACGGAAAAATTCCGATCCAGACTTAAGATCCAGTTTGTTTTTTTCTTTTTAAAAGTCCGGTCCAGGTTTTCCAGCGCACCGATTTACATAATCCATTCCAGGTTTTGCTTCGGTTTCCCTCAAATCCGGTCCGCATTTTACGGCAAACCTTCAACACACTACATTACAGTCTCCCAATTTACCGAGAGACTTTATCGGTAAAAATGTCAGCTCTGTGGGATCATTTCACCTTAAAGGACGACAAAGACGAAGAGGCAGAGTGCAACATATGCAACAATAAAGTCAAGCGTGGTGGTAAAGCTGTAAGAAATTTTAATACAACCAACCTAATCAAGCATTTAGCGAAATACCACCACAAACAATATAAGGAGTATCATGTTAAGAAAACCGAAGACAAAAGAAAGGTCCTACGCAACTAACACTGGCAGAAACTTTTGCTATGCGTGACAAACTGGCACTCGACAGTCCCAAAGCTCAGGGAATAACAAGAGTCATCGCCGAAGAATTCATTCTGGATGACGAGCCATTATCTCTCGTGAGTAAAGACGAACCATCCAACACTTAGAACCATGGTACAACATGCCCAGCCGTCATTACATCCTTGAGCAATTCGGCTGTGGAAGATTCGAGAACGATTCACAAACATCCAAATTCCGATTATTGAAATATGTCAAGTATAGAGGAACTAATACACAGCGCAGTCTTCGGGACGCAATGAGAAACGGACCGCATTGCGTCCCGAGAGTAAACATCATGCTTGTCATAGACCCGGTTAATGCCACTGCTCAACTCACGGCTTAGCTCCACTCATGCCGCTGGATAAAAAACACAAGAATACCTGACTGCTGCTGACAGCCGCTACAAACTACGTCAACATCGTTTTACTGTAGATAATAGATATCATATGTATATAGAACTAGATGCAAAATGACAGAGTCGACCGCGTTAGCAACAGTGAAGTATGGAAACTTGATGCGTTAGTAAACAGCCGCAAACTTAAAGCAGGAGACTTCCCTAGTAGGCTGTTGTGAACCTTCCAAGCGAACCTGATTAAATTTTTATCTAAAGTACTCCTAAATCGGCAAAATCTTGACTTGAATCTATCTTCAAAACAGTTTTAAAACTTTCACATGTCGAAAGTAGACAGAAGGGAAATTTTGAATAACTGGAGCAATTTTAACAACTTTAACAGTTGATTCGCAAAATTAAATGAATGTAGTTTAAAGCTGCCGATAGAGAATGGGCACTTGAGTATTTTATTGACTGTTTTAAAATGTTAACATGATACTGAAATAGTTGTTTATTTAAACCTGAGAGGCTTTTTATACAATTATTGTAACTAATTCACGAAACATTAAAAGCATCTAATAGCTTGGGGGGTTTGTGGGATTTTCCACAGAGATTGTTTGTGTGTTTTGCTTTTTTAAGACCGGTTACAATATTATTTGCACGTTTTACTGACTGACTATGCCATTTCTGTTTGTTATTTATAATGTTTTGTGTTTGTCACTGAATAAACAAGTCAGTTTCTTGTTACCAACCATTGTGTGTTATTAAAACTCACCTAATTCAGCTGGCTAGTTGTTATCAAGAGTACTAAAACCCTTTTCAACATGAGTCTGACAACTAAGTAAGAAGGCTAAATAACTTTAAACTTTAACACATGCTCAGATAGGCCGGTATCAGCCAGTATCGGATCGGAAGTGCAAAACAATATCAGTATCTGATCGGAAGTGCAAAAACCTGGATCGGGACATCCCTAATAATAAATCTGTCAATCTTACTTTCAGCAAGCTATTTTTCTTATTTTAAGAAATCTGAGTAAAATTTATTCAAAGCACTGGCAGATAATTTCACTTATTTCTAGTAGATTTACACGGAAAACAAGTGAATTTAACTCGTGCGTTTTTGCAGTGTACTCGAGTTTTGCAGGTTAACAAGTTCACACAGTTTAATGCTATGTTAACTCTGATGCAGGTCGCACTGTCAGTAGCAAAATTATTGGCGTGCAAAATTTCCAATTTTTAGGTTATTCACGATTTGGCTGTGGAAGATTCAAGAACGATTCACAAACATCCAAATTCCGATTATTTAATCATACCAGGTAAAGCAAAACTAAAACACAGTAAGCGCGGTGTTCGGAACGCAATGAGGAACAGACCGATAGTAAATAATATGTTCAACTCATTCCGCTAGATAAAAAAACAATAATACTTGACTGCGGCCTCAGCCGCTACAACCAACGCCCAGTTGCTAGTTGCTACAAACATACAGCCACATACGGCTACGGTAGATATCACATATATGTAGAACTAGATGCGAAATGACAGACGACGGCGGCGTTAGAACATGTAGTAGAGAACTAAATGCGAAATCACAGACTTGCAGGCATTAGTAAACAGCTGCCATCTGAAAGCAGTAGACTTCTCGAGAAGGCTGTGTTGTAGCGAACCTAATGAACTTTTTATCTAGAATACTCCAAAATCGGCAAAATGATGAAACAGTTTTAAAACTTTCAACAACTTAAACGGTTGATTCACAACATTAAATTAATTGAATGTAGTTTAAAGCTGCTGATACAGAATGGGGACTTGAGTATTTTATTTACTGTTGTTAACTGTTAACTTGATACTGAAATAGTAGTTTGGTTTAGCCTGAGAGGATTTTTGAACAATTTTGGAACTGATGTACAAAACATTAAAAGCGGGGGGTGGGGGTGTGCATCAATAATCGATTTATAATCGAATCGGAGCCTCTAAATCATAATCGAATTGTTAGGTGCCTAAAAATTCCCACCTCTAGACTGTTCGCCACTGTCCAGAACATTAACGTCTTTTTACATTTCAGTGATCCCTCGTTTTTCGCAGTTAATTAGGACCAGAACTCGCTGCGATAGTTAGCACTCCAATTTTTTTTTTGTGTTGGTTCAATGTATTTATTCAGATTTTGATTTGAAAAGATATACACGTATGACATGTATTTTTAGCTTTATCCCAAAGTATTATATATATTATTTTTTGGGGGGGGGCTGTCAAAATTAATGCGTTAACAGGCAGTAATTAATTTTTAAAATTAATCACGTTAAAATATTTAACGCAATTAACGCATGCGCGGAACGACCCACTCAAGCATTGCCGCGAACAGACTACAATGGTGATGGATGGATAAAAAAAGGATTTTTTTTATCAGGCATCTGTGTGGGCAACTGTGGTCGCCGCTGACTGACAGTAGGACCCCGGAAGGACCCTGCAGCAGCTTGAAGCAATAATACCTGACTGCAGCCGACAGCCGTTACAAACTACGCCCACATGATGCTACAGTAGATATCACATGTATATAGAACTACATGCGAAATGACAGATTCGCCGGTGTTAGTAAAAAACTGCCATCTTAAAGCAGTAGACTTCTCAGGAAGGCTGTGCTGTAGTGATTCGCGAACCTTCCTAGCGAACATAAGTAACTTTTTATCTAAAATAATTATAAATCGGCAAAATCTCAATTTGAATCCACCTATAAATGAAAAAAGTTTTAAAACTTTCACATGTCGAAAGTAGACGGGAAATAATGCAACAACGGAAGCAATTTTCACAACTTTAACGGTTGATTCACAACATTAAATGACTTCCAAATATAGCAAAGGTTACAATCTAGTTATCCCAGTATCCACAATACCCCTGTGTCTAGTTAAGTTTGTGGTAAAGAATTGGGCTAGTTAAGTTTTTTTTTTTTTTTTTTTTAATCTTGCACAAGAGGATATACAATTTTGCTTTAGCCTTTTAAGGTGTTTCCTGAGTGAGCATTACACACTGAAGGTAATTTGTAGCATTAATGTAGCATTCGCGTTAGCATTAGCTTTAGCTAGGCGAGCATCCTCTTAAAGACTTCTTAATAGGACTAGTTGTTATAGATCCCAAAGTAAATTAATCAGCACAGCAGTTGAGGTCCTCTTGGGTGGGGTGGACTTAGTCACTGACTGAGCGGTGCCACCAGCTCGACACATCATCAGTTGTGTGCCCCAGCTTCATCAGGTGTTTCGGCCACTTAACACAATACACCCTCTGCTGGGGTTGGCCCACCACAGGCTGATCAGACCTGGGTGAGTGTCAAGCGGTGGCACCGCACGGTCACTTGGCAGCCCATGTTGCGTCCCTGCGTTTCAGCCACAGCCAGTGACTGCTCCGCTCTGCTGCAGTGGCAAGTTCTTTAATTGCCTTCCGTTGGGCCTGCCCTCTGATCCCCACCTCCTTCAGGAGCCTTGTGGTGGACCTTGCTACAAAGCCTCTGCAGCCGACCTCCACTGGCCACACCTTCACGTTCCAGCCCCGCCCCTCTGCTTCAGCTGCTAAGTTGGCATACTCACTTGGTGAGTGGTGTGTTCAAGGTGATGAGCTGTGTTGCTTTTACGCCAAACATATCGTTTTGCATTGTGGCCAAAAAGTTCAATTTTGGTTTCATCTGACCAGAGCACCTTCTTCCACATGTTTGGTGTGTCTCCCAGGTGGCTTGTGGCAAACTTTAAACAAGACTTTTTATGGATATCTTTGAGAAATGGCTTTCTTCTTGCCACTCTTCCATAAAGGCCAGATTTGTGCAGTGTACGACTGATTGTTGTCCTATGGACAGACTCTCCCACCTCAGCTGTAGATCTCTGCAGTTCATCCAGAGTGATCATGGGCCTCTTGGCTGCATCGCTGATCAGTTTTCTCCTTGTTTGAGAAGAAAGTTTGGAAGGACGGCCGGGTCTTGGTAGATTTGCATGGTCTGATGCTCCTTCAATTTCAATATGATGGCTTGCACAGTGCTCCTTGAGATGTTTAAAGCTTGGGAAATCTTTTTGTATCCAAATCCGGCTTTAAACTTCTCCACAACAGTATCTCGGACCTGCCTGGTGTGTTCATTGGTTTTCATATTGCTCTCTGCACTTTAAACAGAACCCTGAGACTATCACAGAGCAGGTGCATTTATACGGAGACTTGATTACACACAGGTGGATTCTATTTATCATCATCGGTCATTTAGGACAACATTGGATCATTCAGAGATCCTCACTGAACTTCTGGAGTGAGTTTGCTGCACTGAAAGTAAAGGGGCCGAATAATATTGCACGCCCCACTTTTCAGTTTTTTATTTGTTAAAAAAGTTTAAATTATCCAATAAATGTTGTTCCACTTCACGATTGTGTCCCACTTGTTGTTGATTCTTGACAAAAAAATTCTATTTCATATCTTTATGTTTGAAGCCTGAAATGTGGCGAAAGGTTGCAAGATTCAAGGGGGCCGAATACTTTTGCAAGGCACTGTATGTCACCGAAACATCACAGAGATTCCTTTTATACTGTAATACCACACCCACAGGAAGTGCACACTATGGCAACAGCAGTGTGACATAAATATGTCACATCTCCTCCCTCCTTACATAACATGTCCCAGAAATAAACACAAAAATACCTCCTGTTTTTCCCCCATTACTTATTACTTATAAATCCAGTCTATCAGGCCTGCCTTATTTACCTGTCGCGTGCAGGATAACGACGTTCAACAGTCACTTCAGATTTTCCACTTGTGGAAACAGGTTCCGATACCGTTTCGTTTGTGCTTTAGACACAATTACAGCAGGATTGTTTGTGTTTGACACATCCGGTAAGCTAGACATTTCTGGTATTTTTGGCTGTTAACCGTTAACCGGCACATTCCGTAAAAGAGGTAAATGTAAGTCTCAACATAATAAGAATATTTCACTTATGTAACTGAGATCATTATATAATGCAAATGAGATTGCTTAAAAGTTGATGGGGACAATTTTGGCATCCTGAAAAGTTGGTAGTGTTTTGTCCCTACCGTCCCTATGCAAACCTAGGCCCTTGGCCGCCGCTAGTGTTAAATAGCCTATAAACCAGCAATGAATGGAAATTAGGGCTGCAGCTATCGAATATTTTAGTAATCGACTGAAAATTATATCGATTAATCGAGTAATCAGATAAAACATTTTTTTTTAGGTAAAGAGCAATTATAAATATAAATGACAAAAAAAGACATTTAATCCAATATTGAACCATTTTCTGTCAATCAATGTCTATATTTTCGATGTACATTGTTGAAAACAGCCAACAATTGCATCTAAGATGTGACTAGAAAAAAAAATTCACTGCTTTCACCCAAAAAACTTCTAGATCTTGTACAAAAAAAACATAAACAAAAAACATATACCTAAAAATGTAATTACAGTTGATAACACACATCACTTGAAAGCTACGTGTTTTTCCCACCTGCTTCAATTCAATTTCCATTTGGGTCAAGCTATTTTAAGTTCTAGTTAAGTTTTAAGTTAGTCCAAACTGTAAGTACTGAAAGGATTTTGAGTTTTTGCAGTGTTCAAAATAAATGTATGATACCTGCTGTATTGGAGCACATTAGAGACCAGTGCTACTTGGTGTTTTATTCAGCAATGACTACTGAGCTAAAACTGACAGTTAGCTTTATTATGTTTTAATTTTACACCCTCATCACTCTACAGCGCTGTGTTTTTACAGATGTATGTAAGACACGTTAGCCACGCATCGACAGTGGTCATAATCAATAGAAACCTAGCCCTCCGAGGGGCTAACGTTATGTGAGCGAGTGACAGTAACTTTATATTTATTAGCGCTGAGAAGTCTACTGCTTAAAGATGGCGGCTGTTTATGAACGCTGCCCAGGCATGGCCGAGTCTGTCATTTCGCATTTAGTCCTATGCATGCGATATCTATGAGACGCATTGGACACTACCTGCTACCACATTCTAGCATCATGCGGACATAGGTTTTAGCAACGTCGGCGTAGTTTGTAGCGGCTGTCGGCAGCAGTACGTTTTTTTTTCTTCTTCTTCTTTTATTGCTTCTTCCTCTACGCACGTGAAGTCAGCGCATTGTCCCGCATTAAAAGGAGTCCGGGCAAAACGTGATGCTTAGAGCTGGCAAAATTAAACGATTCCTCGAGGTGAATAAAATTACTCTGATCAGTTTTTAAACTCGAGTTACTTGAGTTCCTCGAGTATTCGTTTCAGCTCTAGGTATTTACACCAAAAGATATTAACTGGTAACACTTTATTTGACAGCGGCATCATACGGCTATCATAAGACCAAATGAACCACCATGAAGCTTTGAACCAATTGTCTGCAAAGCTTCATTGCTTCAAGAAGCTTCATTTGGCCATCACTGCTCCTTTGCGGTAGACAGTCAACCTCTGCTGTCAACATCTTTGTGATCCAACATGCCTCCTAGCATGCATTTCAGCGCTACGGATGTAAATAACAATCAAAATTTATGTTCTGTGCTAACCATTTCTCAGTTCCTCTTCCAGTTGTTTCATTAATTGGTAGTTATGGTATTTGGTAACACTTTATTTGAGGGTGGCGCCATATGACTGTCATTCGACAATAAGAATTATGACATGACATAGGCAGCATTTATGAATGCATATAACAGATGTCGTTTAGGGGCAGTTTACATGGCGACTCTGCGACACGAAGACTCAATGACTGTGTTGCGGAGTTGCCTCGTATGCATATGGTGTCGGCGAAGACGAAAAATTCTGAATCCTGCCTCAAAAGTGGAAGAATCCGATTGAGGGGGGCTTGCTCAGCATGCATATCAAAGGCTCCCGCGGCGAGAGACAGCGCCGATAACGTCAGCACTCGTACACGTCACATTGGGCGTGTGCAGCGGTGCTACTAAACATTAAAAACAGCAAATATGGCGGAATGTCGGCTTTAATTTACTGTTTTAATAATATTTTTAAATTAAATATGTTGAATGTTTCCATTTTTGTGCCTTTTTGAACAAAAGAAAAATGCCATTGCTTCGAGTGGGCGGGCATATTTTTTCCGGGTTGAGGAGCTTGGTGGGGTCAAAGTGCATCATTTGCTGTCACCTTGTAAATCTGCACTGCCCCCGAGGGCTTGGCATGAGTACTACATCATTTTCATGCAGAATTGCGACATTGTTCGAATGGAGACGGGCCCATTTAGATGCAAATTTGAAATGTTCGGATTCTCGGGGAGTCACCATGTAAACAGCCCCTTAGTGTTATCCGGCAAATGATCTCACTTTTGAAAGATTGTGTAAAAAATCCAAGCTGGACATAAATGGAGTTAGTGACATAATTTGCCAGATAACACCTAATGACATAAGCATTCAGTGATGCCCATAATAGTGTCATGTCATAATTATGACGGTCTTATGACAGTGTTATGACGCCGTTGTCAAATAAAGTGTTGCCTATTAACCCAAATGAAACAACAAATAAGCCGCACTGGACTATAAGCCGCAGGTTTCAAAATGAAGGAAAAAAATAGCGGCTTATAGTCCGAAAATTACGGTAAATGGTGTTTCAACTGCTTGCAGTCACTGTCCCTAAATTGCTTTAGTTTTGAATTGATTAATAATTGAAGGTTGTGCCTCTTGCTGTGCTGTATTTAAATGTTGGATCTCATGGTGGTCAGTGGCGCCTCCAGAAGTTTTTCATAGGGGTGGCCAGATGGGGCCACTTAAAATCTTGGGTTGGCCAAAACTAAAAGCCATAATTTCAGGTTTTCATTATATTATTGCAGTAAAAAAGTCAGGGGAAAACTATCGGAAAGACTTCAGGACACGGCTACTGATATACTTTGGTGTATTGTGTAATATTTGATGTTACTAATGATTTAATGTGCATAGTCCATAACTGTCCAGTCAACATTTTGAGTTCCACAACAATTCTGTTTTATTGTGTTATGTATATATTAGGCATAAGGTGTACATTTAACTAGGGCTGTCAAACAATTAGAATTTTTAATCGAGTTAATCACAGCTTAGAAATTAATCGTAATTAACCGCAATTCAAACCATCTCTAAAATATGCCATATTTTAAATTAAATTATTTTTGGAATGGAAAGATAATACGGATATATACATTCAACATACTGTACATAAGTACTGTATTTGTTTATTATAACAATAAATCCACAAGATGGCATTAACATTATTAACATTCTTTCTGTGAAAGGGATCCACGGATAGAAAGACTTGTAATCCTTAAAGGATAAATGTGAGTTTGTATACTGTGACTAAATATTGCCATGTAGTGTATTTGTTGAGCTTTCAGTAAATGATACTGTAGCGACTTAACTGTTCTGCCCAAATGCATGATGGGAAGTGGTGCAACCATGACTGTGGATGTGGTGGCTGCAAATCCTATATCTTCTCTGCGTTGGGTACACTACAGGGTGTTAAGAAGAAGATCAACGCCTGTCATTCTTCCCCATGTCGCTTCCCACAATATTTATAGTTGCTGTGGGAGAGATGACAAAGCTTTTGCCCATTAAAAGCACGGCCCCAATGAATGCCTGTATCTACTCTACCCATTTGACACTGCCCTTTATCTCTGTAGAGAAGTAAAACGGCGCCATTGTAGGCTGTTTGCGGCAATGCGTGAATGAGTCGTACCGCAAATGCGTTAATTGCGATAAATATTTTCACGTGATTAATTTTTAAAAATTAATTACCGCCCGTTAACGCGATAAATTTAACAGCCCTACATTTAACAAATCAAAATAAATGCATTCATTTGGGATGAAATCCATAACTGATGCTACAACAATCTAACGATATACTGGCAAGCGGAGTGGCCAGTGGGGTGGCCAACCAATTTATAGGGGTGGCTATGGCCACCCCCTGGTGGCGCCACTGATGGTGGTGCTTGGAGAACAAAGAATCTTTGGAGGTGGTACTGTTAAAAAGTATGAGAAACAAAAGTATTTCATCTATATTAATTACTGAAGTAACCAACTAAATAAGACATTAAATGTAATTTCTATTGTGTGTTTTCAGGCTTGGTTCAAAACTCCCTTCAGGGGTCTCTCAGCCTCCAACGTTCGCAAAGCCGCCTTGGGACATTCAACCTGTTGTCCAAGGCTTGAATGAGCCTTCTGTCAGCAACCTGTATCACCATCAGTACCGAACTACTCCAGTCCAACCTTTGGACCACATCCCGCACATTCGAAACCCAATTTTGCGGCAGTATTACCTGCAAGGTAATTTAGACGCCAATAATGAGTGGTGATATTTTTAGTCAAATTTACAACCAACTATAAGGATTTTTGACATGTTTTGTAAAGTCTATGTGAAAATTGTGTGGGGTTTTTTTTGTGATGATGTCAAACACATAACCTTTTGGTTTGATGGCAGGCACCTCATGGGACACCAACACAGCTGTGAAGCAAGAGCTAAAGGGAAAATTATCAAATGCGGGCAAAAGCAGCAGTACGGTCAGTGACAAGTCTCTTCCGATATACACTCACCGGCCACTTTATCATGTACACCTGTCCAACTGCTCGTTAACACTTAATTTCTAATCAGCCAATCACATGGCACCAACTCAGTGCATTTAGGCATGTAGACATGGTTTAAGACAATCTCCTGCAGTTCAAACCGAGCATCAGTATGGGGAGGAAAGGTGATTTGAGTGACTTTGAACGTGGCATGGTTGTTGGTGCCAGAAGGGCTGGTCTGAGTATTTCAGAAACTGCTGATCTACTGGAATTTTCACGCACAACAGTCTCTAGGGTTTCCAGAGAATGGTCCAAAAAAAGAAAAAATATCTAGTGAGCGGGCAGTTCTGTGGGCGGAAATGCCTTGTTGATGTCAGGCGAGAATGGCCAGACTGGTTCGAGCTGATGGAAAGGCAACAGTGACTCAAATAACCACCCGTTACAACCAAGGTAGGCAGAAGAGCATCTCTGAATGCACAGTACGTCGAACTTTGAGGCAGATGGGCTACAGCAGCAGAAGACCACGCCGGGTGCCACTCCTTTCAGCTAAGAACAGGAAACTGAAGCTACAATTTGCACAAGCTCATCGAAATTGGACAATAGAAGATTGGAAAAACGTTGCCCGGTCTGATGAGTCTCGATTTCTGCTGCGACATTCGGATGGTAGGGTCAGAATTTGCGTCAACATGAAAGCATGGATCCATCTAGAGCTGAAACTAGTACTCGAGCAACTCGAGTAACTCGAGTTTAAAAACTGATCCGAGTAATTTTATTCACCTCGAGTAATCGTTTATTCTGACAGCTCTAAGCATCACGTTTTGCTCGGACTACTTTTAATGCGGGACAACGTGCTGTCACGTGCGGAGAGGAAGAAGGGAAAAAAAAAAAAATTACTGCAGCCGACAGCCGCCACAAACGACGCCGACGTTGCTAAATACTAGCCCGCACGATGCTACGTTGGTACAGGCAGCAGCTGATAAGTCTCATAGAGATCACATGTATGTTGAACTAGATGCCCAATGACAGACTCGGCCACGTCTGGGCAGTGTTAGTAAACAGCCGCCATCTTAAAGCAGTAGAGCGCTAAGCGGTAATAAAGAGTGCTTAGCGCTAATAAATAAAATTAACGTTACTGTCGCTACTAGCTCACGTAACGTTACGTTAGCCCTGCAGAGGGCTAGGTTTCAATTAATTATGACCACTGTCGATGCGTGGCTAACGTGTCTTACATACAGGCTTTAACATAACATAGCATTGTGGAGTGATGAGGGTGTAAAATAAAAACTTAATCATGCTAACTATCAATTTTAGCTCAGTAGTCATTGCTGGATAAAACACCAAGTAGCACTGGTCCCTAATGTGCTCCAATACAGCCTGTATCATACATTTATTTTGAACACTGCAAAAACTCAAAATCCTATCAGAACTTAGTTTAGACTAACTTAAAACTTAACTAGAACTTAAAAATGGCTTGACACAAAGAGAAATTCAATTGAAACACGTGGGAAAAAATCCTTTTAAGTGATGTGTGTTATCAAGCGTAACGGCATTTTTAGGTAAGATTTTTTTTTTAAAATAAGATCTAAAAGTTTTTTGAGTGAAAGCAGTGAATTAGTCTTTTTTTAATTGTAGTTACATCTGAGATGCAATTGTTGGCTGTTTTCAACAATATACATCGAAAATAAAGACATTGACTGAAAATGGTTCAAAATAGATGAAATGTCTTGTTTTCTCATGTATATTTATAATTGCTCTTCACCTAAAAATATATTTGTTTTATCCGATCACTCGATTAACCTATAGAATTTTCAGTCGATTACTCGATTACTAAAATATTCGATAGCTGCAGCCCTTGATCCATCCTGCCTTGTATCAACAGTTCAGGCTGGTGGTGGTGGTGCAATGGTGTGGGGAATATTTTCTTGGCACTCTTTGGGCCCCTTGGTACCAATTGAGCATCGTTGGAACGCCACAGCCTACCTGAGTATTGTTGCTGACCATATCCATCCCAACTTCTGATGGCTACTTTCAGCAGGATAATGCGCCATGTCATAAAGCTGGAATCATCTCAGACTGGTTTCTTGAACATAACAATGAGTTCACTGTACTCAAATGGTCTCAACAGTCACCAGATCTCAATCCAATAGAGCATCTTTGGGATGTGGTGGAACGAGAGATTCGCATCATAGATGTGCAGCCGACAAATCTGCACCAACTGTGTGATGCCATCATGTCAATATGGACCAAACTCTCTGAGGAATGCTTCCAGCACCTTATTGAATCTCTGCCACGAAGAATTGAGGCAGTTCTTAAGGCAAAAGGGGGTCCAACCCGTTACTAGCATCGTGTACTTAATAAAGTGGCCGGTGAGTGTAAGTCTTTGACCTGTTTCTTAAAGGGCTAAGGAAAGGGATGCTGGGAAATGTTATCTCGAGGATGTAAAACTTCAGAAGCGTACCCTGCAGATATGACTTTTATGTGTTTGAAATGATAAGGAAAGAGTGTCCACTGTCCAACGTTCAGTTCGCTGACAAGTGCTCCGGTTCGCATGGGTTTACTGAATGTATTTCAGAGCCTCCATGGAAAATACAGTCGGAGGAATGTATTTTCTGATGTCTTCACTAAGGTAGTGTCGCTTTTTTACATTCAAAAACGAAGCTCTTGATTGGGAATAATTAACTAGTCGTTGTGTCTTTTAGACAAACATGTTCTTGCGACTGGACCGATTTACTTTGACCTTTGAGCAGAAATTTGTTGCATTGCTATGGTTACCTGGTGCTCCTTAAATGACTGGTTTATTTAAGGGGACACCTGACTTAAAAAGGAAAGAAATCATTACTAACTGCTTTGGTCCTCAAACAAGACCATTGCCTCTTGTTAACTTCTGTTTATTCGATTGTGCTTGAATATGAAACGGTCTAAAATGGTCAGAGATTCAACTCATTTTTGTGCCATTGAAAATGTTACATTGTCATAATACTCATTTTCACTAGGATTTTATTTTGTCACAAAAATGCTCTATTTTGCCAGAGGATTGCTGTATTTTTTGTTAGTTGCGATTTTGCCACCAACCATGTTGATGCTTTATAATAATAATAATACATTTTATTTGTAGAGCGCTTTTACCAATGCTCAAAGACGCTTTAGAGTAGGAACAGAAACAGCAAACAACGTGAACAGAACAAAACAAAGAAAATAATTATAAGTTAAAAGCTAGTTTGAAAAGGTGAGTTTTTAACAGTTTTTTGAATGTGGGAAGGTCTGAACAGGAACAAATGGGTTTTGGGAGTGAGTTCCAAAGGGAGGAAAATCTAAATACTTCCTAAGTACAGTAGTATGAAAAAATGTCAACTTTTTGGAATTTCGTTTCTGCATAAAATCACCAAATGTGATCTGATCTTTGTCAAAATCACACAGATGAAAAAAAACAGTGTCTGCTTTAACGAAAACCACCCAAACATTTACAAGGTTTCATTAGAGGTGGGAATCTTGGGACACCTAATGATTCGATTACGATTCAGAGGCTCCGATTCGATTATTGATGCTGCCCCCCCTTTAATGTTTTGTACATTAGTTCCCAAATTGTTCATAAATTCATGACTTCTTTTACCTTTGCCCTACTGGCCCAAAATGTCATAATCGTTCTCGTCAAATCACTTACCTGCATATTTTAGTTATAGGCTAATCTGTTATCAAATTATTGCGAAATTCCTTTTCTGACTTCTATGACCTTTGACCTCATTACCCCAAAATGTTTTCACCTCTTTTGTTACATATTGCAAATATATACTGCACGTTTTATAACAATCAGCCAATAAGTAATGATGAATTACAAACGGGACAAACAATTATCGTTTCAAATATTCTGTTCCTATATAATTTGTTGACCTTGTTTTTTTTTCGTTCTCCACCCAGGATGAGTCAGTGTTCAGTATCTCATCCCGGTTCGGCGGCAGTGACACAGCTCCCTGCTCGCATTCCCGGTCACAATCGTCACCTTTGTGCTCTGCTCTTTTCCGTATGGAGGTAGGAGTCAGCACTTGTCACATGATGCTATTTCAATTGTTATTGTTGTTGTTATTATTGCCTGGATTTTACAGGCAAAACAGTACCTGCAAATGACTGCAGCAAGTGTAATGACCAAAAATCTGACTTTTATGATCCATGCTGATCGATATACATTCATATGCTTATTTTACCGTGGCTCTCATGTCTTAAATGGTGTCATGTGGAGCTCTGCTATGAGTACAAACACCGAGAAAGGAGGGGGAAAATGCAGGCAGAAAGAGGAAGTACTTGACTGTTGCCGAGCTATAGTCGGTTTCAGTCACTCATACCATGGCCTTCTTTGCAAAGCAGCAGCAAGCAGAGGAGGGAAAGAGCACCGTAGAAGCCAGCTTGGTTGCTTCTAAGAAGAGGATGATGCTGGAGATGGACTCAGATATCTCGGATCGACATGCTGCTCCTGCCCAGTCACCTTTGCCGGAAGCAGAATATGACAAACTACTGGTAAGCATATATTGTCTGGTTTTTATACTGGTAAATATTACTTAATTGCTTAACCCTTCATTTATATTCAGTGGCGCCTCCAGAAATTTTTCATAGGGGTGGCCAGATGGGGCCACTTTAAAATCTTGGGGTGGCCAAAACTAAAAGCCATAATTTTAGGTTTTCATTATATTATTGCAGTAACAAGGTCAGGGGAAAACTATCAGAAAGACTTAAGGACACGGCTACTGATATACTTTGGTGTATTGTGTAATATTTGATGTTACTAATGATTTAATGTGCATAGTCCGTAACTGTCCAGTCAACATTTTGAGTTCCACAACAATTCTGTTTTATTGTGTTATGCATATATTAGGCATAAGGTGTACATTTAACCAGGACTGTCAAACAAATTAAATTTTTAATCGAGTTAATCACAGCTTAAAAATGAATTAATGGTAATTAATCGCAATTCAAACCATCTCTAAAATATGCCATATTTTTCTGTAAATTATTGTCAGAATGGAAAGATAAGACAAGACGGATATATACATTCAACATGCTGTACATAAGTACTGTATTTGTTTATTATAACAATAACCCACAAGATGGCATTAACATTATTAACATTCATTCTGTGAAATGGATCCACGGATAGAAAGACTTGTAATTCTTAAAGGATAAATGTGAGTTTGTATATTGTGACTAAATATTGCCATCTAGTGTATTTGTTGAGCTTTCAGTAAATGATACTGTAGCGACTTAACTGTTCTGCCCAAATGCATGATGGGAAGTGGTGAAACCATGACTGTGTGTGGTGGCTGCAAATGCTATATCTTCTCTGCGTTAGATACACTACAGCGTGTTAAGAAAAAGATCATCTCCTGTCATTTTTCCCCACGTTGCTTCCGGCAATATATATAGTTGCTGTGGGAGAGATGACAAAGCTTTTGCCAATTAAGAGCACGGCCCCAATGAATGCTTTTATCTACTCCACTCATTTGACACTGCCTCTTATCTCTGTATAGAAGTAAAACGGCGCCATTGTGGGCTGTTTGCGGCAATGCGTGAATGAGTTGTACTGCAAATGCGTTAATTGCGATAAATATTTTCACATGATTAATTTTAAAAAATTAATTACCGCCCGTTAACGCGATAAATTTGACAGCCCTACTTTTAACAAAACAAAATAAATGCATTCATTTGGGATGAAATGCATAACTGATGCAACAACAATCTAACAATATACTGGCAAGCGGGGTGGCCAGTGGGGTGCCCAACCAATTTATAGGGGTGGCCGTGGCCACCCCTGGCCACCCCCTGGTGGCGCCACTGTTTATATTCAATAAGAAGGGTGATTTCCGTAATTGCCGCTACTTTTTTCCCCTCATTTTGAATCCTGCGGCTTATAGTCCACTGTGGCTTGTTTATTGATTTATTTGGGTTAATAGGTAACACTTTTTTTGACCGCAGCGTCATAAGACTGCCGTAAGACCGTCATAACTATGACATGACATTATTGTAGGCATTAATGAATGCTTATGACAGGTGTCATTAAGTGTCATTTGGCAAACTATGTCACGAACTCCATTTATGTCCAGCTCTGATCTTTTACTTCCATTCAAAAGGGAGATAATTTGCCGGATGACACAAAATGACATCTGTCATAAGCATTGATTAATGGTCATGGCAGTGTCATGTCATAATTATGATGGTCTCTGACAGTCTGCTGGCACCACTGTCACATAGGCTGTTACCAAATTCCATAACTAGAAATTATTAAAACAACTAGAACAGTAACTGAAGAAAAAAATAGCACAGAACATTGATGTTATTTTCAACCGTTGCACTGCAATGCATGTTAGAAGGAATGTTGGATGACAACAGCGTTGACAGCAGGTGGCAGTAGAGGTTGACTGTCTCCCCCAAGAGAACAGTGATGGCCAAATGAAGCTCCTTGAGGCAATGAAGCGTTGCAGCCAATTGGTTCAATGCTTTACGGTGGTTCATTTGGTGTTATGACAGTCTTATGATGCCGCTGTCAAATAAAGTGTTACCGGTTGATATCTTTTGGTGTAAATATCCCATAATACAGTGTGGACAGCTGCGGCTTATAGTCCAATGCGGCTTATCTAGGAACAAATGCCGTTTTCGTGTCAAATTTGGTGGGTGGCGGATTATAGTCAGGTGCACCTTATAGTGCGAAAATTACGGTAATTAAACTTTTATGGCCTTATATTGGTATCAAAAGTTGATTGAACAGTTTTTAGAAAGTGTTCTGTATATATAAATAGACACTATTTGTCCAGCATACAGCATGAGTTTATTATTTGTTCAATTTAAACTCAATTGTTATTACGCCTAACTGCTCTTCAGTGCTTATTGTAAAGAATAATACACAAAGTTCCTGAATGATAAAGGGTAGAAATTGATCCGAAAATGTGTATGTAATAATAATACATTTTATTTATAACGCACTTCACAATGGAAAAACAAATCTCAAGGTTATTTAAAATGTAATTTTCAATACCTGACTTAAAACTTGAACCTCTGTTGTCACTGTAAAAACAAGAAAGTATGTTTATTCAAAATATTGTAATTGATGGTGCATTCATTTAATCTTAATTACCGTAATTTTCAGACTATAAGGCGCACCAGAGTATAAGCTGCCACCCACCAAATTTGACACGAAAACGGCTTTTTTTCCCCATAGATAAGCCGCACCTGACTATACGCTGCAGCTGTCCTCACTGTATTATGAGATATTTACACCAAACATACCATTTTATTTGACAGCAGCATCATAATACTGTCATAAGACCAAATTAACCACCATGAACTAATTGGCTGCCAATCTTCATTGCTTCAAGAAGCTTCATTTGGCCATTACTTCTCCCTTGGAGGAGACAGTCAACCTCTGCTGCCACCGAATGTAAAAACTGTAATCCTCCAACATGCCTCCTAGCATGCATTGCAGCCATACAAATGTAAATACCAATTAAAAATTCATGTTCTGTCCAAATTATTTCTTCAGTTACTTTTCCAGTTGTTTCACGAATTGCTAGTGATGGTATTCGGTAACACTTTATTTGACAGTGGTGCCATAAGAGTGTCATAAGACCATCATAATTATGACATGACACTGCCATGAGCATTAATGAATGCTTATGGCAGATGTCATTTTGTGTCTTCTGGCAAATTATCTCACTTTTAAATGGATGTAAAAGATCGGAGCTGGACATAAATGGAGTTAGTGACATAATTTGCCACTGTACTATTATTAATAAAAGCAGCAGTATTAAGTAATTTCTTAATAAATAACTGGGGAAATAACTTATACATATAAAAGCATAATGTTTGCCATGCTTGCTAATAACAAGCCTTCAAATCTTACAATGTAATCCATGTTACTATGCAAACTTGTGAACTTTGAACATTAGCGGCTAGCGTGAGCCATACACTTATGCCTGCTAAACAAACACTATTACGTTGATACTCAGTTGTAAAAAGTGGTTGTTTATAGATGGAACATTTTTCAATGGTGGGAACTGACAAAGTATAAAAAATTGGGGTGATACTTAGGCAAAGTACAGATTCTGAAAACATCACAAAAAATGGAGCAATTCCCTTTTTTGCTGCACTTTACTCAATTCATAATAATAAGTCTGAATAAACAGGGACTATGTTAAAGTGGAGTAAGATGTTTGCCATCCATTGCCTATTTAAGATAATTTCATGAATAAATGCATGAATGAATAAGCTATGGGGAATGCATTGTAGTGTTTTGGCCTCTCCCAAAAAATGCCAGCATTTTGTGTTCAATCGTTGTTCGTTTTATTCTTATAAAATACCCACAATTCAGTTTTGTTTTTTGGCTTTTTTTAATAGCTGAGCTTAAGAAGAAGCAAAGCTCTGACGGCATGTTATTTTCAGAATGGGTACATTTTACTTTTTTTTTTTTTTTTTTTTTTTAAATTTGAGGAAAAGGTTTCGTACCATAGTTTACTTTTTTTTTAAAAAAATTGAATCAGTCGTTCACTTAGCAAACTAATCTTCTTGATGCAAACAGGATGTAGAGGCGGTTCCAATGCCTGACGGACAGCTTTGCCTTTTGGCCCTACCGCCCGAATGCTGCCCGGGCGAGGGACCAGATGCCACGCCTTACCTCAAATTGTTCTGCCGCCACATCACTGACCGTAAGGTAAGTACTACTGGAGGTACCTTAAGTCCCTTTCACATACACCTGAACACCGTTTAAATCCCGGGATTTAAATGGGCAGCCCTTGTGTGTGAAAGCGATTTCCCGGGTCGACTGATGCGGACATTTACCGAGTTGCGTCTTAGTATATTGTCCTGGAAAGTCCCGGGACGAGGCGTATGTGAAAGCTAGCGTTAAATTCCTGGGTCACAGCGCGATGGCTGATGACGTAAATATAATGGGCTGCCGATCGTCACTTCTTCTTTCTTCGCAGTAAGACGAAAAGTGGTAAACAAACATCGCAATTATCAACATAGCAAGCTGGAAATAGCAAAATTAAACTGAAAACATAACGAAATTAATCTGCTGCTGGATTGTAGAGCCGAGGAAGAGAGTTCATCTTTGGAAATGCGTGGTTTATTTTGTTGCCGATGCCGACCAAAAAGGACGTAATGTTATAAAGTCGCGCCAGCCGCCCTCCCCACACAGAGTCTGCAACCCGGGACAAGTGAAAGTGTCCAACCTGCGTCATTCCAGGGGTATCACACGGAAATTTACCGGGATACAAGTCTGAAAGGGACTTTAGTGTCTGGTCAGCCATCAATTAAAGAGCATACGACACGAGAAAAAAAGTCTTAAATGGCATTATTATGTGAATTAGAATCATATTTTGAGACAATTCGGCTATATACAACAATTTAGCAAAGCGCAGATGACGAGAAATTAGTCTTTTAATCTGCCGGTTAGCCACGCCTACCATTATAGGGCTTTAGCGTCCCCAACAGGTGGATGACGTCAGCGGTAGACTGGGCTCATCGGTTTTACTATTCAGCCCATTGAGGGGGAATTATTCAGAACGAAGAAAACGCGACGAAGAGTGCAGCAAAATGTCATTGTTTCAGTCTCTCTACTCCAATATTTTTACAGGATATTCTTTTTATCCAAGTATTTTCCCCAATTGCTAAATAAATGGCATGGTCATGACAAATAACAGTCTTGTGCTGAATGGAATATGAAATAATAAAAATGCATTTATTCAGGACGACATGGCAAAATTACTCCATAATGGTCAAAACTGTCGACTTCACCTTTACTGTCGCACCTCCCGAACGATATTTTATGACACCTAAATCGGACATATGTCATTCATTTCCCTTCCCCGGCTTCGGAGAATGTAAACAAACCAGAAGGCGTGACAGCTAGCCGACATGCTAACCCGAACCGAGTGATGTTTCAAAGTCTTCGAAGCGGAAAATCACACATACTGTAACTAGCCTGGATTATTTGACATGACGACCCGGTTGTCGATTGTCTTCGCGGATCGGCAAACCGCCCGGCGGAGAGCAATTTACAGTTCGTTCCCCGGAGGAGGGTGGCTGGAGTTGTTATGCAGCTAATGAGCATGAGGAGAGCTTTTTACATGCCCATCAATGATCAAACGTAAGTAGTCCTTTATTTAAAGGAAGTTTGTAGTGTTTACTTTGTAATCGCTGTATTCGCATTTGACATAATACAAAACAAGATGTTTACTCACTTCCTCGTAAGTCCAATGGTCCCACAGTAAATATCCACGGTGAATGGGAACCTTTTGAAACTCCAAAAAGGCGCATACGCCTCTCCCTCATACAGAATGATTTTTCTGCAGCCGTTTGGCTGGCGTGATGCGAAAAATAAACGTATTAATCCGCAAAATCTGCTGAATCCGTCGTCCTCATACACAACAGTACACTGTAGCGTGAAGAGGACGTCTTCTACCGTACACGTCACAGCGCCCTCCTCCTCAATGCGAGACCGAAGCCGGAAGTCACTCATTTTCATGGCGCGGGATTCAAAAAACTAAATAAAAATAGCGATCGCTTCCACACACATCCAAGCGGTCCATATCATTCAGGGGCATAAAATACCGCGTGTATTATGAAATAAACATGCTTTTTCGTGTCACATGCACTTTAAAATGTATTATTACAGGGCATCGTTTCCGGTATCCTCCTGGTGACGACAAACAAGCTCTTTTTCGACCCGTGCAAGACGCACCCACTAGTGAAGGAGCACGGCTGCGAGGAGTACCTCCTGTCATGCTCCGTAGACAAGCTAGTGTCTGTTTCGTTCTTCTCCGACATCTCACATGTTCGTTTTCACTCCTCCCAGCAGAGGTAAATACAGTAAATTGCTAACGAGTACATGTTTTGCAACAGTTTCATATACTGTATACATTGTATGTTGTCAAGTCGTTCTAATCTAAAGTTCTTTGCTTTTTAGAAGAAAAGGGAAAAAACTTTTCCACAGGATCAAAACTGCCAAAAGCCAAGAGCAGAAGGGGGAGTCACTTTCACTTCTAGAACCTGGAGCACTTTCCAATTTGAGCCTTAATGAAGAAACTGCTGCAGGAATTGAGCAAACTGATAGTGAAAACGCGTCTGAAAAAAAACAGCTTGATAAAAGCCCATCTGAGGTGTTGTCGGAAGCTTCTGGAGGTGCTCTAGGTGTGGCCGCTACCTTCTGCTGCGGAGCTCCAGAGTTGCCCGGTCAAGGGAGGACTGATGAGTTGCCGTCTTCTTCTGTGAGCAGCCCGACTCCAGGTACCTACATTTGTGTGATGTGTTGTAACAGTGTTGTTTTTGGCAGCCATCTTCATTTTCGTCTTAGACTTATGTACAGAAATACTTATTAGTCATATTTTAATCATTTCAAAATGTGTTCGTCTTCATCTCGTTTTAGTCAACCAAAACTCTGACAAATTTCGTCTAGTTTTAGTCGACAATTCCAAAACGTCTTTGTTCAGTAAACTTCAAAAGTTTTAGTCCATGAATAAATACATTAAAGGTTTCCAACAATTTTGAATTAACATGACGGACGAGCACATAACTGTACTCTACAAGGATGCCACCATTTTCTTGATGAAAATATTTACTTAGCAGGAAAAAAAGCACGTTATTGGCAATTAATTAAACTCATCTGGATGCCATGAGCTGTATGTGAAATGTTTTTCAAGAGTTAAGGAAGACAACCGCGCTAAATGCTAATGCTAACGCGAACACTATGCTAACGCAAGAAGTTAGTTTAGTGTGTCATGATCACTCAGCTCAGACCTTTAAAGGCTAAAGCAGTACTTCTCAAATAGTGGGGCGCGCCCCCCCAGGGGGGCGCAGAGCGATGCCAGGGGTGGCACATGTGACCTCGGGGAACATGTTTTTTTTTTTTTTTTTTTTGCTGTACTAGAATAAAGTGTACTTGCACATCCACTCAGCTGGTGGCAGTGGCGCTCTCATTTTCAAAGTGCACGCAGTATTTTTGAAGTAAGCAAGAGCACACAGTAGAGAGATATGAAGAGCTGTGCGCCGTTTTCAAAAGCCGTTTTCCGGCCGGACTCGCGCAGCGACCCACTGTCTTCTCCGGTTCTCACTTGTCCGCCCGAGAAGTACTATTTTCGGCTTGGGATAGTCACGACTACCGCCCTCACCCTCTCCCTCGGCCGCCGAGAATGCGCTTTTTGCGGGCCGTTTGCCTTTTGGCTTTGACATTTAATACAGTTGTAGATGAGGAAAGACCACTGTTTACTGTGTCTAAAAATGATTATAGCGGACAGCCGGAAGCCAAATCAATTAAGACGCCACTTAAAGACATTAGACCCCAATCTCATTGATAAGCCGCTTGGTTGTTTTTCAGCGAAAACGTGCCGAATATTGCCAACAATCGTCCCGCTTTGTCAGTGTTATATCAGTAAACCAGTGAGCACTGTTAGCATGCTCAGTGCAAAATAACCCAACACCACTGCAAACTGTAGGTGATACTATGAGCAGCGAGCAGCGAAAATAAAAACTGTCCTTCTGTCCAAAAACTTTTTTTTTTTTTTTTTTTCTTCTTCTATTCAGTTTTGTTTTTTCGGTAAAATTTTTTGGCATATTGTCCTCATGAGTTAATGTTTCTAATCAATTTGAATTTGTTATTATTTACTGATTTTATTTTTCAGTATCAAATGGTAAAAAAGGTACCTTGAGTGTATTTTTACAGTTTGGATGCGACTTTTTTTTTTTTTTTAATTCAGGCAAATTGATGCGCGTTAAGTCTTTTCTGTTACAAACAAAACAATGTTAATAAAGTTATACTATATTGATCTGTTAGTTTCTCTAATAGAAAAAAAGGACACAATGTGAGGCAGAGGCGTACTTATAATAGTAATGTTATAGACAAATGATACTATTTACAGTGGCGGCAGAGTTTTGGAGGGGCGCGAAACATTTACGTCTTCCTTGGGGGGGCGTAACAGAAAATAATTGAGAAGCACTGGGCTAAACCAACATGCCAAAATAAGAAAGCAAAACTTAACAATCAGCACCTGACCCATACCGTATTTTTCGGACTATAAGTCGCAGTTTTTTCTTTTTCATAGTTTGGCTGGGGGTGCGACTTATACTCTGGAGCGACTTATGTGTGAAATTATTAACACATTATTATATCATTTCACATGTTATTTTGGTGGTTTGGATTGAAACTGATAGCTTGGTAAACTTGTTTGCATGTTATTGTTATCTGAAAAACGGCTATGTTACGTTAACATACTAGCCATGTTCATGCTTCATGTACCATTATCATAATGTACACTTATTCAGCATGTTGTTCTCTATTGTATTTTTATTTTAAATTGGCTTTCAAGATGACATATCTGTTCTATGTGTTGGATTTTATCAAGTAAATTTCCCCCAAAAATGTGACTTATACTCCAGTGCGACTTGCATGTTTTTTTTTTACCTCTTAATTGCGCATTTTTGGGCTGGTACGACTTAGGGGCAGTTTACATGGCGACTCTGCAACACAAAGACGCAATGACTGAGTAGCGGAATCACCTTGCGTGCATATGGTGTCGGCGAAGAAGAAAAATTCGGAATCCTGCCTCCAAAGTGGAAGAATCAGATTGCGGGGGATTGAGAGGGGCTTGCTTCGCATGAATATCAAAAGCTCCCGTGGCGAGAGACCGTGCCGATAATGTCAGCACTCGTACACGTCACATTGGGCGTGTGCAGCTGTGCTACTAAACATTAAAAACAGCAAATATGGCGGAATGTCGGCTTTAATTTACTGTTTTAATAATATTTTTAAATTAAGTATGTTGAATGTTTCCATTTTTGTGCCTTTTTGAACAAAAGAAAAATGCCATCGCTTCAAGTGGGCGGGCATATTTTTTTTCGGGCTGAGGAGCTTGTTGGGGTCAAAGTGCATCATTCGCTGTCGCCTTGTAAATCTGCACTGCCCCCTAGGGCCTGGCATGAATACTACATCGTTTTCATGCGGAATTTCGACATTGTTCGAATGGAGACGGGCCCATATGAATGCAAATTTGAAATTTTTCGTATTCTCGGAGAGTCACCATGTAAACGGCCCTTTATACTCCGGTGCAACTTATAGTCCGAAAACTACGGTATGTTTCACAAAAGGAGCCGGGAATGAGCACAGGCTGAGCACGGTGAGTAAGTGTGTATGTGTGGGGCTGATATTATTGACTCAACCAAACACTGCTAAATGCGTGCTAACTACACATACAATAAGAAAATATCCCACATTGTGAATTTATGACGGAATGATGAGTTTTCGTCTCATTCTCGTGTTGTCAGATGACAACTGACATCCATCTCGTTATGTTTTAGTCACCCAAGACATGTTTTCAGCACGTCATCGTGATATCATTGTCATGAAAAAATTGTTCGTTGACGAAATATTTTCGTTATCGTCATCGTTGACGAAAATAACACTGGCTCAGTAAGTACTACAAAATTGATAATGCATGTTCTTTTAAAATCTACAGTGTCTGAAAGGTCCCCAGCAGGAAGTCCCAGGTGTGTTATGTTTGTCCGACTGCGGGTTCAGTCGTCTGCTGGACAGAAAAGGCGTGTTGGAGGGTTTCAGTTTGGCGTGACTGAGCCGACCGCTGCCGTACGGGAAGCTTGGATTGCACTTTCACAAGAGAGGTACACTGACTAATGCTGTGAATGTGTGCTGTAAAGAGCATACGACAGGAGAAAAAAAGTCTTAAATGGCATTATTATGTGAATTAGAATCCTATTTTGAGACGATTCGACGATATACAACAATTTAGCAAAGCGCAGATGACGAGAAATTAGTCTTTTAATCTGCCGGTTAGCCACGCCTACCATAATAGGGCTTTAGCGTCCCCAACAGGTGGATGATGTCAGCGGTAGACTGGGCTCATCGGTTTTACTATTCAGCCCATTGAGGGGGAATTATTCAGAACGAGGAAAACGCGACGAAGAGAGCCGCAAAATGTCATTGTTTCAGTCTCTCTAATCCAATATTTTTACAGGATATTCTTTTTATCCAAGTATTTTTCCCCAATAACTATATAAATGGCTTGAGAAGGACCAGTCAGCCCGTTGAGGGGGAACTATTCACAACGAGGAAAACGCGACGAAGAGAGCTGTAAAATGTCATTGTTTCTCTCTCTTTACTTCACTATTTTTACAGGATATTCTTTTTATCCAAGTATTTTCCCAATTGCTAAATAAATGGCATGGTCATGACAAATAACAGTCTTGTGCTAAATGGAATATGAAATAATAAAATGCATTTATTCAGTACGACATGGCAAAATTACTCCATAATGGTCAAAACTGTCGACTTCACCTTTACTGTCGCGCCTCCCGAACGATATTTTATGACACCTAAATCGGACATATGTCATTTCCCTTCCCTGGCTTCGGAGAATGTAAACAAACCAAAAGGTGTGACAGCTAACCGACATGCTAACCCAAACCAAGTGATGTTTCAAAGTCTTCGAAGCGGAAAATCACACATAACTAGCCTGGATTTATTGACATGACGACTGGGTTGTCGATTGTCTTTGCGGATCGGCAAACCGCCCGGTGGAGGGCAATTTACAGTTTGTTCCCCGGAGGAGGGCGGCTGCAGTTGTTGTGCAGCTAACGTGCTGCTAATGAGCATGAGGAGAGCTTTTTACATGCCTATCAATGATCAAATGTAAGTAGTCCTTTATTTAAAGAAAGTTTGTAGTGTTTACTTTGTAATCGCTGTATTAATATTTGACATAATACAAAACAAGATGTTTACTCACTTCCTCCTAAGTCCAATGGTCACACAGTAAATATCCACGGTGAATGGGAACCTTTTGAAACTCCAAAAAGGCGCATACGCCTCTCCCTCATACAGAATGATTTTTCTGCAGCCGTTTGGCTGGCGTGATGCGAAAAATAAACGTATTAATCCGCAAAATCAGCTGAATCCTTCGTCCTCATACACAACAGTACGCTGTATAGTGAAGAGGACGTCTTCTACCGTACACGTCACAGCGCTCTCCTCCTCAATGAAAGACCGAAGCCGGAAGTCACTCATTTTCATGGCGTGGGATTCAAAAACCTAAATAAATATAGCGATCGCTTCCACACACATCCAAGCGGTCCATATCATTCAGGAGCATAAAATACCGCGCGTATTGTGAAATAAACATGCTTTTTCGTGTCACATGCACTTTAAGGCCAAAGTAACATATTTTATTATAAGGTCGCTAGGAAAGCTAACAGGTATTATCCAGCCAATTGAACTGTTTTCTGAAAGGTTAACTGTATCTAGGGCTGCAGCTATTGATTATTTTAGTAGTTGATGAAGCTATCAACTCGGTAGTTCGAATAATCGAGTAATCGGATTAAGAACATTTAAAATAGGATAGAATAGAATAGCACTTTATTGTCATTATACGGTTGTACAATGAAATTGTGGAGCATCTCCCTTTACAGTGCATGACAAGTAAAAAAAAAAATCTCGAGAGTGGTTTGCAATAATTAAGCATAAAATCTAAATAAATATAAAACATGTATAAGGTAGTCCTACATTGGGGCAAATAAGTATTTAGTCAACCACTAATTGTGCAAGTTCTCCCACTTGAAAATATTAGAGAGGCCTGTAATTTTCAACATGGGTAAACCTCAACCATGAAAGACAGAATGTGGAAAAAAAAATACAGAAAATCACATTGTATGATTTTTTAAAAAAATATTTGCAAATCATGGTGGAAAATAAGTATTTGGTCAATCCCAAAAGTTCATCTCAATACTTTGTTATGTACCCTTTGTTGGCAATAACGGATGTCAAACGTTTTCTGTAACTCTTCACAAGCTTTTCACACACTGTTGCTGGTATTTTGGCCCATTCCTCCTTACATATCTCCCCTAGAGCAGTGACTTTTTGGGGCTGTCGTTGGGCAACACGGACTTTCAACTCCCTCTTCACCCAGTGGCATCAAAATGATAACAAGAACGGGGAGCAAAAATCCCAGAACCACACCGGGGGACCTAGTGAATGACCTACAGAGAGCTGGGACCACAGTAACAAAGGCTACTATCAGTAACACAATGTGCCGCCAGGGACTCAAATCCTGCACTGCCAGACGTGTCCCCCTGCTAAAGAAAGTACACGTCCAGACCCGTCTGCGGTTCGCTAGGAAGCATTTGGATGATCCAGAAGAGGACTGGGAGAATGTGTTATGGTCAGATGAAACCAAAATAGAACTTTTTGGTAGAAACACAGGTTCTTATGTTTAGAGGAAATAGAATACTGAATTGCACCATACCCACTGTGAAGCATGGGGGTGGAAACATCATGCTTTGGGGCTGTTTTTCTGCAAAGGGACCAGGACGACTGATCTGTGTAAAGAAAAGAATGAATGGGCCCATGTATCGAGAGATTTTGAGTAAAAATCTCCTTCCATCAGCAAGGGCATTGAAGATGAGACGTGGCTGGGTCTTTCAGCATGACAATGATCCCAAACACACATCCAGGGCAACAAAGGAGTGGCTTCGTAAGAAGCATTTTCAGGTCCTGGAGTGGCCTAGCCAGTCTCCAGATCCCAAACCCCATAGAAAATCTTTGGAGGGAGTTGAAAGTCAGTGTTGCCCAACGACAGCCCCAAAACATCACTGCTCTAGAGGAGAACTGCATGGAGGAATGGGCCAAAATACCAGCAACAGTGTGTGAAAAGCTTGTGAAGAGTTACAGAAAATGTTTGGCCTCCGTTATTACCAACAAAGGGTACATAACAAAGTACTGAGATGAACTTTTGGTATTGACCAAATACTTATTTTCCACCATGATTTGCAAATAAATTCGTTAAAAATAAAATAATGTGTTTTTCTGTTTTTTTTTAATCCACATTCTGTCTCTCATGGTTGAGTTTTACTCATGTTGACAATTACAGGCCTCTCTAATATCTTCAAGTGGGAGAACTTGCACAATTAGTGGTTGACTAAATACTTATTTGCCCCACTGTATGTTCAGGCAGTGCAAATTATTGAAGTGAAGTCGCAGCAGTTGACAGTGAAGGCATTGAATATTGCACAATTAAAAATCTTGAAAGTGGCTTGCAAGAATAAAAGTATAAAATATAAATAGTATAATATATGTATGAGGTAGTCCCATGTTCAGGCAGTGCAAATAATTGAAGTAGCAGCAGTTGACAGTGAAGGCATTGAATATTGCAGATTAAGATTGCACGTGAATACGTATTGCACATAGAATATGTGTGAATAGAAGTTGCAGAAGTTGACAGTGAGGCATTGAATATTGCACTTAGTAAGTATTGCACGTAGTATATTGCATGTAAATGAATGTTGGACACTGGGTGATGTGGTGTTATACATTGCAGAATAAATTTTAGGAGAAGTAAACAATGCAGAATTGCGCTTTCATTTAAAAATAAATCAAAATACTTAAGCTTAGCTTCAAATGGTAAAATAAATTAGGACCTAAGTACAACAAAAGAACAATTGACTAACTTGCATGGCAAAAGTCTGCTAGCTTACATGTATATAAAATGCTAACGATTTTTAGCAATGCTCTTAAAAAAATTGTTCAAACAAATATTCCAACAAAAAACGGCTACCCATAAACTAAATAACAAATGCATAAAAAATATTTGATCAAACTAAACTTACCTTATGTTGGTCTCGATTGGGAGCAGCTGGATTCGGCCATGTTAAAGCAACACTAGGTGACTTTTCAACCTTTATGAAATATTTTCACAATTGTGATATGTCAACTGACACCTGGTTGAATGACACCTCTTTTAGATCCTTAGGGGCTCTGTATCGTTTTCACCAGCACAAATGAATTTTGTGGAGGGTGGCAGGTAACCTACCACACAAAAAACTACAAATGTGCTGACTGCTTTACGGCATAAGTCACTTCCCCTTTTCCCCATTCACTATAAAGACGGACGTCGATGCGAACACTTCCGCACAAATTCTGCAAAGATGGCAGAGCAACAAAAGAGACAAAAAGTTTTGTCCGAGGCAGAAAAAAGGAAGGCTACCAGGATAAAAAGATACTCAAGAATAAACATTGGCCCGGCTTATACCCGCTTGCATGAAACCCTATCCCTTCAATCGAACTCGTCAGGTAGTGTGGAAGGGTTATCCACACGTTTGCTAACCGTCATATGCTATTGTTCAGCCACAACTGGATTCATTACCTCATTACGATTAATCCTTCACACAGCCGCTGGAAACAGAAATGTTGTTTAATCTATCTGCAGGCAACCGTAAATCATGATTTTACGACACTGTGCGGGTGTGCGCTGGATCTTTAAAGAAAACACTACCATTTTTATCCACCAGCGTCGCTAAAATTGACCAAAGCTGGAAAGTTACCCAGTGTTGCTTTAAATGAGCTAAATGCCAAATTCACTGTTGCCACTAGAGGGCAGTATATCCACCCACATCTATAAAACTAAATGCAAACGAAGCAGCAAAATTTGATTCAAAGCTCTTCTCAAATCAAATTACTCGAGTTAATCGATTAATCGTTGCAGCGCTAACTGTATTCAATTCTTTAAATGTTTATAAAAGTAAGTAACCCTAGCTAAGTGAATGTTACTCCACCCTAATAAGTATACAAACAGGAATACTTAAATTCCGAATCGCTTTCTGGAGCCGCCGCGGCTGTCCGTTTACCTTGTTTGCCAGTTTGTTGACGCAGCTGCTGACCTATTCGTCCGTCCTGAATAGCCGCTTCTGTCCTCCCGCTTAGCTCCGATGAACTGCACGCCTTTCTCGAGCACCGTCGACCCGACTTGCGTCTGCACACGGGAGAAGAGGACGGGGAGGCAGATTACAATGAAGAGGAGTTTGTACTGGTGGAGGATAAAGACGAAAAGGAGCTGGAGGACATGTTACAGAAGCAGCAGAGCTCTGGGGATGACTGGGAGGTGAGCATTGAGAAGTGCAAATAATGTCTGTTCTCTTTGAAACTAATAGAACAACTCTGTTCTGTTTGCAGATGGTGTTGATGGAGGACAACAGGGAGAAGCAAGGCCTACTCACTGAACGAGACCCTGAAGGAATTAATGCCATTGTGGAAAAAAGCCATATTTTGGAAGCCTCACATGTCAGAGAGGTCAGTGATATAATTTCCTGCAAGCGCCTGGATGGGAGAATAGTTTTGTTGCCATATGCGTTAGATATCACACTTGACCACCAGAGAGCGTTGTTGTTTTTAGTTATAAAAGTGTTACCATTAAAATTAAGGAGGGGTAAAATTACAGTTTTGATTCAGTTCCTTTAGCTTGTTTGTTCGCTGTTAGTTTAACTCAGTGCTTCTCAAATATTTTCTGTTATGCCCCGGTCAATGAATGTCTTTATTTTCAATGTACATTGTTGAAAACAGTCAACAATTGCATCTCAGATGCAGTGTTGTCAGTAACGCGTTACAACTTGTTTGAGGCTGTCTGCCATGGCGGTCAACAACATAGCATTCTGACGAGGCAGCGAGGCTAACAGTGAAGGGCAGGATATATGCCGCAAATGGATGAATTTGCTCACTGGAAATACAGCCATTACTTCACATTTCTGTCCAGTAAAGATGACAAAAATATCTCCGTGCGTAGCAAACTTTACGCTGACTGAAAAAGACTGTCGGCCGCTAAAAACTCTACATCCAATTCAACAAGGAAGCACTTGGAATTACAGGACAACGCGACAAAACTCGTAAAAGCCGAGAGGTAAAAAGACAGCCAGCACTTCTACAGTTTGTAACCAGCCTTTATGCACATTTTATTGTCAGTGTTTGTAACCATAGGCGGGGTTTTACTTTTGTGGGGCTGGAGGCAAAGCATGTTGATGATTGAAACTAAAGTCAAAAGTTTGGACTCACCTAAACATTTTTACATTTTATATATTTTCCCTACTATTGTAAATCTTCTCTGAATACATCAAAACTATGAACGAACATGTGGAATGACAAAAAAAAAAGTGAAACAACTGAAAATTATATTGTATATTCTTCAAAGTGTCCACCTTTGGGGTCTCGCCAAACTTTTGGCCAATACTGTATATATACATAAATATAAAACTGTTCAAGCTCAGTTGTTGTTGGTTGCGTTTGAAAGCTTAGGTTTACAGAAATTCTACATACCCATCTTGCCTCCACAGGTGTAGTTTTGGCTTAGCAAAGCAAAAGCTAGTGTCTTAGGTGCTAGTCACATGATCTGCTCGAAAAATGATTTTGACCCGTTGTAGGATTCTTGTTCATTTCAATAATTTTTGTTGTTTGTTTTATTGCTTTACAACTTTTATAGATAATATTTTAACAGCTAGGTCTTTATTTTAAAGGGGAAGTTCAGAATTTTTGACATTAGGCTTTATCTTGGAGTTAGCGGGGGATTGTTTAGTCGTTGGAGTTGATTTGAACAAATTCCATGCAGTTTGTCAGTTATTTGTTAGTTTCAGGGCTCCGGGGTGGCTAAGCTAGCGCGAGTCAATGGCGGTTGAAATCAACTCCATCGACTAATTAAACCCCCGCTAACTCAAAGATTAAGCCTTATGTGAAAAATTCAATTACATGCGATGACATTCTTTGCTGTCATTTTTATGTTGAGGCAGCAAAATGAGAAAAATTGGTCAAAAGTAACTGATAAGTTACTTTTAAATTAACTTAGTTACTTTGATAAAGTAATCGGTAAAGTAATTAGATTACTTTTTTGAGGTGTAATCAGTAATTACTTTTTTAAGTAATCTGTGACAACACTGCTCTGATGTGACTAGAAAAAAAAATTCACTGCTTTCACTCAAAAAACTTCTAGATCTTAAAAAAAAAAAAAAAAAAAAAAAAATCTTACCTAAAAATATAATTACGCTTGAAAGCACACATCATTTGAAAGCTACGTGTTTTTCCCCACGTGTTTCAATTTAATTTCCATTTCTGTCAAGCTAGTTTTAAGTTAGTCTAAACTTTAAGTCCTGATAGGATTTTGAGTTTTTGCAGTGTTCAAAATAAATGTATGATACCTGCTGTATTGGAGCATATTAGGGGCCAGTGCTACTTGGTGTTTTATTTAGCAATGACTACTGAGCTAAAACTGACAGGTAGCTTTATTATGTTTTAATTTTACACCCTCATCACTCTACAGCGCTATGTTTTTACAGATTAAATAAAGCCTGTATGTAAGACACGTTAGCCATGCATCGACAGTGGTCATAATCAATAGAAACCTAGCCCTCCAAAGGGCTAACGTTACATGAGCGAGTGACAGTCACGTTATATTTATTAGCGTTGAGAAGTCTACTGCTTAAAGATGGCGGCTGTTTACTAACGCTGCCCAGACGCGGCCAAGTCTGTCATTTCGCATCTAGTCCTAAATGCATGCGATATCTATGAGACTCATCGGACACTACCTGCTACCAAACTAGCATCATGCGGGCATAGTTTTTAGCAACGTCAGCGTAGTTTGTAGCTGCTGTCAGCTGCGGCAAATTTTTATTTTTTTTATTGCTTCGTCCTCTACGCACGTGACGTCAGCACGTTGTCCCGCATTAAAAGTAGTCCGGGCAAAATGTGATGCTTAGAGCTGGCAAAATTGAACGATTCCTCGAGGTCAATAAAATTACTCGGATCAGTTTTTAAACTCGAGTTGCTCGAGTATTCGTTTCAGCTCTAGTATGTTTTCCATGTTTTTCCATAATAATTGCTCCCACAGTTGATTTCTTCACACAAAAATGCTTACCTATTGCAGATTAGGTCTTCCCAGCGAGGTTTACGTCTTCAATTTTGTTTCTGATTTGTCCTTTGAAAGCTCTTTGGTCTTGGCCATAGTTGAGTTTGGAGTGTGACTGATTTAGGTTGTGGACAGGTGTCTTTTATACTGAGAATGAGTTCAAACATGTGCCATTAATACAGGTATTGAGTGAGGGACAGAGAGGCCTCTTAAAGAATTTACAGCTCTGTAAGAGCCAGAAATCTTACTTGTTTGTAGGTGACCAAATACTTATTTTCCACCATAATTTGCAAATAAATTCTTTAAAAATCTGACAAAGTGACTTTCTGGAATTTATTTTCTCATTATGTTTCTCATAGTTGAGGTATACCTGTGAAGATAATTACAGGCCTCTCTCATCTTTTTAAGTAAAATAACTTGTACAATTGGTGGCTAACTAAAATACTTCTTGCCCCACTGTATAGAGCACACCACATTATAAGGCGCAGTAGTAGTAGTAGTAGTAGTAGTGGTTGAGGTTGCATGAGACATCCACTAAATGGTGCTGCGCTAAAGGAAATGTCATGCCATGATTAACCAATATTGATGCATATATAAGGCGCATCGGACAATAAGGCGCACTGTCTGCTTTTGAGAAAAATGAAGACTTTTAGGTGCGCCTTATAGTAAGGAATTGTTCAACTAGTAAGTTAGTTTTTGTCCAACTATTTTAGCCCTCATTATTTTTTTTAAATCTTGCTCTATTTACTCAGCTGTACAAAGAGATGCCCCCCAAAACAGTGGGCTATACCTGGCAGCTGGCGTACAGCACGTCTTGCCACGGCTCCAGCCTCAAGTCCCTCTACCGCAAAGTGAGCCAAGCGGACTCGCCCAATCTGCTTGTCATCAAAGATACTCTGGACGAGGTGAAGTCTCCACTTTACAGCATCTCAGAAGAGCTTGCCGTAATGTCTCCTTTGCTTCCTCAGGTATTCGGGGCGTTCCTCTCGCACCCGCTAAGGCTCAGTGAGGCGTTTTACGGAACGGGAGAAACATTTCTCTTCATGCTGCATCCTCGATTTAAGGTCATTGTCATGTTTTGCAATATGGGCTGATGTTGGGAACTGAAAACATGTTGGTAAGTGTACTTTCCGTGTACCCGCAGTGCTTCAGATGGACTGGAGAGAATTCCTTTTTCATTAAAGGGGACTTAGACTCATTCGCCATTGGCGGAGGAAGGTAAAGTTTATATCGAACGGTTTGGCAATCGCTTATTTGCAGATTTTATCTGCTATTATTACTTTTTTTACCATTTCGTGATTTAAAAAATGCTTTGGCGCATATACTATAAAGGGTACCATGGATATAAAGACTTGTTCTTAAAATATAAACGTTCGTATAAGTTAAAATAATTCGATATTAAAACCCCTTTTGATGTTTTTCTTTTTATACAATGTGTAAAATTAGTTTTGACTCCTAGGACGCCATTGTTGTTGACATCGCAGGGTGGTGACATCACTGGGATACGCTGCTGGAGTAGGCCTGTCGCGATAACAAATTTTAGTGTGCGATAATTATTCTCATAAATTATTGCGATATGCGATATTATTGCGC
This sequence comes from Corythoichthys intestinalis, assembly GCF_030265065.1. NCBI lineage: Eukaryota > Metazoa > Chordata > Actinopteri > Syngnathiformes > Syngnathidae > Corythoichthys > Corythoichthys intestinalis. The sequence continues at coordinate 47,717,430 of NC_080409.1, read as the reverse complement.
CCCCCCACCCCCAATTTTTTTTAACCAATTTACAATAACACAGTGAGAATACAGTATATATTAATAGATCAAGTACACCCATTTAAACGCGATAAATATTTACTCTTAAATTCAAAAATACTTTTTAAGAAATCACAATTAAAAACAATAGACCATGCCTCTTAAGTAAAAAACAACAATATTGATACCGCACAGAAACACAGAATAAATAAAATGTGTTAAAAAAAAAAAAAAAAAAATTGCACTTAATAACTTAAGCATTTAGTCATAGCTTCTGCAATGGTGTTCCATAGGGATCCAACGATACAGTTAAGTCATGGTTCGGTACGATTTTTGATACGAGGGACACGATTTTCGATCCGATTCAATACATTTAATGCTCTGTAAAAAAAAAAAAAATATATATATATATATGTATATATATATATATATATATATATATATATATACAGTGGTACCTCTACATACGAAGTTAATTCGTTCCAGGACCTTGTTTGTAAGTCGAAATGGTTGTATGTCGAGCAGGATTTTCCCATAGGAATACATTATAATTCCATTAATTCGTTCCACAGCCCAAAAACCTACACTAAATCCTTAATAAATACTGCTGGTACTATTACAAATGTCAATTACACATAGTAAAACGAATACATTACAAATAAAAATCGGAAAAATATAATAATAATACAATAATTCCTGTAATAATGTAACAAATCGGTTTCTAATGTGGCGGATGTTTTTTGCTGTACCTGAACGCGCCACGGGGCTATCGTGCCAGAAACCGTTTCACTTTCCCTTTAAGAGTTTCACTTTCCCTTTCAATGTTTTCTTGAGAACCCCGTCAATTGCGGCAGACAGTAGGCGTTTTGTGTTGAATAAGTTGTGAAATAAATGATAAAAACGTGGCAAAGCTGGCGATTTCTTTGGCGATTTTACCACAATAATAATTATCAGTTTAACTTATAAAGACTGGCGAACGGTGGTCGGAAGAGGACCGTGGAGTTGTATTCTTGAGCCAGTTCACGGATGCGCACCCCACGCTCATATTTTTCTATAATTTGCAACTCCATTTAAAATGTAAGCGTCACCTTTTTCTTTGTTTCATCACCTGCACCACCCTTTTTGAAATCTTTTGTGTTGATTTCTCACACAAGAAAATCTGCCGTGCATTTGTCTGCGGTGCTGTCATGTCGTCGTATTTCGAGCATGTCGTCGGATGTAGAAACAAATGGCAAGTCAAATTTTACGTCGGATGTCGAAAAGATCGTGTGTCGAAGCGATCGTATGTCGAGGTACCACTGTATATATATATATATATATATATTTTTTTTTTTTTGCTAACGAGCAAAAAATAAATTGCCATCATATCATGCAATCTTTACTGTTTGTAAAGTGAGGCGGGGCACACTGTTGATTGCTACAGCTCTCTTGGCAGCTAGGTTTACTACATGAGCAAGATATCCTATTTGTGGTCCGAATCCATCTGTGTCACGTACTGAATTAACAATATTTGCAACATTATCTATAGTCACTGGTATGGATAGATTTAGCCTTCTTAACTTCCATTCAGTCATGACAGTTTAGAATTCATCGATGTAGTATATGGACTACATGTCCCATAATCACTCTGGGCTTACGTAGCCAATGGCATGGGACATAGTACATCTAGTTTGCCATTTCATGATGTCTAGTGTGTGTGCGCAATGGCGCATTAAAAGAGTTAGCAAGCGCCGCTGAAGTCACGTCTGCTCATTACTACACAACACCAGCATATGACCATCGACTTTCATGAACAGGACGAGTTTGAAGCACAGCGCTCTTAATTTCATTCAGCTGTTCGTTGTCAAAGCGAGGTTGATCGTAGCAGCCAAGTCGGTAACAATGTTTTAGTGGACTTCGTTGTAAATATCCGGCGTTGTGCCGAAAAATAGCCGCCCCGCGTGAAATGTCACTCAACACCGGCGCGCCATAGATGGTCCAGTCACTCCGGAGCACTGACGCGGCCGGTATGCATTGAATAGGATATAATGGGAACGATTGGCTCCGGCGCTAGTTTTTGCCGGACCTCGAACGAAGATGCATTTTGCGCAGTTGGTAACGAGAAATCCGAACTTTTAACAGCACGTCTGCCGCACGCGAGGCAATAAATCGCAGCGGAAAAATTACCGCCTTCATTTTTATCATTGTATATTGCGACAGGCTTATGCTGGAGTTCTACCAAAATGTCCCAAATGACTCAAAATACTACCGTGAGCTTTCAACTTTTGTTTCGATGCACATAAGAAGAACGTACTAAAAATGCTGTAAGAAAATACTTATATGTCAAATAAGGGTGGTTTAAATACACTATGTGACTAATGGGGTCAACAGATCAACACTCTGCTTAAATGCCACCACAAGAAAACACAATGCTAAGGGAAATACATGCAAAAAGTATTTTGAGGCAATGAAAATGTAATAAAAGACTCACTAAAGACACAAATAGTAAATAATCGCCACTTTTAACCATAAGCCGATTTTAAGGTGGGGAGGGGGGGCAGGACAAGAACAATTGTGGCTTATTAGACCCTACAAGTCTTTGAGTACCAGGTACCCTATAAGCTATTACATATTATTCACAGATTTTCATATGAATTTTCTCTGCCCCGCAGCGGTCACTTTGGTCTATGGGTGGATGAGAATCTGTACCTTGGCCGAAGCAGCCCCTGTTACACCTTCAATAACTGTTGCCTCTCAGAAACAGACGACTTCCGGATCATGGAACTGGAGGTGTGGACATTTTGCTGAGGCGTCCCACCTTTTGCTAGTTATCACCGGCTGTTATTTCACAGTACCAGTCAGGTCGGACAGTTGGATTTATTCACACTGTTGAACGGATTAGGATGAGTCAACTTTTGGAGCGCTGGCTGCCACGAGGGACAATTTAATGGATGACGCATTCCTGCGGGCATGCTCTCAGAGACTTTGCTCCATGTGTGAATCAGTTATTTATTATGCAAACGGCTCTGCATCTTCATGCCGGAAGCCACAGTTTGTAAATATATTATTATGTGTGTTCTAATGCTCCTGTCTTGACAGGATCTCATCATTACATGTCAAGAGGCTGGTAAAATAAAACAGATGGCATGTGTTAAGAATTAATCATAATTTTCTTTATTTTAGGCTGACTTCTGGTGCTGCTTTTCCATTGTGGGGGTGGATTTAAAGTGAATTTAGACTCATTGGCTGCAATATTAGAGCCATTTGTATGTTCTAATATTTTATCAAAAAAGGTGATTTTCCCCAAGTAAACTATGCATGCTTTTACATCTAGAAGCTAATCAACGGAACTGGACTCTTGGGTTTGTCATATTTTGCAAATTGCATGGCTATTTAACTGATTAGCTGCCATTGATGTAACATAACATTTTAGAATTGCCATGTCAGTTGGATGCAGTGCAGAACTGCAGTTCTACAACTACAATAATCACTAGGCCTACAAGCAGGACTGAACGGGCCCTCGCATTTTGGCGCAACTCAGACGTCACGCAGGTCAGGGTGGTGGCAGATCGTCTCCCTCTCATCTCATGAGAACCTAACGCGAAACCTGCCTCTTTTTTGGGATTAGAAATGCATTCACACACCTAGGGGTAAAAACAACCCTTTTGAAGAGGGTCCTGCAAAAAAAGAGGCGCTACTGAGCTGTGCAGCCACGCCTTTGTTCAAAACCAAAATGAATGGTCTAATTGGGCCAATTCGACCAAGTGTACCAAATTTCGTGGCTCTCTAAGCTGCCTAAATCCCTGAAAAAATCTACTTTTAATGGCTAACAAAGGGTTGTCACGGCAACAGACAGACATGTGGACATGGGCCTTAAAATGTAGTATTACAAAAAAGTCTTGTGAATACAATGACACACTTGAAAAGAACTGGACTTATATTTGTAAAATGAGTGACTTTCTGCTGCCATTAGTTGGCGCTGCAAAGTTGATTCAAATGACCCCTACAGGACTCTTCAGGGTAAGACGCTTACCAAGCATGGGCAGTTTGCACATATATTTTGTATGTCTGCCAAGTTTGGACTGTTCAAAATTTGTGGCGTGACAAAGTGGCGACAGTCTTTTTCACTTTCCTGTTTGGACCCCTCTGCTTCAACGAAACCTCAACATTTTTCATCAGGCACATGAACACATGTCTTCAGGCTCCCCTGAAGCAGGTTTGAGGTCAATTGATTTTTTTTCCCTTGGAGGAGTCTGTCCAGTACAAAAGGGTGTTCCCTGTTCCCAGCAGGGGGCGCCAGGCCTAATGGGTAACATTTCAACGTAGTCGCGTTCAGGCTGGGATATCTTTCATACAAGCCAGATATGAACATGCCTGCATCTTGGGTTAGGGAGTTATTAGTCATTTACTGAATTTGACGTGTTGCCCAAAAAAATGGTCGACTTTGGCACCCCGCCCAGGTCAGGCACGTGAAAGAAAACTCACCATTTTGATAACTGAAGATCTCTTATGTCTCATGAACAGTCTCACCAATGTTGAGGAGGATCCAACTAACTCCCGAGGTGCCAATATCTCAGATATACACCCTGTAATTCAATGTAAATTTCACATTCAATCCAAAATACCCGATTTCCCGTTTCCGGTTTTGGAATATGGGTCCAAGACTTTTTTTTTAATGCAGTTTTGCACAAGGTATCGACTCACCAAATTTCATTTCAACAGGATAGGCCTTTTAGAAAAATTCAAGGGGGCACCACTGAGCCATTTTCTTACGGTTTTTCACAAGGTCACAAAATTATCGAAATTTACGCCAAGTATGTATGCATGTGCAAATTTTCATTTTCATTTGCCATGAAAAAAATAATCCTTTACATTCCAATAAGGCTCTCGTACCAAATATGGTTAAATTAATGCTTCTGACGGAACAGAATTTTAAAATCTGTCATTGTTTCAGTTTGTCAGACACATTTGCAAGCTAACCTGTGTATGGGATGTAAACAAATCGCAGTGTTTGTAAAAACAAACATGAAGACAAAACAGTTTATTTGTATGGTACAAAAAGTTATAGGATTACGGTGTTTCCATTCAAATTCATTCTATCTTTCAATTTACAAGGCGCTTTCACACTAGCCCTGTTTGGTCCATTTCAAATGGACCAGTTTTTTTCCCGGATAGTCCGCTTTGTTTTGTAAATGTGAACACTCATCCGAACTCTAGCTCGGACCAAACAAAACGATCTCCGGTCCGCTCAGGAATTGTGGGTCTCGGTCCGCTCTAAGCGCACCTTGCTTCGCTTGGTAATGCAACAGGAGCAAGGTCCGCTTTTGCTACTTTATGTGCAGCGTTACATGCAGGGCAACAATGGCAAGAAGACAGACGATTCACCCCGGCCAAATGTTGTTTTGCTGCGCTAAGCAGATGCATTTGATACACAGAATCAGGTTCAAATGTGGCAGTTGTGTGTTGCATGCTGTTCCTGCATATATAACGGTTAGTAACATTGGTCAACCAAATAGGCTAATGTAGTCCATCGTTAGCAAATGCTAACGATGGACTACGTTGCAAACCCTCATGCTTTGAGCGTGAGACACACGCAATTGCCTGTTTTCTCACGCACACGCGCCACACATCCAATTTCTCACGGGGCAAAATTTTGGTCACCCCCAACAAAATCTCACTCCTAGGTTTTTCTAAAAGCTGGCAGCTCTGTGAATGTAGCGTGTGAGAGTGACAGTGGCCGAGACAGGCGGAGCCTCTCGGGGCGGCCCTGAGTCTCGCTCTCCTGGAAGTGGCGACAATTTGACAGTCGAAAAAGTCATGAAAGTGAGAGCGTTTGCACGCCTGTGTGATTTGAGGTACCACGCGGTTTCACGGTTAATTTTGCCCTATGCATTTTTTATATACCGTAATTTTCGGACTGCAGTGTCATAAGACTGCAAATAGACCATCATAATTATGGCGACACAAGCATGGGCATTAATGCTTACCATAACTAGCAATTAATGAAATAACTGGAACAGTAAAGAAATGATTAGATCAGAACATAAATTTTAGGGCTGTCAAAATTATCGCGGGCGGTAATTAATTTTTTGAATTAATCACGTTAAAATATTTGACGCAATTAACACATGCCCCGCTCAGATTTAAATGACAGTACAGTGAAATGCCCACTTGTTAATTGTGTTTTATGGAGTTTTGCCGCCCTCTGCTGGCGCTTGGGTGCGACTGATTTTATAGGCTTCAGCACCCATGAGCGTTGTGTAAGTAATTATTGACATTAACAATGGCAGGCTACTAGTTTATTTTTTGATTGAAATTTTTACAAATTTTATTAAAACGAAAACATTAAGAGGGTTTTTAATATAACATTTCTATAACTTGTACTAACATTTTTCTTTTAAGAACTACAAGTCCCTCTATCCATCCATCGCTTTAACAGAATGTTAATAATGTTAATGCCATCTTGTTATGATAAACAAATACAGTCCTTATGTATGGTATGCTGAATGTATATATCCATCTTATCTTTCCATTCCAACAATAATTTACAGAAAAATATGGCATATTTTATAGATGGTATTAATTGCGATTAATTACAATTAATTTTTAAGCTGTAATTAATTCGATTAAAAAATTTAATCGTTTGATAAATTTTGATTATTTACATCTGCAACGCTGCAATGCATGCTAGGAGGCATGTTGGACGACAACCGTGTTTACAGCAGGTGGCAGCAGAGGCGGACTGTCACCCCCAAGGGAGCAGTGATAGCCAAATTAAGCTTCTTGAAGCATGTTTTGCAGCCAATTGGTTCAAAGCTTCATGGTGGTTCATTTGGTGTTATGACAGTCTTATAATGCTGTTGTCAAGTAAAGTGTTACTGGTTAATATCTTTTGGTGTAAATATCCCATAATACAGTGAGGACAGCTGTGGCTTATAGTCTGGAGCGGCTTATCAATGAACAAATGCCTTTTCGTGTCAAATTTGGTGGGTGGTGGCTTATAGTCCGAAACTTACGGTACTCGTTCGCTCAACATCAAGTCGGGAGGGAGCGACCCTGCCGCTGGGGAGGTATTTTCTATTTGTCCAATCAATGAGTGCACCTTTCATCCATGTGATGCTACTCAGAAAGCTCGGTTGGCGCATTGTGAATGCTGAACCTTTTTAACATGTCATTTGCAAGTGTTGTAGCAAGGTATCTCTCCAACTGGACCCTGGTCCTCTTGGTCTAATGTGAAAGCGCCCTTAGTATCACTCTGATATTTGTTTTGAGATGAATCTGTATGAAGCAAACAGCTTTTCAGACTGATTTCTGGGGTCATTCTGAAGGCGCGAGGCAACTGGTATAAATTATAACAATCTTTGGTGTAGCGTAAACCCTCCCCCCCACAGCTAACATAACAAAATGCATGTTAAATACATAAAACTAATTAGGGAAAACTCACTTCTCCAGAAGGTATTAAATAAGTACAAGCTTAAATATTCTGAACATGTTTGAATTCTTGGATCTGCTGCATCAGTTGAGAGAGTGCAAGCTTGGTGTGTTTCCATCAGGCTTCATCAGCAACTACATCAAGTTCTGCCCGGCCTTACAAGGGCTTTCGGGCAGAACTATCACAAACTGCTGAAAAGCGCCTGGAGGCTACACTTCTAAAGGCTGTGAATGTGCATGGTGAGTCGATTTTCATCACAACGCTCAAAAATAATGCCAGAATGAGGAGGAACTCTCAGTTCTTCACCAGTTATAACTTATCACACCTCATTAGCCACAGGAATGAAGAAACGCACATGTGAATACACATGCTCTACTGTTCCAGGAACTGCTTAGCCTTCTCCAGTCCCTCCTTGAGGAAACTGATATAAGTGGAAGTAGAGGGGTCTTCAAACCCTCCAGAGAAGCTGAAAGTGGTTCCCTCCATCTGCTCGCCTTCGTCAGGCTTCATCGACGTCTGGTCCAAGAAGACGTTTGCATTCATGTGATGGACCTGTTAAAAGACAGCACTTGAGTTTTGGTGAATTAAGTGACAAATTTCTACTGGAGGAAAGAGTGGTTGTTTACAATGGTTCCGTTGGGCAGGGCAACCATCATTTCCACAGGGAAGGTATACTTGTCAAGGTGCAAGCTAGCCTTTTCACTTAGGTCGGGGCTCTGCTGATTAGCCTGAAGCAGAGAAACAAAATAGGAAAATTGTTGGTAGGAAAACTGGATCTCCTTTAATTGCCAGTGTACGGTTCCTGAAAGAGTTCTTACCTGTATGTTTTCCAGCTCTTTGACCAGAGACCAGCTGCTCACAAAGCTATGGTTGAGCAGAGCCAGAACGGGCGAACTTTCCAGGACGGTCTCCCGGAGAGTTCGCCCAGAACCTTAAGACCAGAAATAAGTGAGAGACATTCCGACATTTCATACATGCAAAACTGTTTGTGTAAATGCTTAAAGTTGTTGTTGTTAAGTGGAACTGCTGCAAATGAAGATGAATTCAGGAGTTTGGCTCTTAATGCTACAAAAAGAAAAATGGAGATGTTTACTGAGCTATGGTCTTCCTGAATGAGTCTTTAGACACTCACTTTGAAATGTACGCCTTCAGTTGTCCTATTATAAGCTACTGTGGGGCTATGAGCAATATAAATATGAAATTACACCATTTTAATTAGATGCTAGGTTTCTAGTCATGCCATTACATCATTGCCACAGACGAGCTTTTTTTGTCCATGTTCCTGCAGAAAAATATATTGTAAAGTGTTTGGACTAAGTAAATACTCATAACCTATCATTTCTTCATCACCCTCAATGCCAGGAAATGAGGTCATTTTGGGCTATTTCAGGTCATTACCTGTAGATTTTCAGTCACTTCCTGTTGATTTTGGGTTACAAAACAGGAAAAGACCCAGGAATTAATAGGCAGTGACTCAAACTCACAGGAAATGACCTGTGAATGCCCAAAAATGAATAAAAAGTGACCTGTAAAAGCCCCGAAAATCGGAAAGAGTGGCTGCGAATGCTCTAGTTTCGAATGAACGAACATTTATTCACCCTTCCCAGGCTTAATGGATTGGGCGTCAAGCGCCATTAATGGCAGCCATAGAGTTAAATGAGACACTATTATGGTGGTAGATTTTGGTAGCAACTTGTTGGTTCTTTATTGTTTTGTTTTGTTTTTTAAACAAATTGACTCCTTTTTAAAACGATATATCGACTCTTGGTGGGAGCAGAGTGATAACCTTTTGGGCTACAAAGTATCTCGATTAGTGCTGCAGCTATCGAATATTTTAGTAGTCGATTAATCGATAGACTAGTTAGTTCGAGTAATTGGATAAGGGTCCGCGAACCTCGTGAGGAAAAAGCGGCATGGAAAATGAATGAATGAATGAAAATGAAAATACCTCAGCTGAGCCTCAAACGGTATGAATTTTTTTGGGTCAAAAATGAGGATCTATATACAACAAAAGAACAATTGGCCAACTCACATAGAAAAAGTCAGCTATTTTAGATGCTATAAAATGCTAGTTTTTTAATTAATTTTTATACAATCCTCTTAACAAATGGTTCAGACACAATTTGCCACAAAAAACGGCTAAATATACCTATAAACTATATTATGAATGCATTAAAAAACATTAGCTCAAACAAAAACTTGGCTTTCGTTGGTCTTAACTTGGAGCAGTTGGCTTCAGCCATGTGAAAAGAGGCAGACCAGAGGGCAGTGTTTCCAGCCTAATCAATAAAACTAAATGCAAACACTTTCAAAATTAACCATTACAACGCCACTTTAATTAAACGAATACTCGAAGCAACAAAATTTAAGTCGAATATTTTTTTCTAATCGAATACTCGAGTTAATCGATTAATCGTTGCAACACTAATCTCAATATATCAGCTTTTCGATATATTGTCACATCACTAATAGTGATTGACTACAGCGCTTTCTAACATACAAATTTGTAACACTTTTGAACAATGACAAACATTTTTAGTGCTTAATATGATTGTATGTCATATGTTCAAGCTACAGGTAGTCCCCGGGTTACGAATTAATTCTGTTTTCCTACGCTGGCGAAGTAAACCGAATTTCCTTGTAAATCGGAATTAAGCCTTTAAGTACCCCCAAATAACTATCCAAAAAATCCAAATCATTGTATTTTGTGTAATGATGGCGGATACACTGCCCTCTGGTGACATCGTTGGGTCTTGCTGGACTGTCGCCTTGTATGACTGAGGAGCAGACGCCCGTCTGACATGGATAAAGGACAGCTGCGCTCTGGTTTGGCCCACATCAGGCTGTAAGTTGTTTCAGCTAAATATGTTTGGGGATGCATTTGTAATTAAGTTTACAGCTATAGTTTGTGGAGTTACGTGTGAGCGATTTGCAATGAGAATTGTAATTACATTAGCATTCGTAGCATTTTAGATAGCAGAGTTTGGTTAATCAAATTAAGCTAATTTAATCTACTATATTTAAATATTAATCAGTCTAGATGGACGTTTGAACACCAATTGTTTTGTGTCAAGTGCTTTATTGTTAAAATGTGTGTCGTTTTGAACATAACTGTACATGTGTGTTACAGCTTTACAAATTGTCAAAAGTGAAGGAAGTAAAAGGCTTCAAAAAGCACTATTGTTTGATGTCTAAAGCTGAACAACCTCATGTTTAGCAAGGACTAATCACTTCATATTAATAAAGTAAAAAATAAGGTACTGTGGTACGATAAGGTACTGTTTATGTGATTTAAAAAACAACGACTGGAGACAAAATAGCGGACGAGACTGGCGTCATAAAGTCAAAATCGCGTAAGTCGAGTACTTCGTAACCCGGGGACTACCTTTATTAGTCTTACCTCAGCAGGACTGGTCATCAAGCGCTCCCCAAAGTAAAATGGAATGCACCAACTTTTTCTCTGCTTCGGCTCTCTGGAAGGCCTCCGAAAAAGGTAGGTAGGAAACCTGCAGTACATCACAATTTTAAGTATCATGATTAACATAATGACGGTGTCGCATTTACCTTTTTGAAGGGATATAGAGTGACCTCCAGGAGACGGTCGGCTTCTTTCCGATCGATTTCGGAGCGCCAGTCAATCTCCTCAAAGACGAAACGGATCGGATCGGCGCTGCCTGATCGGCTGTCGATGATGTTGCCGTTCTCGTCCATTATGACGGAAGGAGTCGATGGCTCGGTGGATCGCAGCTCCAGCTGGGAAACAATGTCACGTTAAGAAACGTGCCTTGAACTCCAAGTAGAAAGACCTTACCTGTGGAAGGTACCCGATATCCACTTCCATGTTGCTGCTCTCGCTGGCGCCATACAGCCATTCCATGTCGACATTCAGAGACCTGTGATGATTGCAAAAAATACAGTAGAATTACTTCAACGTGCAGAGTTACACTATGAAAATCTTAAGAGGGCTTTACTTGTCACTGGGGACGTAGAGGTGAAAGTGTCGCACGTGAGAGGCGTCTTTCGACAGGACGATGTTGCCTGCAAATTGGCCCGGCGTGAACCAGAAGGGAAAATTTGGGACGTCGTTGAGCTGGAACTCGGCGTGAATCCTGTTTGTGGAGATGTAGGACAACGATATGATCTAAACAGTTCATCTACAGTGAGGAAAATAAGTATTTGAACACCCTTCGAAGTTCTCTCACTTAGAAATGATGGGCGGGTTTGAAATTTTCATGGTAGGTGCTTGTCCACTGAGAGAGACAATGTAAAGAAAAAAAAATATCCAGAAATCAAAGTGTATGATTTTTAAAACAATTTATTTGTATTACACTGCTGCAAATAATTATTTGAACACCTTTCTATTAGCTAGAATTGTGAGTCTAAAGACCTGTTAGTCGCCTTTAATAAGTCCAACGAATAAGTGGAGTGGAGTTTAGACTTTTTGAGCCCGACTTTTTTACCTGTTTGAGGCAGTGAGCTAAATATAAACACCTGTCCACCCCATACAATCAGAAAGACTCCAGTTACTAACATGGTCAAGACCAAAAAGCTCTCCAAAGACACCAGAGACAATTGTAGAACTCTACAAGGCTGGAGAGGGTTACGGGGCAATTGCCGAGCAGCTTGGTCATCTAAGATCCACTGTTGGAGCAATTATTAGAAAATGGAGGAAGCCAAGCATGTGTCAATCTCCCTCCGACTGATGCTCCATGCTAGATCTACCTCGTAGGGTCTCAATGACCCTAAGAATGGTGAGTAATCAGCCAAGAAGTACACAAGAGGAACTGGTCAATGACCTGAAAGTAGCTGGGATCACCATTTTCTTTCCTTTTTTTTTTATTTTTAAAACCTGTCCTGTTCAGCTGTTTGACACGGAGAATGGAAGTCTAACTGCCTGGATGGTCTGAACAGTTTTGATATCTCACGTTTAGAGTCTTACATACTCCCATTGTGATCATTCAACATACCTCGTTTATTATGACAAAGCAGCGAACAGGAAGGGGGTATGGGGGAACAGAAGAAACACGAGAAGAAAGAAAAGAAACACAAACTACAACAAGAAATACATTGAACGTCTACGCTAACTACTAATATGTTGCTGCTATCGTCAGCTAGATGTATTTCCGGTTGACACCATGTGGGGGGCCTGTTAACCAGGGAAAGAGGGGGATGGCGGAGTCTATAAGATAAGTGATTGAAAGGGGTAGAGGGTACATAAACCAGCTCTGTGATCTAGAACCCAGTAATCGTGTGAATCCCTTGTGAGTGTAAGCCAGTTGGCGACCGACCTTACGCCACCCAATCGCCAATCCCGGCACCGGGACCCCACACCCGAGCGCGCCCCATCACATCCAGCTGCATGCAAGCCCCACCAGGCGCGCGACAGCCACGCAAACGAGCGGAGACGCCACGCGGGCGCCAACCCAGGGCCACGGCCCCCACCCAGCCAGCCTGAGGAGGGAGGGCGGGAGCTGGGGGGGGGGGGGTCAGCACAGCCCATCTCTCCTCCAGCAGCCGAGCAAAGGAGCCATCGCCCCCCTCCCCCCACCCAGGATCCAGGGTGGTCCCCTGGGCCACCCATGCACCCATCAACCAGCCTTCAGGGATAGCAAGAGGGGACGTTTTTTTTTTAGATTTCACACATTTTTAAAACGATATCTCGATTCGAGGCAGGAGCATATCGATAACCTTTTGGGATACAAAGTATCACGATCTATCACCATTTTGATATTTTGTCACACCCCTATTCCAGACCCGAACCCAATAGAACATTTTTGGAGGTAGCTCAAACTCAGTGTTTCTCAGCCACAGTCTAGAAACCTGATTGATCTCGACAGGATTTGTGTGGAGCAGTGGTTCAAAATCCCTGTTGCAGCCTGTGCAAACATGGTGAAAAGTTACAGAAAACGTTTGACCTTTGGAAGTAAAAGCTATTGTACTAAATATTGACATTGATTTTGTCAGGTGTTTAAATACCTGTTAGCAGCACTATAATACATAAGTTGTTAAAAAATCATACACTGTGATTTCTGGATTTTGTTCTCACAGTGAACAAGCACCTACCATGAAAATTTCAAACCCGTCTATAATTTCTAAGGTGTTCAAATACCTATTTTCCCCACTCTATGTTCTTTGAAAAATATTAATGGTAGATGTCAAAGACAGCAAATAAGTTTTAAAAAATGACACTGTGGATGAAGACAATTTTCAAATCACATATTGCATCATACTGTGTTTCTCTTTACCTGAACACAATGTCATAATAGAAGTCGTTACTGGCACGTATGCACGCAATGGTGCCCTGAGGTGAGAAGCGAGACTTGATGAAGGGTCGGGGGTGAAACATGCTCAGCAGTGAGTGAATGAAGACCTGCAGCGAGAGCAAAAGTGCAAAATATAACATTTATTTTACCTGGAACTGGAAAAAAAATGTTTTTTTTTTTTTTTTTAAATATACCTCTTTGCCCTTTGGCGTGGGAGGATGGTAGCGGTTGTTGGGCAGGTACCCGGTGAAGATGTTAAGCTCGCTGGGTATCACCCACCAGGTGTCTCCTACCTCCTGTTTGTTCTTGGGAGGGAGGAAAACCTTGAACTGGCTGGCAAAGAAGGTAGAAGAAGGCACGGCCGGACTCCTCCATGAGCGCAACCCGCTCAGGCAACTGTGAGAGACCTGCAACATATAAAACCACGCAGTTGTTCACAAAGTGGTGAACTTTGCCTTGAACTTGTTCACCTGTGAAGTTTTCCATACAGGTCTGTTATGTTTTATCTATTTTATTTCATAGAGTTAAATATGGCTCTATTTTTTTTTTGCAATTGTTGCTCTTACCCCAAGAAAGCCATCTTTGCTTTTTGTCATGGAGTCCATAAGTAGAGGCTCCATTCTAGCCTCCAGTGTTATAGTTTCCCCATCTGGGTCTTCTATCACCACCTCTTCAATATCCCCCGGTGGTGTGATCCCTTTTGAAAAACAGGAAGAAGATGTCATTTATCATCAAAGATCATTAAGTTAAGTAAAAATGGCGCTACCTGTGAGTTTCTCCACAACCGGTTTAAACTCCTCTGGACTGAGATAGAGGTCATGATTCGTGTCTAACGAAGAGAAGAGAAAAAGCCCCTCGGCACCCAGAGTTCGAACACTGTCCTCCTAATGGGGGTAGCAGACACGTATTCATTAGCCATACTAGAGTGACTTCTTTGTCAATGCACTCTGCAACAAAGCTTTTGTTACTGCTGTGATGAAAAGTGGAAAGAATGGGAAATATCTGCTTTAAGGCCACAGATTCTTTGGCGCGAGTTCTATCCAGTCAGGCTACGTCTCAAACACATGTTGACCGCCAAATACACAATGGTTGGTAGAGGGGGAGCACAAGACCAACACTGAGTTGTACCAGCTGGGATGAATAAAAGGCACACCCCTTGTAAACACACAATGGGCTGAACTAACTGCTAATTTGGCGTCTATGCCACAGCTATCGATTACTTTAGTGGTCGATTAATCGATGAACTGGTTAGTTCGAATAATCGAGTAATCGGATAAGGAACATAAACAATGAAAATATCTGAGCTGAGCCTCAAATGGTTTAAAATACATGAAAAAGGATCTAAGTACAACAAAAGAACAATTGGCTAACTTACATACAGTGGTATGAAAAGTATCTGAACCATTTGGAATTTCTCACATTTCTGCATTAAATCACCATCAAATGTGATCTGATCATCGTCAAAATCACACAGATGTAAAACCATCGTCTGCTTTAACTAAAAGCACACAAACATTTATAGGTTTTCAAATTTTAATGAGGATAGCATGCGAACAATGGCAAAAGGGGGGAAAATAAGTAAGTGAACCCTCTGCCTAAGGGGACTTAAAGAGCAGTTAAAACCAATTTTTACCAAACATTATAAGTCAGGTGTGTGCCCAATCACTGATAAGTGGTTTAAAGCTGGCCTGCCCACTATAAAACACACACCTAGTAAGAAATGTCTTGATGAGAAGCATTGTCTCATGTGCATCATGGCTCGGTCAAAAGAGCTATCTGAAGACCTGCGATCAAGGATTGTTGATTTGTATGAAGTTATAATTTGAGGCTGTTTTGCTACCTCATGGCCTTGACAACTTGCAATCATTAATGGAAGAATGAATTTAAAAGTTTATCAGGATGTTTTGCAGAAAAAGAGGATAGATGCTGCAACAAGACACAGATTTAAATCAACTTCAGAATGGTTTCAGAAGAACAAAATACATGTTCGGGAGTGGACAAGTTAAGGTCCAGACTTGAACCTCATTGAGATGCTGTGGCATGACCTAAGTCAGCGATTCATGCAAAACATCCCAGGAATCTGACTGAACTAAAGGAGTTTTGTAAAGAAGAATGGGGCAAGATTAGTCCTGATTGATGTGCCAGACTGATCTGCAGCTACAGGAAGCGTATGGTTGAAGTTATTGCTGCAAAGGTGGGGCCACAAAATATTAAATGTGATGGTTCACTTACTTATTTTCAGCTTCTGTCATTGTTTGCATACTATCCTCATTAAAATATGAAAACCTATAAATGTTTGGGTGGTTTTAGTTAAAGCAGACACTGTTTTTTCCATCTGTGTGATTTTGACAAAGATCAGATCACATTTGATGGTGGTTTTATGCAGAAATGTGAGAAATTCCAAAAGGTTCAGATACTTTTTCATACCACTGTATGACTGTAGCAAAAGTCAGCTAGCTTAAATGCTATAAAATGCTAACATTTTTTTTTGACAATACTCTTAACAAATAGTTCAAACACATATTCCCACAAAAAAAAAAACAGCTAAATATACCTATAAACTAAATTACAAATGCATTAAAAAAAACATTAGCTCAACCAAATTGAGCTTATGTTGGTCTTAACAGGGAGCATCTGGATTCAGCCATGGTAAATGAGTTATGTCGTATTCACTGTTGCCACAGTGGGCAGTGTATCCACACAAATCAATAAAACTAAATGCAAACACTTTCAAAACAAACCATTACAACACCACTTTATTCAAACGAATGCTCGAAGCAGCAAAATTTAATTCGAATCTTTTTTCTAATCAATTACTCGAGTTAATCGTTGCAGCACTAC
Source organism: Corythoichthys intestinalis (assembly GCF_030265065.1). NCBI lineage: Eukaryota > Metazoa > Chordata > Actinopteri > Syngnathiformes > Syngnathidae > Corythoichthys > Corythoichthys intestinalis. The sequence continues at coordinate 47,700,915 of NC_080409.1, read as the reverse complement.
ACAGAACACCAAATTTATAGGAATCAATATCAAAAAATGGGTTGTTTAATAACTGTGAACTTTGAATCCCTCAAGTGAAAGTCTTAAACCACCTTCGGAAAATTGATGGATGCAGGTTAGCAAGTTCACACAGTTTAATGTTATGGTAACTCTGATGCAGGTCGGACTTTCAGTAGCAAAATTAGTGGCGTTTGCCTCACGTCCACAACATTGACACCTATTCACATTACTTACAGTGCCTGCTGCTGGGCGAAAAAAGAATCTGTCGGGGCAGCATGAATGTGCGTGTGTGTCTGTATGGTGGTGGTGGGGGTCAAGTCATCAGCCAATCAAATGTTCGTTTGAGGGGGAAAATGGACCAGCACATTCAGCAAGTGGAAAGGGAGAAATAGGAGACATGGGCGAAGACAACCTAAATTACCTTTATAATGGAACTCACTATATAATGCAAATAAGGTTGCCTAAAAGTTGGTGGGGACAATTTGAGAATCCTGAAAAGTTGGTAGTGTTGTGTCCCTACCATCCCTATGCAAACCTATGCCCTTGTTTTTAACATTGACACCTTTTTAAAACAATATCTCGATTCTTGGCATGAGCAAATCGATAACCTTCTGGGATGCAAAGTATCACGATATATATCACCTTAGCGATATTTTGTCACAACCCTAGTATACAGTATATTAATTCTAAATATTATGGGATCAAAATAAAATGATTAGAATTCCACAAATGCTCACGTGTCGCTTGAGGAGGTGGGCTTCTTGGTGGTACTTGACGCCCCAAGCCAAAAGGGGAACCGCAAAAACCAGGAGCAGGGTGCACGCCCGTGTTGAGATCCAGGAGCCGGAGCCCCGAGGCGGGTGTCCCTTCTGGCCGTCGCAGCGCTCACCCTGGCGGGTCTCATTTTTACGAACGTCCGCCGCCATACCCTCCTACCACAAAGGCATATTTCTCGGATAACATCCAAAAAATGTCGAACCGCCTTTGTTGAAAAAGCTTCGTTGAGACGCTGGAAAAGGACGTCCTTCCTGGGAGATGAAGTTCCCAGACGACCGCTAGCAAAATTGCAAATTAGCCATACATCCTTGGAGGATTTTTTTGGCTAAGTGGTCAAGTGAAACTAGCCACAACTCGGATGCTCCACTTATGTGTTTTCAAAATAAAAGACAATGAAGAAAGGACAACGCAATCCCTTCATAACATGCTATTGACTGCATTTTAAGCTTTTTATTTTGAAAGAACGTTTTCGGAAAAGTAATCACACTAGGTAAATATAATTCGTCCGTGACTGTTAAAAGGGGTAGGGTCTTTTCCTCCCAGGAAATTCTGCTAAACAATTTAAATTACATGTTTCTCTGCCAAAGAGGACTTAAGATCAGAATCTGCAGCTTCTGCTTCCAATAGTTGTTCTTCAGCAATGTTATGTAATGTGGCAACTTTAAGAAATGCTCGTTTTGATAACTTGGGACAAGGAAAAAACACTTGTTCACACAAAAAAGTACTGTATTCAACAAATTCATGTTGCATTTTTTTTCCATGTAAAATGCTAGCGATGGTTGAACATAGCTTTGATCACCACTTGAAAATAAACAAAACCAAGTACCGTACTTTTCGCACTATAAGGCGCATCTGACAATAGGCCGCTACACAGTACCCACCAAATTTGACACGAAAACTACCACAGATAACTGACCGACGTTGAATAAACGTTGATTTTCCATCAAAATCATCAGTATGGTTGACATTGAAATTTTCAACGTCAAGTGACGTTGAAACGTTTTTCTATGGTATGTCAGGCGATGGTTGAGGTAACATTGTTTTATAGTTGATGGACTAATGTTGACAAATCATTGATTTATGATTGACTGGGAAATATGATTGAAAACTCGTTGAATTATGGATGAGCAGTCGTTTTGGTCGAAAACATAACATTGATTCAGGGTTGTTCCAATATTATTAATAATCGAAATGACATTTAGATTTTGTAAGGATTTCAACGTTGAAACAACAAAAGTGACGTTTATTCAACGATATAAAATCGACAGCAGAATGTTAATCCAATATCTTTTCAACGTCGGTCTGCTATCTGGGGCATTTGTTCATAAATAAGCCGCACTGGACTATAAACCGCAGCTGTCCTCGTTGTATTATGGGATATTTACACTAGTGCTGCAACGATTAATTGATTAACTCGAGTATTTGATTTAAAAAAAAAGATTCAAATTAAATTTTGGCGCTTCGAGTATTCGTTTAATTAAAGTGGCGTTGTAATGGTTTGTTTTATTGACTTGGGTGGATACACTGCCCTCTACTCTGCCTCATTTTACATGGCCAAATCCAGCTGCACCGTGTTAAGACCAACATAAGCTAGGTTTTTGTTTGAGCTAATGTTTATAATAATGCATTCGTAATTTAGTTTCAAGGTATATTTAGCCAATTTTTGTGGGAATATGTGTCTGAACCATTTGTTAAGAGCATTGTTTAAAAAAAAAAAAAAAAGTTTTTATAGCATTTAAGCTAGCTGACTTTTGCTATGCAAGTTATCCAATTGTTATTTTGTGGTACTTAGATCCTTATTTATTTTTATACCGTTTGAGGGTCAGCTCAGGTATTTCATTTTTTTGTTTATCCGATTACTCGAACTAATTAGTTCATCGATTAATCGACTACTAAAATAATCGATAGCTGCAGTCCTAATTTACACCAAAGATATTAACCGGTAACACTTGGTTTGACAGCAGTATCATACGACTGTCATGAAACCAAATGAACCGCCCTGAAGCTTTGCAGCCAATTTGTTAAGCTTCATTTGGCCATCACTGCTCCCTAAGTGAAGTCAACCTCTGCTGTCAACACTGCTGCTGTCCAACATGCCTCCTAGCATGCATTGCAGCACTACAGATGTAAATAATCAAAATTCATTATTGTGATAATCATTTCGTCAGTTACTGTTCCAGTTGTTTCATTAATTGCAAGTTACAGTATTTGGTAACACTTTGACAGTGGCGCCATAAGACTGTCATTAGACAATCATAATTACATGATACTATCATGAGCATTAATGAATCCTTTTAACAGATGTCATTTAGTGTTTAAATTATCCCACTTTTGAATGGATATAAAGATCCAAGCTGGACATAAATTGAGTTAGTGACATAATTTTCTGGATGACACTTAATGACTAGGATGACATCTGTCATAAGCATTCAGTAATGCCCATGATAGTGTCATGTCATAATTATGATGGCCTTATGACGCCGCTGTCAAATAAAGTGCTACTTATTAAACCAAATAAATCAACAAACTGTAGGATTCAAAATGGAAAAAAGTAGCGGCTTATAGTCTGAAAATTATGGTAATCATATTTTTACAGAGTAAGAAGTAGAAAAAAGTTGTTCAAATGTAGGATGTAAAAGGTCTGTTCAAATACCTGCAAAAAAACAACTTTCAATTCTCATCCAGTTTCCTCAGAGAATATAAAAACCTCTTAAATACATGTTTTATCTTGGCATATGGTGTGTGCAATTCATTTAACAAAGAACACCAGTTTATCTGCCTTGTGCAAAGGCAGTTCAGGCTCTCTTTATTACCACTCCACACGGTTCTGCATATGTCCCATATTTACACAACTTTCACTATGTATTACCTCATAATAAGCAATACTTTCATGATGCTGACATAGACAGTTATGAAACAGCGGTCTGCAAAAGCACCATTTCACAAAATGTGCAATTTTGACTTTTGGCCGTTTGTGAATCCAAATATCAGTTCACAGAGAAGGAACTTCTTAGCACATATCTTCTTCAACAGGCTGTGTCTTCACCTCCACAGTCTTTGGAGGTATGTAGGAGCCCATCCCGGCTGCTCTCTCTGCTTCCGCCTGGGTGTAAGGTTCCTCCCTAAGCTCTTTCAAACTGGTTCAAGGAAAAACAGGCTCAGAGTTCGAATGCTGCCTATTTCAAAGCATACAAAACTAACATAAGCTTACCGTCGCTTGTGGACTTTAGTCTTGAAGTGGTCTTTTAAGGATTTCATATCCACAAAATATCTCCTGCAAGACACATAGTATTATCCAACAAGAACTTGAGCGGTTGGTTTCAGCACTGCAAAAATATCTACATTAAGTTAATCCAAAAAAGTCCTCATGCACCACCATTACAGTGAGTAAGGTTGTCCACTTACGCGCAGTGTAAACAGTAGTGCTGTGCACATCCCGTCACATCATAGTCCACCTCCTGATTAAGCAGTTTGGCAGCAATTTCAGGCTTCATGTCGGAGTGGATCTCATCCAAGTCTTTGGTCCTTCGCTTTGTCTTCCACGTCTTTGAAATGTTTTTCTTTTTGCCATTATTGTGGTTTTTCGTTTGTTTGGACTTCCCCATGATTAGACAGCTGAGCTGCAAGGAGAAATATGAAATTAGAACATGTTTAAGTAGGGTGGATTGAAATACTCAAGCACGGGAACGAGGAAATTAGAAAATTATTGTTGTGTATGGTACGTTTATGTCACGGTAATGCGGTTCATGGGTTTTGTCATTATGTGCATGAGAAGTCATATAGGGTGACCAAATGTCCTCTTTTGCCAGGACACGTCCACTTTTTACATCCTGTCCAGGGCCGTCCGGCGGAGTTCTATAAATATATGAAAATGTCCAGTTTTCAATATTTTTCACAGAACCTATTAGCGTGTGTTGAAATTGACTGACGCTTTGCACAGAATACTACGGTACTGTGCTGTCTGTGACGTGCTCCCAGAGGCAACGTGCTAGGTTAAAGTACGTAGCTGCTTATTCAGCTACAATAGCCCAGGGGGAGTATGACTAATACTATGAGAATAAATGTTGAATTAAGAGTACGAGAATACAAGTTGTATTATTATTACATAGCGCTAACGTAGCTGAATAAGAAGCTACGTAATTTACGTTGTGTGTTGACGCCTCTAGTAAAATACCTAATACCTTGTTGTAATCGTCCCCCAAAGTGCGAAAACAAAAAACACCAAAACATTAAAGTGACGTGTTTTTTTTTGTGTTAAAGCAACACTTGGTAACTTTTAAGTTTTAGTCGATTTTAGCGACGCCGGTGGACAAACGCGGTAGTGTTTTGACATGGGACCAGCGCACAGCCGCATAGTGTCGCAAAATCATGATGGTCGCCTGCAGATGTATTAAACAACATTCCTCTTTCCAGTGGCTGTGTGAAGGATGAAAAGTAATAAGGTAATGAATCCAGTTGTGGCTAAACAATAGCATAGGACAGTTGGCAACCGTGTGGCTAACCACCCCACCCGAACTCATCAGCGTTAACGAGCATCGACTTCCACCTTATAATGAATGGGGAAAGGGCGAAGTGACGTATGCCATAAAGCAGTCAACATATTTTTAGGGGGTTTTTTTGTGTGGCAGGGTTCCTGCCACCCTCCTCAAAGTTGATTAAAGCTGGAGAAAGCGATGCATACCCCCACAAGATATAAAAGAGGTTTCATTCAACTAGTTGTCAGTCGACATATCACAAATGTTATGAAAATATTTCAGAAAGGTTGAAAAATTACCTAGTGTTGCTTAAACTTGGTTTAAATTATCATTGTTCTGAGGCTACGATTTGATTTAGATTATTTCACTGGAAAGGGAAAAGAGCTTTTTGTTAAAAACTGGATTTTCTAACATTATTATTGTTGTATTATTTTAGGAATAATAAAGCTGGGTGCGTAATCTTTAAGAATGTGTGTCTTTGGTTACACAGCTATTATTTTGTTATAAACTTATCCAGGCGGAGGAGGCACGCTTTAAGTAAAATGTAAGTATCTTGAGGCTGGGCCGAGTGTCCTCTTTTTTGAAAATCAAAATATGGTCACCCTGAGTCAGGGGTCGGTAACCCAAAGTGTTGAAAAAGCCATATTGGATTTATAATATGGACCCAAAAAAAACACAAATATGTCTGGACCCGCAAAAAGTGGAAGCCCTATAAGCCTTAAAATGAAGGCAACACATATTGTATGTATCTATATTAGCCAATTATGAAAATGACTAAGTTAACTCCAAATTCATAATGAGCCTTTATGACTAAAAGTGTATTTTCCCTGCAGTAAATCCTATAGAGCAGGTATAGAGAATGACGTACCACGTCACTACTCTGTTGTATGATGCCGCATTAAGTTTAACTTCAGTAAAACATTAATGAATTAGAAGAATGTTTGTGGCATGTTTGTCCTCATACAGACACCATATTAAAACAAAAAATGCATTTCCCTCCCCTATTTTTTCCATTTTCAAACATTTTTGACAAAATTCCAGGCAGCAACAGGGGCAGCAATCTGGAGCCGCATACGGCTCTAGAGCCGCTGGTTGCCGACCCCTGCCCTAAGTTATATATTACAGTACAACTTGTGTTCTGTTCAGTGAAGGTTTGTGCATAGTTTGAACAATATAACAAGACTTGTGTTACTTTTACCTTACAGCTATATGTAATATTAGGAATCGGATTCCTTTATATAATTCTAAAGAGATTCATCATAATAATGCGTGAGTGAAGCGACTGGAAAAGTCAATCCGAGTCATCTATCAGGTGTCAGAAAACACTAAAGCTATGTGTAAAAAAAAAAAAACTGTTGCAAAGTGTTTCGTTGTAATAAAGCCTTTTATCTCTTTTTGTTAGGCGTCATTTCTTTAGTGTTTGCTTACCTTACCCACGTGCAGCCCGGAAGGAGTGGACTCGTTTACTTCCGGATAGAAGGAGGAGCAATCGTCACTGTATGGATGCGGTTGAAAAAGTACAGTAAAATTAATATTTCTCATGACAAAAAAATACTTATAGTATATTTGGAGTGCTAGTCCTATAAAAAATGTATGTTAAAGTCAAATTTGATTTTTCAAACTGATAAAATGCACTCAACATTGCATACAACACACATGTAGTAATCATTATTAACCACTAGATGGCACTAATGTAGTAATACATATAGCAATCCCCAGAAAAAAAAGAAAAGAAAAGAAGGCGGTGTCAGACTGCACTTGTGCATACGCGCCGTGGACGAGAGGGAAGATGGCGGAGAGGAACGTCGAGACGGCGCTCGAATGGAGCGAACGGGGCCTGGACACGGCCGAGGACACGCTGGTTGCAATGGAAACCCTCCTAGCCACACTGAGGGCCTTCGAAGACGGCCTCAGGCAACAGGAAGTGTCCGTGGCGTCGTCCTCGGACTACTGTGACAACTTCTGCCAGGTAAAGAGTGCGTGTAACGTTCATGCTATCATTAGCATAGCGATAGCTCAGTTTGGGTTGTTTTGCTCGGCGGGTGCAAAATAATTGGGGTGTTTTGAGGTGTAGCTATCCTCTAGCGTTTAAAAAAACTGTATTGTTGCACATATTTATATTATATTAGGTGTTCTAACTTGCTTATAAATACTGAAACCACTCTATATCAAAACGGTTTACAGTACTATTGGTTCAATTCCAAAACCATGCAGTGATGATGTAGCTTGATCACATAAAAGAAAGTGAAATTGCTGTTCACATATTTCAATAGTGTAACGTACTTTTGTGTTTTAACAATAACGTGGGCGCGGCGACGTGTTGTTTACACGATTTAAGGTCGCTTCACATACTGTACTTGACAAATTAGACATGGCATTTTTGTGCCATAGAATGACTTTTCCTCGAGTGATTCGTTAAAATAAATGGTTGGGCATGCATACACGTTGCGAAGGTTTTGTACTTTGAGGATGTTATGGTTCAAAATCAAATGTATCCCAATGTATACTCAAATGGATTGTAAATTTAACACAGCGGGTTCAAGTAGAGGAAAATGGTGTATGCCATAAATGCGTGCAGTTATCATGGGATAGAATCATGAATAACTTGATGTGGTTTGTGATTTTTTTCATGGAGACGGTCTCGAAACCGTGTGGGATTAAAGTTTATACGACTACTACTACTCTTTTTCTCCCGTTGTGCCTTAGTATTAGGGTTGATACACGTAATTTTCAGTTTAATTTTTTTTTTTTTTTTTTGTGATTAATCAAGTAGTCCATTAGAACCGAAACATGCATTGAAAAGATAATAATGTACCGTTCATCAGGGCTTGCAGGAATCAAAGAATATTTACTGGTTTGATAGTTTAAAAGAAGAAAAAAACAGCAAAGGTAAGACCATTTTTTTCAGTTCACCTGCTTTATTTCCCCTTAAACCTTGAAGTTCGAGGCCTATTTTGTCAGAGTTGGAATGACTTTGATGTTGCCTTTATGTTTCAAAGAAATAATTTTTCACAATGGCCTGATTGGGTCCCTTTTTTCAGGACACCATTACTATCATGTCCAAACTGTTGTTTTCTTCACTGACCAATTATAACCAATGTTTTGGACTCAAAAAGACAAGAAAATCCTAATATCTTTTGTCAGAATTGGTAATAATGATGTCCTCTTGACAACCAAACATGCTCAACAAACCATTTTGAAGCCCGATAATATTTATTCAACTTGTTAGGATAAATATTCAACAGAAAAAAAAATAGACTAGTTTAATAGTTGATAATTAAACAGAAACAACAGATGGATATCGATGTTTTTGGGCTTTTTTACAAACTATGGTCAAAACAGGTACATAACAGTAGACTAACAGTGCAAAATAGTGAATATATCGTTTGAACGTCGCCATCGCAATGTGTGCATGCGGAATAGTCCCATCCTAGGATGTGCGATTGTATTTTTTTTTGTAAACTTTTGTTTTTTCCTTCATTAAAGCATCATATCTTTTATATACACCAATATTCATCCTTCACAAATAAACTCCCTTAGTCTGAATTAAATGGTATTATATAAATACTAGCGATGTTAATCAATACAATATCTCCTGTCTTACGTCGATTGACTTCAAGTAAAAAGCGTGGACCTTGACTTAAGCACTTTCAAACGAGACCAACCAGTGGCACGTCGGTGACATAATTACAATGTGATGAGGCTTCAAAGATGAAATGCGCGCAGGACGCGTCAAATCTTTTAAGGGTTAAGCCAGGGGTCCCCAAACTTTTTCCTGTGAGGGCCACATAACTTTTTCCTTCTCTGATGAGGGGCCGGGTCAGTTTGTAACAGAAAATGTTAACGATTGCAGGAGTGCCTAAATGTAAAAATTTATTGTTTTTTCAGAAAGCCACAATCAAAAACTCTTTCTGAATTCTTCACGGAACAAAAGTAAATATAATATATAGGGCTGTCAAAATTATCGCGTTAACGGGGCGGTAATGAATTTTTTAAATGAATCACGCTAAAATATTTGACGCATTTAACGCACATGCTCCGTTCAAACAGATTAAAATGACAGCACAGTGTCATGTCCATTTGTTACTTGTGTTTTTTGGTGTTTTGTCACCCTCTGCTGGTACTTGGGTGCAACTGATTTTATGGGTTTCAGCACCATGAGCATTGTGTAATTATTGACATCAACAATGGCGAGCTACTAGTTTATTTTTTGTTTGAAACTTTTACAAATTTTATTAAAACGAAAACATTAACAGGGGTTTTAATATAAAATTTCTATAACTTGTACTAACATTTATCTTTTAAGAACTACAAGTCTTTCTATCCATGGATCGCTTTAACAGAATGTTAATCATGTTAATGCCATCTTGTTGATTTATTGTTATAATAAACACAGTTCTTATGTACAGTATGTTGAATGTACTGGACTGTCTCAGAAAATTAGAATACACAATATTCTAATTTTTTGTATATATACACAGGACTGTCTCAAAAAATTAGAATATTGTGTATTCTAATTTTCTGAGACAGTCCAGTATATATCCGTCTTGCCTCTTATCTTTCCATTCCATCAATAATTTACAGAAAAATATGGCATATTTTAGAGATGGTTTGAATTGCGATTAATTACGATTAATTAATTTTTAAGCTGTGATTAACTCGATTAAAAATTTTCATAGTTTGACAGCCCAAAATATAATACAATGTAACATAATATAATATAATATAATATAGTATAATATAATATAATATAATAACACTATTAATTAAATAGACAATAAACAAATAACCCTCTCTGGGTACTTCACAGAAAAAAGCCAGGAAATAAATAACACAATGGGTGGGGGGTATTCAGGGGGCCAGACTAAATGTGGAGGCGGGCCGTAGTTTGGGGACCCCTGGGTTAAGCTATCCAATACTATTTTATTGGGATGGATAGCAGCAATCATTAGGAGCCAGATTTTTTTTGTTTTTATGCCCGAAAAGTGGAAAAAATGTATTTTAATTGATCTATTTTCATCTATTTTAAAATGTAATCTCTTTCCCTCCCCCTATTTTTCGCTATACTCACTACAGAAAGAAAGTCTTTCTTGTGGAATATTCTATTGAGTGACTTTACCAGATTTTCTCTTTTTGGCTAAAAACAACAACAAAAATCCAAATGAATTACTTTTTGACTTTTTTTTTTTTTTTTAAACTCAAATTAACTAATGTATTCATCGCCCAGGCCTAGTATATCTATACAGATCTCAAGGGATTGAGATCCTTGTCGGAAAGCCCCCTTGGTAGTTATGCTTTAAATAGACAGCAGGGAATTAATCAGTGCTCCCCAACTGTGTACTTCTCACCTGCAAAGGTGTCTATTATTTGGGCGTCTTGGAATTGTCACGGGTAAATTGGAGTCTATCCCATCTAACCCCGGGATACCCATTTTGAATAGGCCAACTCAAAAGACTATCACAGCACGTGTTCCGTTCAAGGTTTCTTAGAGTACTTTGTTTTATACACATAGTTTGTTGTATTGAATATAAACAGAAGAGGGTAGCCTTGATCGGTCCACACGAGGATTGCAAGAGTTTTTTTTAAATGAAATGCCTCAATAAATCTTTTTTATTTCTTATGAAAGGTTTCCAGAGCTTTATTGATGAATTTGTCAAGTTAAAGCACCACACAGAAATTAATACACATTCTTTTGTACTTTGTTTTTCCTTCATTTGAAAAAGTGGCCATTGATCATTGATCTGGAGTAGGGCTGCAGCTATACAATATTTTAGTAATCGAGTAATCGACTGAAAATTTTATTGATTAATCTAGTAATGGGGTAAAAAAAAAAAAAAAATTGGTAAAGAGCAATTATAAATATACAAGGGAAAACAAGACATTTCATCTAATATTGAACCATTTTTGGTCAATCAGTGTCTTTATTTTCGATGTACATTGTTGAAAACAGCCAACAATAGCATCTCAGATGTGACTAGAATAAAAAAAGACTAATTCACTGCTTTCACTCAAAAAAAAAACTTGTACCTCTTATAAAAAAATAGATATATTTCTTAATTAAAAATGTCATTACGCTTGATAACACACATCACGTAAAAGTTAGTTGTTTTTCCCACGTGTTTCAATTGAATTTCCATTTGTGTCAAGCTATTTTTAAGTTAGTCAAAACCGTAAGTCCTGATAGGATTTGGGATTTTTGCAGTGTTCAAAATAAATGTATGATACCTGCTGTATTGGAGCACATTAGGACCAGTGCTACTTGGTGTTTTATCTAGCAATGACTACTGAGCTAAAATTGACAGTTCACAGTATTAAGTTTTTATTTTACACCCTCATCACTTTACAGCGCTGTTTTCACAGATTAAATAAAGCCTGTATATAGGACACGTTAGCCACGCATCGACAGTGGTCATAATTAATAGAGACCTAGCCCTCAGCAGGGGTAACGTTACGTGAACGAGTGACAGTAAGTTAATCTTATTTGTTAGCGCTGAGAAGTCTACTGCTTTAAGATGGTGGCTGTTTACTAACGCCGCTGCTAACGCCGCCGAGTCTCATTTCGCATCTACAGTAATTTTCGCACTATAAGGCGCACCTGACTATAAGCCGCTGCACACCAAATTTGACAAGAAAACCACATTTGTTCATAGATATGCCGCACTGGACTATAAGCTGCAGCCGTCCTCGCTGTATTATGGGATATTTACAAAAGATATTAACCGGTAACACTTTATTTGACTGCGGCATCATAAGGCTGTCTAAGTCCAAATGAACCTCCATGAAGCTTTGAACCAATTGGCTGCAAAGCTTCATTGCTTCAAGAAGCTTCATTGGGCCATCACTGTTCCCTTAGAGGAGACAGTCAACTTCTGCTACCACCTGCTATCAACACTGTTGTTGTTCAACATGCCTCTTAGCATGAATTGCATCTCTACAGATGTAAATAACAATGAAAATTCATGTTCTGTTCTAATTATTTCTTTAGTTACTGTCCTAGTTGTTTCATTAATTGCTACATTAACTGGTTACACTTTATTTGACAGTGGTACCATAAGACTGTCAATAAACAGTCATAATTTCGACATGAGACTGTCATGAGCATTAATGAATGTTTATAACAGATGTCATTTAGTGTTATCCGGCAAATTTTCTCACTTTTGAATTGACGTAAAAAAGCCGAGATGGACATAAATGGAGTAAGTGACATAGTTTGCCAGATGACACTTAATAACATCTGTCATAAGCATTCAGCAGTGCCCATGATACTGTCATGTCATGATTATGACGGTCTTATGACGCCGCTGTCAAATGAAGTGTTAACTTTTAACACAAATAAGCCGCACTGGACTATAAGCCGTAGGATTCAAAATGAAGGAAAAAAAGTAGCGGCTTATAGCGCGAAAATTACAGTAGTTCTACATGCACGTATTATCTATGAGACTCATCAGACGCCACCTGCTACCACCATTGCATCATCGGGCGTAGTTTTTAGCAACGTCGCCGTAGTTTGTATCGGCTGTCGGCTGCAGTTAGGTTTTTTTTTTTTAAATTCTTCCTCTACACACATGACATCAGCGCGTTGTCCCGCATTAAAAGTAGTCCGGGCAAACCGTGATGCTTAGAGCTGGCAAAATTAAACGTTTCCTTTAGGTGAATAAAATTACTCGGATCAGTTTTTAAACTCGAGTTGCTCGAGTATTCGTTTCAGCTTTAGTCTGGAGCAGGCCAATAGCGATAGCTGCTTGGCATGCAAAGTGATCACGTGTCATCACACAACAGAGAGTGTAGTGAGCCATCCAAGACTGCTTTTTAACACAATTGACTCTGTTTTAAACCCGCACCCCACTGTCTTAACTGATGTGTCAGGTGCCACTTGTGAGGAGTTTCTCGCTTTCTTTCAAAACAGTCTCTTCGGTCAGGCAAAATGTCTGCAATTCGGGTATCTCATCAGATAATCTACATCCTCCAGAACTGCTCACTGTTTTTGAACAATTTGATCTCCTTCCATTGTCATCTCTGTCTGAAATAGTTAGTGGCATGAAACCCACTAACTGTCCGTTAGACATAATTCCAGCTGGGCTTCTAAAGGAAGTCTTTAGTTGCCTCGGACCAAGTCTGCTGGCTCTTATAAATAACTCTCTCAGTACCGGTTCTGTCCCAGCTGCCTTCAAACAGGCTGTAGTCAGACCCCTTCTTAAAAAACCCCATCTCGACTCCTCCGTGCTGTCCAATTTTAGACCCGTCTCCCACTTGTCTTTCCTTTCTAAAGTTTTAGAAAAAGTTGTTTTTATTCAATTGCAAACATTTCTAGAGACAAACTCCACCCTTGACAAGTTTCAATCAGGCTTCAGGTCCAGACATAGCAATGAGTCAGCACTGTTAAAAGTGCACAACGACATTGCACTTTCTGTAGATAACGGAAACCCAGCAATCCTTGTTTTACTAGATCTCACAGCAGCATTTGATACAGTCGACCACACAGTCCTTGTATCTCGTCTAGAACACTTTATAGGTATCCGTGGTAAAGCTCTACAGTGGTTTAAATCGTACCTGGAACATAGGACCTTCTCAGTAATGATTGGGGAATTTTCCTCCTCACAAACCTCTCTGTCTTGTGGGGTGCCACAAGGCTCCATTTTAGGGCCTGTTCTCTTTGCACTTTATCTCCTACCTTTAGGATCAGTTATAAAAAAACATAATATCTCTTTTCATTTTTATGCTGATGACCTGCAGCTGTATCTCCCCCTGAGACCCAACGAACAAACTGCTCTCACTAAATTAATGGAGTGCATATCCGATGTGAAGCAGTGGCTAGCGCAAAACTTTTTACATCTTAACGAAAGCAAAACTGAATATATTACTTTTGGCACACCTTCCATGTTAAATGCCCTTGAGCCCAACCCTGGCACTCTGGCTCCCTTTTTTAAAACACATGTTAAAAATCTCGGAGTGATATTCGATTGCAGGCTCAACTTTGAAAAACAGATTAGTTCTGTTGTAAGAGCAAGTTTTTTCCAGCTCCGTCTCCTGGCCAAAGTGAAGCCTTTTCTTACTCGCCACGACTTGGAAAAAGCAATTCACGCTTTTATAAGCTCAAGGCTGGATTACTGCAACGCTCTTTATGTTGGTCTTCCCAAATCCTCAGTTTCTCGTCTCCAACTTGTTCAAAATGCTGCTGCTCGATTTTTAACAGATACACCTAGACGTGAACATATTACCCCCGTGCTATCATCGCTCCACTGGCTTCCAGTCCATTTTAGAATTGATTTTAAACTTTTACTGTTTGTTTTTAATTCTATTAATGGCCAGGCTCCTTCTTACTTATCAGAAATTTTAACCATCCGTAACTCTGGCAGGAGTCTTCGCTCTACCGGCCAACTTCATTTGCAAGTCCCAAGGTCCAAACTCAAACAGTGGGGAGACCGATCTTTTGCGGTTGCTGCACCCAGGTTATGGAATAGTCTTCCCCCGGAAATCCGCACCACTACAAATTTGGGCCTTTTTAAATCTCGTTTAAAGACACACCTTTTTAGACTCGCCTTTCCCCAAGATTAGTTTAGCCTGGTTTTATTTCTTTAGGGTTTTTAATGTTTTCGGATTTTATCTGTTTTATTGTTTCGTTTGGTGTCTGACTAATCGTGATGCGATGGTTCGTTTTTTTTCTTTTCTTTTCTTCCTAATGTCATTTTATAACACTTTCCTGCCTTTTATTTACTATGTGCCATGTTTGTCTTTGTTGTAAAGCACTTTGGGGACCTTTCGGGTTTTGTAAAGGGCTATATAAATAAATTTGATTTGATTTGAGCGTCAGGAGGAAAAAAAGGCTGTAGTCAAGTGTTATAATACTGGACCGGTAAATGGTATCGGCGCCCTCTTTGTTGGTACTCGTCGATACCACCGCCTAACCCCCGCCGATACTGGTATCGATATCGGTGCATCTTTAGTAATAAGGCAAGATGGTGGGAGAGTGTTAAGTAACATTATGCAGAAGTCTCAATTTTGGTAAC
This sequence comes from Corythoichthys intestinalis, assembly GCF_030265065.1. Lineage (NCBI taxonomy): Eukaryota > Metazoa > Chordata > Actinopteri > Syngnathiformes > Syngnathidae > Corythoichthys > Corythoichthys intestinalis. The sequence continues at coordinate 47,685,656 of NC_080409.1, read as the reverse complement.
CCAAAAATGACTTCGGTAATTATGCTATAAGGCCATTGATATGTAGGAGAAACTTTAGTTCTTAAAGGGAATCTCAGACTTGAATTTGTAGGCTCTAGTAAGCCACAATTGTTCTCTTTTACTAAAATATGTTAGAAGAAACGCATAAATCTATACTATTTAGTTCATGTTTTGACCTACGGAGGGCGCCATGTTGTATGGACGCTCGGGGTGATGACGTATATTGATACTATCACTCGACGAATAGTACTGGGTTACTGCAATTCGTACTACGCGGTGAGACGACAAACACATGCGCTCATCAGTTAAAAGCGGCGAGTACTTACTATTTGTGTTTTTATTGAGTCTTTCATTACCTTTCCATTGCCTCAAAATACTTTTTGCATGTGTTTCCTTCTCATACTTTTAAGCATTGTTTTTTTTGTAGTAGCTTTAAAGCAAATTGTTGATATGTTGACCACATTAGTCACGTAGCATATGTTAACCACCCTTATTTGATATTCCTACGTTTAAGTATTTTCTTAAGGCATCTTTAGTAAGTTCTGTCTGTATGCATCTAAACAAAATAAGCTGAAAGCGCACGGTAGTACTTTGGGTGTCAAATTCGCCTCTTGTAAGACGTTTTGCCGGTGTAGCACATTTTAGCAGAACGTTTTTTTTTTCCCTACTCTCGTCACGTCTCATCCCATCTTTCCTGTTCATTTGGCTTTTGCTGCTTGTTTTGTGAAATATCAACAGTGCTGTCATGCTCATTCATGTTCCTCCTGGGTTCAAATTAGTGCTGCAACGATTAATCGATTACCTCGAGTATTCGATTACAAGAAAAGATTCGATTAAATTTTGCTGCTCAGAGTATTAGTTTAAAGTGGTGTTGTAATGGTTTGTTTTGAAAGTGTTAGCATTTAGTTGTATTGATTTGTTGGATACACTGCCCTCTAGTCTGCCTCATTTCACATGGCTGAATCCAGCTACTCCCTGTTAAGACCCAACATAAGCTAAATTTTTGTTTGAGATCATGTTTTTTATTTCAAATGTAATTTAGTTTATAGGTATATTTAGCAGTTTTATATGTGGTTGAACAATTTAAGAGCATTGGAAAAAAAAAAAGTTAGCATTTTTATAGCCTTTAAGCTAGCAGACTTTTGCTATGTAAGTTAGCCAATTGTTCTTTTGTTGTACATAGATCCTCATTTATTAATTTTTAATACCATTTGAGGCTCAGCTATTTTAATATTTTATGTCCTTTTCCGATTACTCGATTATTCGAAGGAAGGAGTTCATCGATGAATCGACTAATAAAATAATCGATAGCTGCAGCCCTAGTCCAAATTGAAAGGGTTGAACAGATGACATGTTTATGTCACTAGAGTCGTACTCTGGAAGCCTGGCAGCGTAACCATGTGACCTCACCGCCTTGCGACGTCAACAACAATGGCGACCTACTAGTTAAACAAATTTTACAAACTGTATAAAAATTTAAACTAGAGCTGAAACGAATACTCGAGCAACTCGAGTAACTCGAGTTTAAAAACTGATCCGAGTAATTTTATTCACCTCGAGTAATCGTTTATTTTGACAGCTCTAAGCATCACGTTTTGCTCGGACTACTTTTAATGCGGGACAACGCGCTGATGTCACGTGCGTAGAGGAAGAAGCAAAAAAAAAAAACTTACTGCAGCCGACAACCGCTACAAACGATGCCGACGTTGCTAAATACTAGCCCGCACATACTACGTTAGTTGCAGGTAGCGTCCAATGAGTCTCCTAGAGATCACATGTATGTTAAACTAGATGCTCAATGACAGACTAGGCCGCGTTAGCAAACAGCCGCCATCTTAAAGCAGTAGAGCGCTAAGCGCTAATAAAGAGCGCTAAGCGCTAATATATAAGATTAACGTTACTGTCACTACTAGCTCACCTTACGTTAGCCCTGCGGAGGGCTAGGTTTCAATTAATTAAGACCACTTTCGATGCGTGGCTAACGTGTCTTACATACAGGCTTTAACATAACATAGCGTTGTGGAGTGATGAGGGTGTCAAATAAAAACTCAATAATGCTAACTATCAATTTTAGCTCAGTAGTCATTGCTGGATAAAACACCAAGTAGCACTAGTCCCTAATGTGCTCCAGTACAGCCTGTATCATACATTTATTTTAAACAGTGAAAAACTCAAAATCCTATCAGGACTTACAGTTTAGACTAACTTAAAACTTAACTAGAACTTAAAAATGGCTTGACACAAATAGAAGTTCAATTGAAAAAGGTGGGAAAAAATCCTAACTTTTAAGTGATGTGTGTTATCAAGCGTAAAGGCATTTTTAGGTGTGTTTATATATATAATATATATATGTATATACTTTTTTAAAATAAGATCTAAAGGTTTTTTGAGTGAAAGCAGTGAATTAGTCATTTTTTAAAAATTCTAGTTACATCTGAGATGCAATTGTTGGCTGTTTTCAACAATATACATCAAAAATAAAGACATTGATTGACTGAAAATGATAAAATGTCTTGTTTTCTCATATATATCTATAATTGCTCTTCACCTGAAAATATATTTGTTTTATCCGATTACTTGATTAATCGATAGAATTTTCAGTCGATTACTCGATTACTAAAATATTCGATAGCTGCAGCCCTAATTTAAACATCAAGAGGAGTTTCAATATCAAATTATTTAAACTCATAATAACATTTCTCTTTTAAGAACACTAATTTTTCTATCCGTGGATCCCTTTAAAAAAAAAAAAAAAAGACTTTGTTCCAGTAAAAATGAGGGATTTAAAAAAATTCTTAATTCATAAAGAGATGGCAGTTTTACGTAATGATATTTCGCAATCATAGGCTTAGGACGGGAAATTGGTCTTTTAAAATGATACAACATAATTTATCAAATAAAATTGATACATATTAGTGTTTAATTTAGTGAAGAAACAATGTAATTAAGTGGCAACACAGTCGCCCTTTTAAAGCAGCAGAACACATGAATACAGGGTTATACTTAAATACATTTAGAAGCGATGTTGCCAACTGCTAGACATTTAATCACAGTTGATTGTTCAATCATAAAGCATTTCATTCTTACTAAATGTGCTATGAATATGACGGTTCATTTGGGTGACTTTCTCTTCCTAGAATGCAAGCCCCCTCGGGCCTAATCAATAGCACTTTTAACTCCAGACATTGTCAAGTGGGATCACCTAGGTGCAGTCTAGTGTCTCACCTCTGTCCCAAGTGAAAAGGCCTTGTGAATCTCACCTAAATATGATTGTTCTTATGGGAAACCTATTGTCATTCTAGTGTGTAACCCTGTATTTTCCCTCAGGCACTTATGCATTATGCTGGGAGCAGGAACTCCATAGACCACGGTCTTCCGCTTCTTGAGGTCTACTGCCTATCAATAAACTGCTTTGCCGCCGCCCGATCACACCTCACTGCAGAGTCGGACAGAGTCACTCTTGTTTTGAAGAGGCTAGCTCTGTAAGTACAAGTGTTTAAATTGGAAAAAATGTGTTACTACTTTTGGCCATATTATTACTCAACAAAACTTACATGCACATGGCACTGACCAAACCATGCATTTGTTAAGGGAGAGCATTCAAGGGAGTACATTCAAATTGATAAATATCGTGTAAAACCAAGAGACAATTGACCTAATATTCAGTTGTTCATGTATAGTTGGAAGTTGACCTTTCCTGTTACACTCAAGGTCATACTTTCGCCCAATGTAAGTGTCTTATATGGTGGGGCAAAAAAGTAGTTAGCCACCAATTGTGCAAGGTCTCCCACTTAAAAAGATGAGAGAACCCTGTAATTTTCACCATAGGTATACCTCCACCATAGACTTCATAATATATTGACATGACACTGGGCACAGGGCCGATCCGTAGGGGGCCTATTTTCAAAAACTTCAAATTCAAATATTTTCAAAACCAAAGCTGCTACCGACCTAAGACCAAAACAGGCACCTTACCTTAGCCATATATGAGTCTCCATGAGCAGCGTCATCAAAAAATTCAAAGTCGTTGCCTTATAAAATCCGGATTACAAAACTTAAAATGTCTATAAAATTCTCAGATTTTACATTAGATAAACAAAAATCACGAAATGCAGAGATAATCACCTATATTTCCAGGATCAGTAGCAATATTTAACATAAGTTTTTGCCCAAAATAGCAACCTAAATTTTTTAAAACGGCTAATAAATCACTCAATTTTCACATCAGAAACTTATTACTTGAGGAAAACTTGCAGAATCAATTATAAATAATTTACAAATAGATTATTGATAAATTCTATATGCAATCACAACTTATTATAGGATAGAATAGCCCTTTATTGTTATTATACAGTTGTATAGTTGTTGTAGTGAATGAGGCTAGTGGCCGCCTGACGTAAACGGAACTTTTCTGGTGAAAATTCTTGTGAATAAATGCTTCAATGCCCGAATTCTTCATAGATATGGACGTGAAACAGTCTCAATTCTTGTTTTAGAGCAAAGAAACCGTGCAGTTAGCGTTTATTTTACGTAAATGAGTCAAAGTACAATGCTACTCTGTTAGCGAATGAGGCCAGTAGCCGCCTGACGTAAACATAGCTTTTCTGGTGAAAATTCTTGTGAATATATGTTTAAATCCCCAAATTCTTCATAGATACAAACGTAAAACAGTCTCTATCTCTATTCTTGGTTAAAAGCAAAGAAACCGTGCAGTTAGCGTTTATTTTACACAAATGTCGAAGTACAATGCTACTCTGTTAGCGACTGGGGCTAGCGGCCGCCTGACGTAAACAGAGCTTTTCTGGTGAAAATTCTTGTGAATAAATGCTTAAATCCCCGAATTGTTCATAGATATGGATGTAAAACGGTCTTGATTCTTGGTCAAAAGCAAAAAAACCGTGCAGTTAGTGTTTATTTTACGTAAATGTGGCGAACTATGATGCCAATGCACCAGCGGCTGATTTCTCCCATTGATTTTTTTTCACAACGTTTAAAAATGCATGTATGGTATGAAAAATATAATAATTACCTTGAATCCTCGAACAAATCACTCCTGAGACAATCCTTCCTGTTTGTATGTGGTACAGCTATCCTACTTCTTGAAAAATCCAAGCTTAAATGGACATGAGCGTGTGCCGTCTTCGAATGACTATTACTAAATGAAGCTCAGCCCCCTATAGTAAGGCAAAGAATGACGAAGTGTCAGGTCAATAGTTTTGAAGTCTACGCCTCAACTATGTGAGAGAGAATGGCTTAGATCGTCAGCCTAGGAACGGAACTCGTTTGTAACCCGGGAACTACCTGTATTCATGTTTATTGGAGCTTTAACTAATGGATGGAGTCACCACTCTGGCACGACCTTGTTTTGTAGGGGAAGCGTGAGCTTTCTTAAAGATAAAATGAAATCCTTTGTTGTCACAACAACAACATTTTCTAACAAAATTCATGACTGAAATGCATTTCAGAAGATTATTCTAACAAAAGCAATTTAATAGTCTTCCAATGTACTGACACCAAAATAATTGCACATGTCAAGAGAGATGGATTTCTCATGAACTAATTATGATTATTTACACCAGCATTTTCACTCTTATTTCATGCAGAAGCTGTTTTGAACTATTTCTGTCTGTTCCGGAAAATGAAATCCCTTATGAGGCCTGGGTTCAGTTTCACCAATCTGTTCAGGTGAGAGGACCTTTGTTTATGTTGTTAATCAGAGCAACTGAATAGTGAATATTGAAGCTTCATTTGCATGTTTTGTATTTTAAGACCTTCTCTGCCAACCAGTTCTTTAATTCATGTACCGTAATTTTACCGCAATTTTCGGACTATCAGCCACTACTTTTTTCCTTCATTTTGAGTCCTGTAGCTTATAGACCAGTGCGGCTTATTTGTCGATTTATTTAGCTTAATAGGTAACACTTCATTTGAAAGCGGCGTTATAAGACTGTCATTAGACTGTCATTATTATGACATGACACTATCATGGGCATTACTGATTGCTTATGACAGATGTCATTCAGTGTCTTCCGGCAAATTATGTCACTAACTCCATTTATGTCCAGCTCGGATCTTTTACATCCATTCAAAAGAGAGATAATTTGCCGGATAACACTAAATGACATCTCTTATAAGCATTCATTGATGCTTATGACAGTGTAATGCCATAACCAGTGTTGTTAATCTTACTGAAAAAAGTAATTAATTATAGTTACAAATTACTTCTCCCAAAAAGTAATTGCGTTAGTAACTCAATTACCTGAATGTAAGAGTAATTAGTTACTTGGCAAAGTAATTGGTGATAATTACTTTTTTTTTTTTCCCTCAAAAAAAAAAAAAAAAAAAAAAAAAAACATTGGCCACACTATGTGAAGTTTTTTGTGAAGGTTTTTGGTACAATTGGCCCGAGCCCAATTCTTTACCCTAATTTACCCTTTACCCTGAATCAACTGTTAAAAGTTGTTAAAATTGGTCCCATTATTGCATTTGTTCCCTTCGCTCTTTCGACATATGAAAGTTTTAAAACTGTTTCATCATTTAAAGATAGATTAAAGTCAAGATTTTGCCGATTTAGAAGTATTTTAGATAACAAGTTACTTAGGTTCGCTAGGAAGGTTCTCTACAACAGAGCCGTCCTAAAAAGTCTACTGCTTTAAGATGGCGGCTGTCTACTAACGCATTTAGTGCCATGCAGTGTTGTTAATTTTACTTTAAAAAAGTAATTAATTACAGTTACAAATTACTTCTCCCAAAAAGTAATCGCGTTATTAACTCAGTTACCTGAATGTAAGAGTAATTAGTTACTTTGCAAAGTAACTAGTGATATTTTTTTTTTTTTCTCAAAAAAAAAAAAACACAGGTCACACAATGTGAAGCTTAAAGGGTTTGGGGGGACAATTGGCCCTAGCCCAATTCTTTACCCTCCACTTAACTAGACACAAGGGTATTGCGATAACTAGCTAGAAACCTTTGCTATGTGTGGAAGTCATTTAAAGTTGTGAATCAATCGTTAAAGTTGTTAAAATTTCTCCCATTATTGCATTAGTTCCCTTCTGTCTACTTTAAACATGTGTAAGTTTAAAAACTGTTTCATCATTTAAAGATAGATTTAAGTTAAGATTTTGCCGATTTAGGAGCATTTTAGATTAAAAAAATTACTTAGGTTCGCTAGGAAGGATCTCAACATCAGGGCCTTCCTAAATTCCTGAGAGGTCTACTGCTTTAAGATGGCGGCTGTTTACAGCATGTAGTCCTTAAAACATGTTGACAATGCAGCAGTGTCTGTCATCTGCATCTAGTTCTATAATATGATATCTACCGTGTCATGTGGGCGTAGTTTGTCGGCTATGGCTGCAATCAGGTATTATTGGAGCCACCTAGCATCGCGGTTGCAACGGCGTCTTCCCCACTCCTGCTCTGCTCTCGTCCCCGTGAGTCCGTTTCTCTCAGACTTTTTTTTTTATTCAACCAACTTAGTAATGCATAGTAACGCACGCCTTTCCCGCCTCAGTAACGGTAACGGCGTTGCCAAGATGAGTAAAGTAATTAATTAGATTACTCATTACTGAAAAAAATAACGCCGTTAGTAACGCCGTTATATTGTAACGCCGTTATTAACAACACTGGCCATAACTATGATTGTCTAATGACAGTCTTTTGGCGCCACTGTTAAATACAGTGTTACACAGTACCATAACTAGCAATTAGTAAAACAGCTGCAAAAGTAACTGCAAAAAAATAAGCACAGAAAACGAATTTTGATTGTTATTCACATCTGTTGCGCTGCAACGCATGCTAGGAGGTATGATGGATGACACCAGTATTGACGGCAGGTGGCAGCAGAGGTTGACTGTCTCCCCCAAGGGAGCAGTTATGGCCAAATGATGCTTCTTGAAGCAATGAAGTTTTCCAGCCAATTGGTTCAAAGCTTCATGGTGGTTCATATGGTCTTATGACAGACACTTATAATACAGTGAGGACGGCTGTGGCTTCTCATCCAGTGCGGCTTATCTATGGACAAATGCCGTTTTCATATCAAATTTGGTGGTAGGCGGTTTATAGTCAGGTGCGCCTTATAGTGCGGAAATTATGGGTTTTTTTTTTTTAGTACAGCCAGCCATTTTTAAAGTGCAAGCCAAGTTTTTGCTCTATGACAATATAATCACTGAACCAACAAACACAAACAATACTGTATTGGTGAAACCTCAAACCTGGTTAAAAAAAATATATTAACAAACAAAAACAAGGCTGATTTAATTTCTGAAGTTGTCAACTTTGTCATGATCACGGCTAGGGCTGCAGCTATTGATAATTTTAGTAGGTGATTAATTGATCAACTAGATAGTTCAAATAATCAATGAATCGAATTATGAACATTTAATGCGTTGCAGAATAGATTTTAGGAGATTTAAACAAAGGCTTGCTAAAATTACACTTTCAAAAGAGCGTTAAATGCGAATACAAAATAAAATTCCCAAGTGTTCCTTCAAACTATGCGGGATTGCAATTTTTATTTAAAAATGAAATAAAATACCTGAGCTTAGCCTCAAACGGTATAAAAATAAATAAATGAGGATGTCAGTAGAACAAAAGAACAATTGGCTAACTTGCATAGCAAAAGTCCGCTAGCTTAAATGCTTTAGTTTTTTACAATGCTCTTAACAAATCGTTCAAACACATATTCCCACAAAAAACTGCTAAATATACCTAAAAACTAAATTCCGAATGCATTAAAAAAAAAACGTTAGCTCAAACAACTCAGTGACAGCCAACGGGCACTTTTAATTTTTTTATTAATAACAAATCTTAATTCTAGGATTTAGTTATTTTTCCCATACTAAAGTTTTTTTTTTTTTATTTTTTTTTTTTTAACAACAGGTAAGGTAACCGTGGCAGTCAGATACTATTTTAATTTTTTTCAGGTCATTTATTGTCAGAGGGCAAAATGCCACGCTAAAAAAATAAGTGAAAATATCAAAATGGCTTACCCCTTCGTCCTCTGTAGGACCATGGCGCCCAACAAAATGTTAACTGCATATGAAATGTGAATGTCTTCACCTTGCTGGCGTTAAAATGGTCTTTTGGACAGCCACGCAAGTTGATCCATTCTTCACATTTTTTTTTCCTCAGAGTTTTTGGTTTTGGGAAACGTATGAAGAAAACATCCTTCATATGTCATAATGTCTAGAATCGTTCGTACAAGTTCAATAGCAATGGTGTGTGATCGGCATGTTCTTTTTTGAAAGATTACTGGAGAAAACAAGCAGAAATAAAGTGGGTTGTATGAGAGGGCGTGTCTATAGTGTCCCACTTCCGCGTTACGATGGCGACGTCACAGTTTAAAAATAGCATTCGTGCGGTACGCTATTGAGGCACAGTGTTGTTTGGTGTTTAGTCTAATGAAAAGTGTTGCTTCCCTCCAGATTGCACATGACACCTTGATACAGTATGGGAGTACAGACCTTCAAGCTTTACTACAGATCACAGGAGAAGGAGGTGCATGGAGCAACCCCGTCCTCTCTGCCCTCCTTTCAGGCCAGCCAACCATCCAGCAAGAAGGTTAAATTTAAAATAATTGTCACAAACTACAGCAACTTTAATCTTGGCATCATATTGTCCTGTTGGTCATAGCTTGCTCATATTTGTAGTGGACTTTTTTGTGTGTGTTTAGTTGATCAATACATCTGCTTGGAGGGCGAGGGCTTTATGGAGATGCGAGTAAAACATCTGGAGAAGATGGGCGAGGTCGCCAAGGCTGTAGTGCTGGCAAAAGCTTGCACGGACTGCAGCGCCATTTCCAACCAAGCTACTTTTCGTCACACATACGTCTCTTTGCTTTGCCAGCTGCTTCCCAATGAAGAAGCCATCATGGAGGTAAAGTGGGCAGGCACGGAATTGTTGAAAACTTGTTTTTCTTTCTAATCGCTCCCTGAACACTTTCTCATGTAATGTGCGCATTGTTAAGTTGTTCTGGAATGCCTCGATGTTTATATGACCTCCTGCTCACATAATACTGAACATTGCTGCCTTACAGATATCCAGACAAAACTGCAAAGATGTCCTTGAGATTACTTCCAACTTAGATACTGAGGGCGAGGAGAACACTGGCTTTATCTTGTGCACAACCTTCCTAACGCAGCAGCTTCAGCAGCCCAGCCTTGACTGTTCTTGGTGAGTATTCAGCTTGGGCTGAGGCCAAAATGGATGTTGGGCTCCTAGTTTCACCATGATAAGTGGTTGCTGTCTTGATGGAATGTTTACAAGAAAAAAAAGGAGTCGAGTTGTACTGTTCTGTTTTTATTTGTAGGAATTTTATGACTTGATTTTTTTTAATTGGCAAAAAAAAAAATCTGTTGTTTCCTTAAATACGTAGTGATTTCTGTCTGACACAGATGAGTCTGTTTCTATATGCCCGTCATCCGATTTTCATAAATATTAGTGCGTTATACACAGGCTGAAGTTGCCATTCCAGCTAGACTCGGTATTTTCAGTTGTTTTGGTGAAATCTTGTTACAGTAAATTTAGATCAAGTAATTTTTCTATCTTTGCTCATCATTATTATTATTATTCGCTGAATGCTAATTACGGCCTTATTTTATCCATAGGGAGCTGATTCTCCTCTGGAGTAAACTTCAGAAAAAGCTGGACTCCTCAATTTTGTCTCTCCTTGAAAGATGCCTTCAGCTTGGTGCCATTGCCAAAACAGTGCAACATTTGCTTTACCTGATCCGTATCATTCAGACAGAGGTGAGACTGTAATAGTACGTCACAAATCTGTAAACTAATATGTCTACTGTTACAAAATTTCACAGTGTATGATATATTGAGAGTCAATGACACACATGATCACGCAATAAGATTGGAAAGAAACCCATCAACAGTGAATCACAATATCAACATAGCTAAAGAAATTGAAATGGATAGGTGCTTTAATCAAAGTACAAGAGTAATTATATTAAATTCATGTTTTTATTAACAACATAGTATGTATACAACATTGAAATAAGGTAGGATTCAAGTACTAGGCATGTGCCGGTATCAGATTCTGACTGTATGAAAACCTTAAGGCAAAATATCATAGTTTCACGGTATTACGGTATTGCAATTACAGCGCTAAAATGTGTTACTTTGAGGTATCTGAGTTGGGGGAAAAAATGTCAAAGCATATCAGCAAATTGGAACTTCAGTATGTTAAGTTAAAAATTTTTTTTTTTTAAAAAAACAACAATATTCTAAATAAAAATAAACCCACTACCATAGCTCAACATTATTTAATCTTTATTTTATTAGTCAGTCTCATTGAGATACATATCTCTTTTACAAGAGAGGCCTGAGCACAAAGAATCATTCACAAATATCAGACAACACAAAATACACTAACTGAAACAGTTACAATAATCAGTAAAAAACTCAGACAAGAGATTTAAAATCACCAAGATCAATGATTGACTGTAGTTTAAGAGTAGATTGCAATCCGTTCCACTTATGAGGAGCATAATAGGTAAAGCCAGTTCTGCCAACATAAGTGCGTGTGAGTGGAATGTTTAGGGTTAAGTAGTTAGTTGATCGCGTTTTCTAGTTACTGGATTTGAATGACAGGAGAGATGTGAGGTAGGTTTGCACAGTAAAGCCTTATAGATGAATAACATGAGGTGTATATTTCTTCTAGACTGTAGTGAAGACCATCCAGCGTTTTGATAAAGGATGCAATGATGGGTGCCAGAGGTTGCGCTAGACTTTTTCGTTGTCTGTCATTTTGACTAACAGGGTCATAAAAATCCGGTCATAATCTATTTTTACCCGTCACTTAAATTTTTAAAATGATGATAATGACATTGTGGTGACCCTTTGTTTGGCATAATTCACCTTCCGTACTTGTGTGTCCATTTGGCCGAGCGCGTTTACCGGTGTAGGTTCAAGCGCCTACACCGGCTACGACAGTCACGTGACAGAGACACTTAAGAGCCGCGCGCGGTCCCCTCACTATCCACTCGCTCTCGCTATATGATTGGCCGAAGAGTCGAAATGCTCTCCCGTGAAATGCCTGTTTAAAAATGTTCCCGTTGTTACTTCTTGCGTTCGCTTATAAGTGCCCATTTAAAAAGGAAAAGCGATGGATTATACTAAACACAGAGCGTATTATTAACAAATGTTTAAGTTGTATAATCATATAGCGAGAATAAGAAACGTCACTGACAAGCGCAGGCCCCCGCGAGTGGATAGTGAGGGGAATAGGATAGTGCGCCTACAGCTGACAAGACTCTTAACATTGCATACCGCTTCAACATATTCAATAGTATTTAGTTTTCATTCATTTTAAATTAATATTCTGTCCGAACAAGCTTAACAGAGAATCCACACCGTGCCATCACACATCAAGCAGATGAATATGTAACTTTTTCTCCGCAGTGACAAAAACAGCTGACTGTGGCCCCAGTAGGTAGGTAGCCTACCATATGTAGCATATGGAACAATGAAATTAACAGTGCACCTGCTGTGGCCTGAATGTAGTCTCACACTTTCCTCCTGGTGCGCATGGACTTGAATTGCGTGCCCGCTTGTGCAGTCCCTGTTTTTTCTCCTCTTTTATCAACACCATCGTCGTTTTGAGGCTTTTTGAAGAAACTTTGGACACTCAGTTGCCTTGACATTTTTTCAGAGTAAGGCCAACGACGTCATGCATCAAGAGAGACAATAGCTAATTAATATGCTCACTCGCCACCCTGTGGTCTGGGGTGTGAATTGCAACCGGTCAAAATGACGGATGGACTTCAGTTTTTTCCGTCACCGTTTTAAAAAATCGGTCAACGGCGGAAAATATTCGGTAAACGCGACCCCTGATGGGTGCAGAAATTGTCATTGGTGATGAAACGTAGTGCACGGTCATTGACCGGGTTTAACTGATGAAGAGTTGATGGAGCTGCATGACAATGCAGGATGTTCCCATAATCAAGAACAGAAACAAAAGAAGTTAACACAATGATTTTTCGGTTAGAAGTTGACTGACAGCCTTTGATTCTATACAGGAGGCTAAGTTTGAATTTAAGTTTATGGATTAGATGATGAATATTTTTACGTTATACATTAATAATATTTTTCTTCCCAATCAATATTGTAATGTCCACTTTTTTGCTGATGATTGTATTCTATATGCGCCCGGTTCTTCCCCATCTCTAGCTCTGACTCATTTACAGACTGCTTTTGATAGCTTACAAATATCTCTTCATAAAAAATTAAAAAAAAAACACTAAATACATGGTTTTCTCCACTTTCACTCTTACTGACAATGACTTACCCGGAATCAAATCCCTAAATGGATCTCAAATTACTCTCACTGATTCATACAAATACTTAGGAATTTGGATTAACAGTAATTTATCATTCAAAACTCATGGTCATCATCTAATCCGTAAACTTAAATTTAAATGTAGCTCCTGTATAGGATCAAAGGCTGTCTGTCAACTTCTAACCGAAAAACCATTGTATTATCTTCTTTTGTTTCTGTTCTTGATTATGGGGACATCCTGTACTGTCATGCAGCTCCATCAACTCTTCAACAGTTAAACCCGGTCTATCACAGTGCACTACGTTTCATCACCAATGACAATTTCTTCACTCATCATTGTACCCTTTATCAAAACGTTGGTTGGTCCTTACTACAGTCAAGAAGAAATATCCATTTCATGTTATTCATCTATAAGGCTTTACTGTACAAACTTCCGAACTACCTCACATCTCTCCTGTCATTCAAATCCAGTAACTACCAAACACGTTCATCCAACTACTTAACCCTAAGCATTCCATCCACTCGCACTAATGTTGACAGAACTGGCTTTAGCTTCTATGCTCCTCTTAAATGGAACGAATTGCAAACCACTCTTAACCCTTTAACGCCGAACGTGTCGGCAGCGACGCGTTTACGCATATCGTCTTTGAAACTTCGTCACGCTGTAATTACATCACCCACGTGCTGCTGGTTGGTCTCGTTTGAAAGTGCGGAAGTTGATGTCCACACCAGTTTTTATTTGAAGTCAATCGGCCAAGAAAAACGGGAGATAATGTCATTTGAGTTTCATAGTTTTATTGCACTCATAAATATGCATTAAAACGCTGCATGGACCATGTATCCATCTCCATATTTCCATCATTTCTTGTCCTTTTTCAAAACCAAAAGCAGCACAAAAGACTACTTATCCCAACAGTTGTTGTGATGTCAGGAAGGACGAACCAAATGTGATAATTTTTAATAAATTTCCGAGCGAGGCGCCAACTATAGAAAGGGAGGCATGCGTAGCAAGCAATGGCCGGTGTTGTGCCGGAAAATGCACAACACCAGTTGGTTTGAGCGAGCGACTTGCGAGCGAAACGTGCAGAAAGAATCTAAAACTACATTTAGCACAAGCTAATGCATTATTTCATTAACTCAAGAAAGAAGATGAGTCGTATTTGTTATGGTTTTCCTCTGATGAATCGGCGTCTCGGCGAGTAGAAGTGACAGTAGAGCGCAAACGGCGAAAGAGTAGGCTGTGTGACATTGTGTGTGACGCAGCTCCGTGACCTGTTCAAGAAGAAGCTTTGAGTGCGCAAAAAAAAAAAAAAAAAAAACCTTAATTGGGGTCGCATGCCTGAAAAATTTGAACTACTTGACAATATTTTTTAAAATACTTTTTTTCACTGTTATATATATTTTTTCTTCACTATAATCTTTTCAATTTTTATGTAGATGTGTGTTCGAGAAGCTTGATTGCATGTACGTATATACTTTTGATAAGGTGATGGGTACAACACCTAACTTCACAAAGAGATATCTTCCATCCCTTTTTGTGTTAGATGATATATATAAATTTTTTTCTCACTATTTTGCACACTATATAACCTGTTCTGACCATAGTATGTGTAAAGGCCAAAAACGCCTATGACCATACCTGCTGTTTGTGTTGAATTGTCAAACATAAAACTATTCAATCTTATTTTTTTCTATTGAATGTTTATCCTAACAAGTTGAATAAATATTATCAAGCTTCAAAACGGTTGGTCGAGCATGTTTAGTTGTCAATGGGACGTCAACATTACAAATTTTGAAAAAAGATTTTGGGATTTTTTTGTCTTTTTGGGTCCAAAATGTGGATTATAATTGGTCAGTGAAGAAAACAACAGTTTAGACATGAAGTTCAAGGTGTCCTGAAAAAAGGGACCCAATGTGGCCACTGTAAACAATTTTTTCTTTGAAATATAAAGGCAACATCAAATGCATGCAAATTCGACCAAAATAGGCTTAGGTGTTAAAGGGTTAAACTACAGTCAATCATTGAGCTTGGTGATTTTAAATCTCTTTTGTCTGATGTTTTCACTGATTATTGTCACTGTTTCCGTTAGTGTATTTCGTGTTGTTTGATATTTGTAAATTTTTCTTTGTGCTCAGGCCTCTCTTGTAAAAGAGATATTAATCTCAATGAGACTGCCTGATAAAATAAAGATAAATAAATAAATAAATAAAATAAAATAAATGTAGGTTTTGAATGATAAATTACTGTCAATCCAAATAAGTAATTGTAAGTATTTGTATGAGTCAGTGAGAGTAATTTGGGTATCATTTAGGGATTTGATTCCGGGTAAGTCATTGTCAGTAATGGTGGAAGTAGAGAAAACCATGTATTTAGTTTTTTAGGCATTTAAAACTAATTTGTGGTTATGAAGAGATATTTGTAAAGAATCAAAAGCATTATTACCATCAGAAAAAAAAAATATATTTTCCATAAAAAGCAGGTGTGTATGACTCGTATCATGTTTACATTGTACACTGTCTTTCTCAACACAGTTGCCAGAGAGACAAAAAAAACACGGGTTACCACCGCTAGACACGCTAAACATGCAAGAGTTAACTCTTTTAGCCGGTGGGAAAATTTCATGACAGTGTTTACTAACCTTTACTTCTGTATGAATGCAAAATCATATTGGAGTTATTGCCTCCTTGGCACCCCCCAAGCAAACATTTTTTACATGTCGGTTGGGCTTCTTCCACTAAGCCATGGCTGTCGGCGACTTTTCTGTAGCCAAAGTATTCCCATACTAGCGATTAAGTTTTCTTCGATGGGGGGAAAAAGTTTGGGTTTCACCTCCTCCAGCGGTCGTGTAGTACAACTGACACTAAGCAACAACCGGTGGGGGAGGGTTGAACTCTGCAGCTGCAAGTGAGGGATTTCTCCCTGCATTTTTGGGACATAGTAAATAGAGGCGTGCAAAATTTCCGATTCTTAGATTATTTGCGATTCGGCTGTGGAAGATCGAGAACGATTCACAAACATCCAAATTCCGATTATTGAATTATACCAGGTAAAGCGGAAGTAAAACACAGTAGGCACGGTCTTTGGGACGCAATGAGGAACGGACCGAGAGTAAATATCATGTTCAACTCATTCCGCTAGATAAAAAAACAATCATACCTGAATGCGGCCGACAGCCGCTTCAAACAACGCCCAGTTGCTAGCTGCTACAAACATACGGCTACAGTAGATATCATATATATGTAGAACTAGATGCAAAATGACAGATGACGGCGGTGTTAGAACATGTATTATTGAACAGAGATGCGAAATGACAGATTTGCCGGCGTTAGTAAACAGCCGCCATCTTAAAGCGGTAGACTTCTCTAGAAGGCTCTTTTGTAGTGAACCTAATTAACTTTTTATCTAAAATACTCCTAAATTGGCAAAATCTTGTCTTGAATCTATCTTTAAATGATGAAACAGTTTTACAACTTTGACATGTCAAATGGGAAATTATGGAATAACGGGAGCAATTTTAACAACTGTAACGGTTGATTCACAACATTAAATTAATTGAATGTAGTTTAAAGCTGCTGATACAGACTGGGGACTGGAGTATTTTATTTACTGTTATTTTTGTATATTTGTTTACGGTTATATGTTAACTTAATACTGAAATAGTAGTTTGGTTTAGCCTGAGAGGATTTTTTGAACAATTTTGGAACTAATGTACAAAACATTAAAAAAAAAATTTAAAAAAAGAAAATGGAGGGGGGTGCATCAATAATCGTTTTATAATCGAATCGGAGCCTCTGAATCGTAATCGAATCGTTAGGTGCTCAAAGATTCCCAGCTCTAATAGTAAATACCTTTGGGACAGTATGACGGAAAATGTTTGCGGTTTTGGAACCGTGACGTTATCATACCTTGAAACCGGTAATCGCCACATGTGTAGATTCAACTGGGCATTTACATTTAACATTACATTTACATTACATTTACATTAACATTTGACAAGCCCCATGTGTACTGTATCGTGATCTATTGATACCATACATTGCAATGTTTTTTTGTTTTTTTGGTCATCCCTATGCAGTTCATAGATAAACTTACTCTTATTAGGCTTTTTTGCCACTCTATCAACTCTGTTAACATTTTATTTTTCAGGCAGGAACAACGGGCACTGCTGCCTCAGTGGAACTTGGTGTCAAAGCTCTACAGCTTCCACAGCATGATGACATGGACAGCAGAATCGGGATCTGCAAAATAGTGTCAGGCCTTCTCCTCAACGATCTAGAAGTACGGCGTGCCTGCCATCTCACAGAGTTCCTACTGGGCCCCAACCAGCTGGCCCTAAACCGCCTCCAGGAGCTCTACCAGCGTCCAGACCAAAAGTATGATCAGGAAAGCGGTGTCATCCCTAACTCGCTACGCTGTGAATTGCTGCTGGTGCTGAAGGCACACTGGCGTATTGACCCTGAATTTTGGGACTGGAACACCCTCAAGTATCACTGCGTTTCTCTTCTCGGGTTGAAACCCAAGTCTGAAGCGGAGGTCAAAAGTAACAAACCACTCGTGCTACAAGTCAACGCTCTGACAGAAGAATCTGAGCGCAATCTCTGTTTAAATGGAAGTCTGTATCCACAAAAGCAGCTTGATAAAAAGCCTCATTTAGTTCAAGAAGAAGCAGAAGTGAGGAGAGCCAAGGTCTGCTGTCGTATTTGTGAAAGGTTCTACACTGAGGCTCAAATCATACACCACTCCAAAAGACATATTGTGGATGACAGACATCCCTGCCCCATTTGTTTGCAACAGTTTAGCAACCGTAAGGATCTTATTCCCCACTTAAGACATCACATCCAAAGCGAAACACTTCATTCCAGTGACAATGGTAAGATTGTAGATAATGAAATCGAACCCGGTGAAATTACCATCGACCCTTCTTTGATTTTATATTACGGACCCTCGCGTGATCCTAAAGTCCTGCAGGCCCTTGTACAGCAAGCCAAGAGTGTCAAAGACAATTGCGAGGACAATGAGCATGTAACATTCGAATACATAAAACAGCACTACAGTCTGCAGAACCGAGAGGAATATTTTTGTCCTGGAACTGGGTGTTCCAGGGTCTTCAAACATTCCAAGTACTTGTATGTGCACTTAAAGGCAGAACATCAAGGCGACGAAAATGTGAAGCATTTTTATCACATGAGAGAGCTACGGGAGAAGTGTCCCTTGTGCCGACGCCATTTTGTCTCTGCTTACCATCACCACAACCATCGAAAAAGTCACAACGGGATGTACATGTGCGTGGTGTTGGGTTGCGGTGCCAGTTTTGGTTCATCCACTGAGCTTGTGTTGCACAAACACGTTCATGGCATTCAGGTAAACTACCAGTGTGAGCTTGAGGGCTGTTTTATGAATTACTCAGACCTGGGGCAACTTTATCACCATGAAGCACAGCATTTCAGGGACGCCGCGTTCACCTGCACAAGCCCCTTATGTAAAAAATTTTACTTTTCGAAAAGGGAATTCATAGAACATCTCTCCACACACAGCATTACTTTCTCGGAAAAGGACTTTGAGGATCAGCGGAAAGCAAAAGAGACAACTTTCAAGGCTGACTTAGAAAGAACGGCCCTTGCTAATAATTCCGGCGATACAGAGGAGACTCTCAACCGAGAGGGCCAGAAAACATCTGGAAGTGCGCAACCATCTGTCAATGAAACACCCAAAGCAGTACTCACTTTGGTGGCGATGTGTTTCGATGGAAGTAAGTTTACATGTGGATTTGAGAAATGCGGTATGACTTTCTCCCGAGCTAGAGATGTCCAGAGGCACCTAAAACACGCCCACCCAGAACACCTTAAATTGGAGAACAAAGATCAAAAGCATGACAAGGAGCGGGGTCCAAAGTCCAAAAAAATGAAAACTGAAATCGAGTCAGACATTGAGGAAGATGAGATCCAGTTCTTTCCTTCTTCCTCACCTGGAGAAGATGGGAAAGAATGGCTAACGTCCTCCCCTCTTAGAGCAAGCCTTGCTAAAAATGATGTCCTCAGAGAAATAATAATTGGGCTAAGAAGACTCAACCTCAATTCTTTGTCCCCGCAAAATACATCTACTTGTTACACTATTAAAGAAAAACAATCCATGGTTTTGCTTTCTAGAACGTCTTCAAAGTCGTCAAAGAAAAATTTAAAAATCGATAGATATGCCGAATCACCTGTCAATGAAAAACCCTACACTTGCAAAATGGGAGACTGTCGCTTCCGGACTGCGCGGAGCTACAGTTTGCTGCGCCACTATGTCGCCATGCACGGTCACACTATTGAACAAGCTAAAGGGATGGCTCATATTTATGACACGTCTTTTAAGCCCTTTAAGTGTCGTTTGTGTTTGAGGAGTCACAGAGAAAAAAAAGCATTGAGAATCCATTATATTCGGATGCATCAGCTCAGTACGAGTGCGGCGGACAAGTATTGTTTGGGATCTACACAGATTACAAGACCCACATTACACAACTTGAACCCAAAAATGAACGAGGAAGAACTCAGTTGGGAAGATAAGGAAAAAAACGGCGAGAACGGACTAAATCCGAGTACTTACTCATCATCTTTGACTGCAAATGTAGCCGAGATGAAAAAGCAGGAAACGGACCAAACGGGAGACGGTCAGATGGAGATACCCCACGAGAGAACGAAACGCTTGGTTGCTAAAAGTAATCTCTGCTATTTTCTCGATAAATTCAATAAACCTTTTCACTGCGTAGCCAAAAACTGCGACGCAGCCTTCTCTACCCAAGGAGGCTTAGTGCGCCACCTTCAGCTCACACACCATTACAAACGGTCTCAGCTGCTGTTAGAACAAGAAGCGCAGCAAGAACCTGACGTAAAAAGCGAGAGCGTGAAGAAAAGTCCTGACCTGACCTCCGATGAACCGAAACCCCAATTTAAATGTCAATTTGTCAACTGTAATGCCTCCTACCATCTCAAAAGCAGCCTTGCGCGCCACACCCGTATCATTCACTCGCAGACGCCAGGGTTAATGCGGTGCAAGTATGAGGGCTGCACTAAAGTATTCTCTCACAGCGACTCGATGAAAAAACACATCCTGTTTCGACACTGCAATTATTACGACTCGTTGGTGGTTCGACTCCAGAGCACTCACAAAAAGTCAGTTACAGGATGCCAAAACAAAGTTATAGTCAACCATCCAAGCTCGGTCACACCCGAGACACCTGAACCTAAACAGTCAGAGGAGAAAAACAATGTCAATACTGAAAAACAGGAAAAGTTGACTAATAAAAAGAAAAATCATTACAAAACGTATAATTTCAGAACGTACGAGGAGGCGTTACAAATGTGCCAAGACCGTTGTTTGCGTGTAGCCTACCCTTGCATGATTCAAAACTGTGACTCCGTCCTTAAGTATATGTACAACTTAAACCGCCACTACAAAGGAGTTCACCAAATGAAACATGAGTATGTTCGAGTAAATGTTGACAAGCTCTTTTTCACTGCGGAGCGACTAGAGGAGTTGATTCAGAGGAAGTCAGCCAGGCCGAAAGTGGAAGAGAAAGGGAAGCCAAGTGGAGCTTGCAAAACTGATAAACGGCCAGAGCCAGCGATTTCGGCAAACAAGCTCCCTGTCAAGGCGGAAACCCAAGGGAAGGCTCTTAAAGATCCTCTGGGATTCCCTGACAAAGAAACAGTGCCACCTGTTGAGAAATGTAGCGAGAGAAATGCGGTCATGGTCGGTGCCGACGAAGTGTTGTACGGAGAACCGAGTACCGACACTCAAGCCGAGGACTCTGTTGTAGCAATTCCGAATGGACACAAACCAGTGGGAAAAATATTGAACTTGGAACAAATAAAACCCCTACTTCGTCCTCTCACCATCAATCTCTCGCCACCATGCTCTGTACGCTTAACTAGGGAGGACGGCCTTCTCGCTGCATCAAAAGATGGAGCTAAAATGGCGGAAAAGTCCGAAACGTTGGCTACGCCCATGCGGCAACCTCTCAAGCGTAAGAATGAGATCCCCGCTCAGCCTACGAACGGGATAGACCCGCAGCCTCTCGGTTCACCGCCTCACAGTTTTGATATCGCCACATATAAGCCAGTAGGCTTTGAGGTTTCCTTCCTCCAATTCATACAAGACACTGAACCAGAAGACAAAAAATCTCCAAACGCCAAACGGCGAGACTCTGTCCGGTGCGGTTTTTCAGTCAAAGAAAACAATCAGCTTGGAATTTCACTCACACGAAGCAGACGCAGTCATCCCACACTTCACAAATCCCCCAGTAAAACGAGGGGGATTCCATCAGTCCGAAACTTGAAGTCCATCCTGGACAAAGCCCTTGCTGGTTGCGGGGATCTGGCCATTAAGCAGCTTCAGTACCTTAGACCCGTGGTGGTTCTGGGAAAGCCGGTGTGCACGGCTAGCCTGCCAAAACGCTTCCCACCAGACCCCAAAAACGGCAAACTGCTTCTGGGAAGCAAAGTTTAACTGTGCACCTTTTTGAATGAATTTGTTATTAAAGTGCTCCCCCCCCCACCACCCCCCACCCCCACCCCTCTCATTTGGTTGGCAAAATGGAAGACTTAAAAATCTGATTTTTGTTCCTCTTGCGAATCATCTATTCTAGTGTACATACAAGTGCTTGAAGATCAGTGTACAGGTTAACAGATAGTTAGAAGTGGCTGGTAGTGAGAGGCCTTTTTTTTTTCCCTGTATCGAAATTCAATGTACAAACTATAATAATCAGTACTTCCTACAAAACTCTTCAAGATGAATGAATTGTCACTTTTTAATTGACGAAAACTGGCATTTGCAGTGCTCGGATATGAAGTATCTCTGTGTTAACTTTCTAATAAATGTTAAAAAGAGAAAAAAAAACAGTCTGTATTAAGTCTTTGGTTTTCTCATATCTTGCTTTGCATTACAAACAGATGAAATCTGTGTAGGGTTTTGTCGCACAGTACTAGACTGGGCAATAACCAGAATTTAGAACTCGATAAAGGGAAAAAGTTGTCTTAAAAACTGATGCTTAAGTACACGGCAATTATTTTTCGAATCTGTATCAATTTTCAATCTAATAAATGACGGCAAAAACGTGAGCTGTTAGCAATTTGTTGTTTGTTTCATGTCGTATGCAATCAGGTTTAAATTGCGTTTTGAACTTTAAATCTGATGCGGATTTTGAAAAATTCTATTTCAAGAGACATCAGTTTGTTTCTTGGCATTTTAAGTTAAGCCCGATTAGCACACGATTCCTTAGCTATCAAAACTGTACAGAGAAAACAAAACTGATATTCATTCTGTGATTTGAATACATAGATTGGCTCCTTTTTGCTGTCAACTTGTGGGAGGTGAAAATAATCACCCACTAAACGAGCTGAATGGCTTTAATACTTCATGACAGCAACCCAGAAATCATATCCAGGGGTTGGACAAAATAATGGAAACACCCACGGGCGTTACCAGGGGGGCAGGGGTGGGCAGTGCCCACCCACATACACGCTCTGCCCACCCAAAGAAAACTGGATGTAGTGCTGACGGCAGTCTGTGCACCGCGTATGGTATCCCATTCATATAGTACTGATGTGTTGTAAGTTTTAACCTTTGCGTTGTTACCTTCTCTTTCACCTTTAAAAAAAAAATGTTTTGTTGCTACACTTGCGCATATTTTGATTATTATTATTTTATTTTTTTTTACATTTTATCAAAGTTTTCGCCTGTGTTCACCTGGCTGTTAAGTTATGGATGTGTTCCAAGTCAAAATCAAATCAACTTTTATTTGTTTAGACCAAACCACAACAACTGTTATCTCAATGAGAAAACATGTTTTAAGGTGCAGTAGTAGTAGATTTCGAGCTTTGAGCTTTGTAGCTTTTTTTTGTTTAGTTTTTGCCCCCCCCCCAAGGTAAGACTAATTATTTTGGGGGGGATGCCCACACCTGGCATCACCACTGAAAACACCGTTAAATCAACAAAAACTAATTTAACATGGTGTAGGTCCGCCTTTTGCAGCAATTGCAGCGTCAGTTCTCGAGGTATTGATTCATACCACTCGTGAATAGCGGCATAGCCCCCCTGGTGGCCAAAAAGTGTCATTGCATGAAATTGACTTTCCTATATATGAATTTAACAGTGACGTAGACTGGTAAAATGTCTATAAAAGTCGTAAAGCAATAAAACAAAATGAAAAATGGACAAAAAAATATTTTTATAATGCGTCAAAATTATTTTTTGAACAGATCATGTGACTAGCGCCTTAGCTCATTTGCTTTGCCTGGCCAAAACCACCTGAGAACAAGAGGCAAGATGTATATGGCAGAAAACACTCAGGTGACTTGAAGTTCTGCTCTGAGACCCCCAATTTGGCCAAATTTCAAAATTGTCCGATATACATGTGTGAAACATCCATGGGAAGCTAAAAATCCCAATTTTCTGGGGGAAGAAAATTTTTGAACAGAAGGCCATTTAAATAAAGTTAAAAAAAAAAAAAAAAAAGTTAACTCCTAAACCCTAACTCGAAGTGAGAGCATGAGAGCGCATGATTAAAGACACCATGATTTTAACAAGATATCGCGTACTTATTTTCGATCCAAAAACTGTGTAGCATGTATCACCGAGTGTCAAGACACAGCTGTGAATGGCCACAGCTAGGCTTTTGGGGAATTTTATGGGTGAAACACGATAATATGTCAATGGTCAAGGAGTGGTCGAGATTTTCAATTAGTTGCCCTTTTCAAAGTTTTTTTTTTTTCAATTTTTTTTCTTTGGATCGATTATTTATCTAAAATATCGGGGGATATGCGACAGTAACCAAAAATACAATTAAGTGATAGTTATGACTGAGGTAGATATCCGTGACTTATCGATACTATTTTCTTTGTGACGTAATTTTTTTTAAAGTTTAAAATATGCGAGTGAATAATTTTATGAAGTCTTTATTTTTAACTAAATATTAGACATCAATTCATGATTCTAAGCTAAAAATGATAGATTTCAAGTAATAAAACTACTTTTTATGGCTGGGTTGAAACAAAAGCGGTTGTGCGGTGTCTGTAAACGGGGGTCTCCAGGGTAAAACTGACAAATGAAGAATAGTTGTGTTCAGATCTCGGATCTTTTACATCCATCCATCCAAAAGTGACAAAATTTGCCGGATAACACTAAATGACATTTTATAAGTATTAATGGTCATGACTGCGTCATATAATTATGATTGTGTAATGACAGTCTTATAGCGCCACTGTCAAAGTGGTACCAAATACCATAACTAGCAATTAATGAAACAACAGGAATTGTAACTGAATAAGTAATTAGCACAGAACACAAATTTTGAATGTTATTTACATCTGTAGCGCTGCAATGCATGCTAGGAAGCATGTTGGACTACAACAGGCTTGGCAGCAGGTGGTAGCAGAGGTTGACCGACTCCCCCTCAGGGAGCACTGATGGCCAAATGAATCTTCTTTAAGCAATGGCGCCAATGGGTTCAAAGCTTCATGGTGGTTCATTTGGTCTTATGACAGCCCTATGATCCGCTGTCAAATAAAGTGTTACCGGTTAATATCTTTTGGTGTAAATATCCCATAATAAAGTGAGGACAGCTGCGGCTTATAGTCCAGTGCGGCTTATCTATGAAGAAATGCCGTTTTTGTGTCAAATTTGGTGGGTGGCGGCTTATAGTCTGAAAATTACGGTATTTTCTTCAAACCTAAACTTTCAAAAGTGACAACAACTACTGAGTAAGAACCAAGGATTGAAAATGTGGACCATGAAATGCCTGGGAGCACATTTGGAGTTTCAATTTGCCCCACTAAAGACGTTAATTGTACAACCATCATGGCGTACCATATTCTTCTCCACTAGGAAAAACAGAAAAACGCATGAGCACACACAGCTGGGATGCCTGTATTTCCAAGCATGGGCTAAGCTACTAACCGAGCATTTTTCTTTACAAGTTAATTTTATTGCTGACACTGCAT
Source organism: Corythoichthys intestinalis (assembly GCF_030265065.1). Classification (NCBI taxonomy): domain Eukaryota; kingdom Metazoa; phylum Chordata; class Actinopteri; order Syngnathiformes; family Syngnathidae; genus Corythoichthys; species Corythoichthys intestinalis. Next base: position 47,660,392 of record NC_080409.1, on the reverse strand, counting down.
TTCAGGCAGGGGTGAAAGTGGGCCAGAACGGTCAGGAACGCAGTTCCGGTATAAGATTCAGGGCCGGAACACAGTTCCGGTATAAGATTCAGCGCCGGAGTGCTGTTCCGGTACACGGTGCTTTGATTCCGAAAATATGACCGCAACTGTCAAAACGCTATGTATATGTAAAAAAAAAAAATTCTAAGCTGCCACACATGCATTTCACCTTCAAGAAAAAAACAATCTACCAACATCAGATTTACATACACAAATGTTAACAACCAGCTTAATAAAGTGCTTGTGTAGCGTAATCTGTTTCCAACGATATTTATTAGTGATTTTATTTCACGGACGGCATGAACGTTTCCCCAGCTGCTGCAGTTATCTGAGTCCGACGATGACGAGTCACGTCAATGCAAATGCATGCAGCAAAGTAAAACGCCTGGACTCTTATATCTGTTCAATTGGCTGACATATTGACATGTTATCAGAAGAGATGGTTAGCTCTGACTGGTTCAAATTTGCATGTTTTCTGGAACAGCAAAAAAAAAAAAAAAAACTTGTTGAATTTATGCGACAAAAACAGGACAATGCAACATGAAATGGATCAAATCTTTCTTAGCTGTCAATGTGCACTTTGGACTTATATTTGTTCATTTTTGTTAGGCTACTTATTCATTATCTTATGATTTAAAAAAGTCAATTTTTGCGCGATCTTCATTTGTACTTATTTTTCTGAAGGTATGTTACTTATATCTTTATTATTTTAAACAAAAAAAAAGTAAATGTTTACATTAACTTCAATTTTAATATATATCCTATGTTCTTAACCCTATGTCTTACTAAATATTTGATTATTAAATAAATCATAAAATGCGGTAGGAGTGACAAATGATTGGCAGTTTTCCCAAGAGGACGTGTCATGTTCATTCATCAACACAGCAGCGCTGCCAACCTACTGAAATTTACTTTCAGAACAATTTGTCTCATGTCATTAGTACTCATCGTTGATATGAATAGCATCGATTGGGGCTCGCCTCGAGCCAAAAGCTAACGTCACTAGCTTCTAATGTTCATTCCAAAACATGATCAGGGATTCGTCAAAACGTTTCTTTTATCCCAGGCAATAGTAGGTGGTTTATTTACCTGACTTGTTTCGGCGAACACTTCCACCTTTGAAAAGTTTTGACGAATTTATAAGTGTTTCGGCGAAGCGGAAGTGTTCGCCGAAACATGTAAATAAACCACCCACTATTGCCTGGGATAAAAGAAAAGTTGACGAATTTAAAGTGTGGGCAAAATGAACTCAATACAACTATAATCGGGGATTGCCTCGAGTTAGCTTTCGGCCAACGTTGCTAGCTTCTACTGTACAATGCACAACACGATTGGGGTTTTGCCTCGAGTTAGCTTTCGGCTAACGTCGCTACCTTATGCTGTTCATTCCAAACAGTTGGCGCCTGCACTGCTTTAACAAAGTAATCATTCCACAACAATTGGCAGCTCTGCTAGATGAAGTAATCAGTCGTCTATCCAAAAATCACACTTACTTTTTTGTAAATCCTTGATCATAAGCAGTCCGGTTAAGGAAGCAGGCATCTTCGAAGTGTTTGTAGCAGATAACACTACTCGATGATGGCGTGAAATTCATTCGCTACGTGCGAACGAAAGATGTCCATTTACGTGCCCTGGTATCCTTTGGCCACTCAAACAACTTTTCGTTAGAGTGAGAACAAAACATCGCCACACACCGCCGTGGCATCTTACCGAGAAGCAATGCAACAAACAATACTGTGTGTATGGCGGACTTCCCCCACAATTCTCGGTGTGACGTCAATTCCGAAGATTGCCGAAAAAAAGCATTTTTGCTGTCAAGGGCGTTGCTATGGGTTAAACAAAGAATCTGGAAGGGTTGCGTTAAAAAAAATAATGAAAATATGCTTATAATTGTTTAGCCATTGATATTATTCAAAAACATGGTTGGCCAACCTTACTTCACATTAGTGCTTTAAAATTGAGATTTGGCATTTAGTATGTGAGGGGGAAAGAAATAGGTGATGGAGGTTGGGGTTATTGCTGTTTTTGTTAACTTTTATTTTGCATATCATTGAAAAAATACAATTTTGAATGAAAATCAGTTTTTGTATGTGGTATAGAAATAACTGTGCTATAAACAGTTTTCTTTGCATTTCAGTAATTTAAAGACCAAATGTGAAGTAATTTCATAAAATGTCAAATAGGGTCACAATTAAAGTAATTAAACATTGTCCAACAAATAAAGCATGAAAAAATAATTTGTATGTTGTATATTTGACAAAATAATCGCGGTTCCGAAGTTTGAGCCTGAAAGGGGACGAACCCGGAAGTGATACGTCACACCGAGAACAGCGATGGGAGCGCTCCATACTGCCGCCTTACAAAGCCCTTCAAACAATGATTTAAACAGCGATATAAGTGATAGATCGAGCTCAAGTGAGGAGATCCAAGTTTTTGAAGAGTTGGAGGAAGAGGAGGAGTTTGGAATTTTATGTTGGACCATACATGTATTAGCCAGACGCTAATCAGGATGCAAACAATGTGCCCAGACTACCTGACATGGAATGGAGACAAAACCCATCGAGATTACAAGATTGATAAAATATAGGCTCTTATTACTGTTATGATTTGGAGCATGTCAGGTAAATAAACCACCTACTATTGCCTGAGATGAAAGAAAAGTTTTGAAGAATCCCCCGATCGTATTATGGAGTGGGCGATGGAGCAGTGGCGCCACCAGGGGGTGGCCACGGCTACCCCTATAAATTGGTTGGCCACCCCATTGGTCAATCCGCTTGCCAGTATATCGTTAGATTGTTGTAGCATCAGTTATGGATTTCATCCCAAATGAATGCATTTATTTTGTTTTATTAAATGTAGGGCTGTCAAATTTATCGCGTTAACAGACGGCAATTAATTTTTTTCAATTAATCACGTGAAAATATTTATTGCAATTAACGCATTCGGTACGACTCATTCACGCATTGCCGCAAACAGCCTACAATGGCGCTCTTTTACTTATATACAGTGATAAGAGGCAGTGTCAAGTGAGTGGATTAGATACAAGCATTCATTGGGGCCGTGCTTTTAATTGGCAAAAGCTTTGTCATCTCTCCCACAGCAACTATAAATATTGTGGGAAGCGACGTGGGGAAGAATGACAGGAGTTGATCTTTTTTCTTAACACCCTGTAGTGTACCCAACGCAGAGAAGATATAGCTTTTGCAGCCACCACACACAGTCATGGTTGCACCACTTCCCATCATGCATTTGGGCAGAACAGTTAAGTCGCTATAGTATCATTTACTGAAAGCTCAACAAATACACTAGATGGCAATATTTAGTCACAATATACAAACTCACATATATCCTTTATGGATTACAAGTCTTTCTATCTGTGGATCCCTTTCACAGAAAGAATGTTAATAATGTTAATGTCATCTTGTGGATTTATTGTTATAATAAACAAATACAGTACTTATGTACAGTATGTTGTATGTATATATCCGTCTTGTCTTATGTTTCCATTCCAACAATAATTTACAGAGAAATATGGCATATTTTAGAGATGGTTTGAATTGCAATTAATTACGATTCATTTTTAAGCTGTGATTAACTCGATTAAAAATTTTAATCGTTTGAAAGCCCTAGTTAAATGTACACCTTATGCCTAATATATACATAACACAATAAAACAGAATTGTTGTGGAACTCAAAATGTTGACTGGACAGTTATGGACTATGCACATTAAAGAGCATACGACACCAGAAAAAAAGTCTTAAATGGCATTATTATGTGAATTAGAATCATATTTTGAGACGATTCGACTATATACAACAATTTAGCAAAGCGCAGATGACGAGAAATTAGTCTTTTAATCTGCCGGTTAGCCACGCCTACAATTATAGGGCTTTAGCGTCCCCAACAGGTGGATGACGTCAGCGGTAGACTAGGCTCATCGGTTTTACTATTCAACCCATTGAGGGGGAATTGTTCAGAACGAGGAAAACGAGACGAAGAGAGCTGAAAAATGTCATTGTTTCAGTCTCTCTACTCCCAATATTTTTACAGGATATTCTTTTTATCCAAGTATTTTCCCCAATAGCTATATAAATGGCTTGAGAAGGACCAGTCAGCCCGTCGAGGGGGAACTATTCACAATGAGGAAAACGCGACGAAGAGAGCGGCAAAATGTCACTGTTTCTGTCTCTTTACTTCAATATTTTTACAGGATATTCTTTTTATCCAAGTATTTTTCCCCAATAGCTATATAAATGGCTTGAGAAGGACCAGTCAGCCCGTCGAGGGGGAACTATTCACAATGACGAAAACGCGACGAAGAGAGCGGCAAAATGTCATTGTTTCTGTCTCTCTACTTCAATATTTTTACAGGATATTCTTTTTACCCAAGTACTTTCCCCAATTGCTAAATAAATGGCATGGTCATGACAAATAACTTGTGCTAAATGGAATATAAAATAATAAAAATCCATTTATTCAAGACGACATGGCAAAATTACTCCATAATGGTCAAAACAGTCGACTTTACCTTTACTGTCACACCTGCCGAACGATATTTTATGACACCTAAATCGGACATATGTCATTTCCCTTCCCCGGCTTCGGAGAATGTAAACAGACCAGAAGGAGTGACAGCTAGCCGACATGCTAACCCGAACCGAGGGATGTTTCAAAGTCTTCGAAGTGGAAAATCACACATAACTAGCCTGGATTATTTGACATGACGACCCGGTTGTCGAGTTTCTTTGCGGATCGGCAAACCGCCCGGCGGAGAGCAATTTACAGTTCGTTCCCTGGAGGAGGGTGGCTGGAATTGTTGTGTAGCTAACGTGCTAACAGCTAACTGCTAATGAGCGTGAGGATAGCTTTTCACATGCCTATCAATGATCAAACGTAAGTAGTCCTTTATTTAAAGGAATTTTATAGTGTTTACTTTGTAATCACTGTATTCGTATTTGACATAATACAAAACAAGATGTTTACTCACTTCCTTGTAAGTCCAATGGTCCCACAGTAAATATCCACGGTGAATGGGAACCTTTTGAAACTCCACAAAGGCGCATACGCCTCTCCCGCATACAGAATGATTTTTCTGCAGCCGTTTGGCTGGCGTGATGCAAAAAATAAAAGTATTAATCCGCAAAATCAGCTGAATCCTTAGTCCTCATACACAACAGTACACTGTAGCGTGAAGAGGACGTCTTCTACCGTACACGTCACAGCGCCCTCCTCCTCAATGCGAGACCGAAGCCGGAAGTCACTCATTTTCCTGGCGCGGGATTCAAAAAACTAAATAAATATAGCGATCGCTTCCACACACACCCAAGCGGTCCATATCATTCAGGAGCATAAAATACCGCGTGTATTATGAAATAAACATGCTTTTTCGTGTCACAAGCACTTTAAAATGTATTATTACAGGGCATCGTTTCCGGTATCCTCCTGGTGACGACATTACAGTATATCAGTAGCCGTGTCCTTAAGTCTTTCTGATAGTTTTCCCCTGACCTTTTTAACTGCAATAATATAATGAAAACCTGAAATTATGGCTTTTAGTTTTGCCCACCCCAAGATTTTAAGTAGCCGCATCTGGCCACCCCTATGAAAAATTTCTGGAGGCGCCACTGATCAACATGTTTTGCCCCCTTGCTACAAAAGTCAACTCCGCCTATGCTTACAACACAAGATGGTATAACGTCGCTCAACTCTAGGTGGCAGTAATGCGTCAGTATGCGTCCAAATAGGCGGAAATGAGAAAAGAAGAAGATTCGCGCTCCTCATGAATGAAAAGTCATTATTGACGATGGAGGCTTAAGAACAACTTTCGCTCACCTTTGAAGTCGCTTTTGGGTCGATTTCATGCTCTCGGACGCTCTTCGTCGATTAGACTCGTATTCTGTTTAGTTTGTTCGCAACTCGCCAGGCTGAAGGAGCAATAACGTTGCTGTTAGCTTGGGAAGCTACCCGTGACTTCCTTGATTTCACTATCCAAACAAGAACATTTCAGCAAATATGTTCGACAGTTTAAGTCAGATACCGGTGGAAAACCAGATATTTTATGCGGTTTTGGGCTTTTCGTGGACGATGTATCTATGGGAGGCCTACCTTGCATATAGACAGGTAAGTTCCTTGTTATTCACTAAGCAAAATCTTAACGTTCTTTGTTCAAAATTTTTAAAAAACCTATTTAACCTTAAAGTCACCCCAGACATTTAACTTACTGACATTGACAGCTATGGACTTCAAATCAATTGTAAGTGTGATTTCTAGAATTGAAATAAGATTGCCATTGACGGTGATAGACGTCAGATGGCACCTAAAGTATTAGCGTGTCCATTACTAACACTAAATGTTTTAAAGTCGATGATAAAAGTCATTTCCATGACTGTTATTGTCAGTCAAAATGGATTGGACGTCTGTCACCGTCAATGGCAGCTTATGTTCATTACATAACATAAAAGCCTTTACTACAATAAAATGTTGTTTCCTTTGAGTGTGAAGTAACATGCTAAAGTAACTGTGATCAAAGTAAAAACGGCACATTTGGAATGGAAGTTCATGAGTTAAACATCCAAACCAGGTGTCAGTGGTAGGTAGCACCTTAAAGTTACAAATACATTTAATATTAAAAAAAAAAAAAGATCTGTGGAATGAAATGTGTTAAAGCATATGTTAGCAACGAAATCAATTTTTTAACCATCGAAAGAATGAAACAACCTTTCCGTTGGAGCCAAGATCATTTTCAAATGGTAAAAATCTAGTTCTTTGTTTTTCATTGGGGCGAAAAACTGACTCAAACATAAATCCTTTTACCCAATAAAATCCTGTAACATTAATTATACAGATATCCCCATCCATATTTTAAGAAATGACATTCCGATAGTCATTTCTATGATCCGAATCAATTGTTGTCATCCAAGACCTTAGCTTGATTTTGAGAGAAATCATTCAATTATCAGATAAGATCCTTCAAAACCCAGAAGTAGCCTCTTTATAATTTAATAACCCTTAATGCATATATTCCTTATTGAATGTCAACTAATCTCAACAACAGGCTTGAAATGATCAGCGATATAATCACACCTTTATTTGCAATATCAACCACGCCAGTATTTGGAATGCAGCTCACCTTATCTCACCTTGTCAATAAGTCAACAACAAGTTGACAACCATCACTGAGTACGTACCAAATTATGTGATTTTAAAAATTCTATTATTATTTTTCATTTTTTTCCGCTCCATTTGAATACAAACGAATACTTTGTCAAAGTATCTGAAAATTTCCTACCCACTGTCGATGAATTGAGTTTCAAAGAGCAAAAACTTCATAGCTGTCAAGTTGTTTCACCCAAATTGAAATTCAAACCAACCAAAACCGGTTTTACTTTCAGCATATACTGTAAATGAAAGTATTGCTGCAGTTTTATCAAAGTGGTGTTAATTACAGTTACTGTATATGAAATACTACCTGAACCTTTTGGAATTTCTCACATTTTTGCATAAAATCACTAAATTTGATCTGATATTTGTCAAAATCACACAGACGAAAAAACAGTGAAAACAAACCACCCAAACATTTTTAGGTTTTTATATTTTAATGATGATAGTATGCAAACAATGACTGATGGGGGAAAATTAGTAAGTGAACCATCACGTTTAATCTTTTGTGACTCCCTTAGGCAGCAATAACTTCCACCAGACGCTTCCGGTACCCGCAGATTAGTCTGGCACATCAATCAGGACTAGTCTTGGCCCACTTCTCTACAAAACTGCTATAGTTAAGTCAGATTCATGGGATCTCTGGCATGAATTGCTGTTTTTAGGTCATGCCACACATCTCAATGGGGTTCAAGTCTGGACTTTGACTTGGCTACTCAAGAACGTGTATTTTGTTTTTCCAAAACCAATCTAAAGTTGATTTACTTCTGTGTTTTGGATCATTGTCTTGTGGCCGCATCCATCCTCTTTTTAGCTTGAACTGTCTGACAGAAGGCCTCAGGTTTTCCTGTAAAATGTCCTGATAAACTTTTGAATTCATTCTTCCATTATTGATTGCAAGTTGTCCAGGCCCTGAGGCAGTAAAACAGCCCCAAATCGTGATGCTCCATCCACCATGCTTCACGGTGGGGATGAGGTGTGGATGTTGTTGAGCTGTTCCATTTTTCCTCCACACATAACATTGTATTTTAAATATTTTGCCAAAACTTGTGTGGAGTGTCCAAGTGGCTTTTTGCGAACATTAAACAAGCAACAATGTCTATTTTTTTTAGACAGCAGTGGCTTTCTCCGTGGAGTCCTCCCATTAACATCATTCTTGGCCATAGTTTTACATATAGTAGATGTGTGCACAAAGATATTGGACTGTGCTAGTGATTTCTGTAAGTCTTTAGCAGACACTATGGTTTTTTTTTACCTCTCTGAGTATTCTGCGCTGAACTCTTGGCGTCATCTTTGGTGGACGGCCAATCCTAGGGAGAGAAGCAACAGTGCCAAACTCTTTCCATTTGTTGACAACTTCTCTGACTGTCGACTGAGGAACATCCAGGCTTTTAGAGATGGTTTTGTATCCTTTCCCAGCTTTATACAAATCAACAACTTCAGAGAGCCCTTTTGACCGAGCAATGATGCATATCAGACAATGCTTCTCATCAAGACATTTCTTACCAGGTGTGTGTTTTATAGTGGGCAGGGTAGCTTTAAACCACTCGTCAGTGATTGGGCACACACCTGACTTAAATTGTTTGGTAAAAATTGGTTTCAATTGCTCTAAATTGACCTTAGGCAGAGGGTTCACTCACTTATTTTCCCTCTTCTGTCATTGTTAGCATGCCATCCTCATTAAAATATGAAAACCTATAAATTTTTGGTTGTTTAAGTTTAAGCAGACACCGTTTTTACATCTGTGTGATTTTGACAAAGATCACATTTGATGGTAATTTTATGCAGAAATGTGAGAAATTCCAAAAGGTTCAGATTTTTTTTTTCATACCACTGTACAATTACATGTATTCATTGACATTTTAACACACATATATATATTAGGGCTGTCAAACGATTAAAATTTTTAATCGAGTTAATTACGGCTTAAAAATTAATTAATCGTAATTAATCGCAATTAATCGCAATTCAAACCATCTATAAAATATGCCATATTTTTCTGTAAATTATTGTTGGAATGGAAAGATAAGACAAGATGGATATATACATTCAACATACGGTACATAAGGACTGTATTTGTTTATTATAAAAATTAATCAACAAGATGGCATTAACATTATTAACATTCTGTTAAAGTGATCTATGGATAGAAAGACTTGTAGTTCTTAAAAGATGAATATTAGTACAAGTTATAGAAATGTTATATTAAAACGCCTCTTAATGTTTTCGTTTTAATAAAATTTGTAAAATTTTCAATCCAAAAAAAAAACTAGTAGCCCTATTCTGTCCTCAATGTGTGTGAGTACACAAATTGACAGACAGCGAACATAAGTTCCAAAAAGAAATCAGACGGTGGTGGCAAAGTTGCATGGGCTTTACTGAAGTCATCTCTTTTTGACAGGAGCACGTTTCTTGTATTTTTGTAAAACTGAAAATAACAAGGCAATGTGTCAATAACTTGCATAAATCACAAAATAACATAAAATGTACACACACGTGTCCATTTGAGCAGTAGCACTAGCCAATTAGCTCACAGGCATCTAACAATGTAACTGCATTTCACCATATATGTGAACAAATTCAAATACACATCATCAATAACTATCTAATGCTCATGAATATAAACAAAGGAGGAATATAACTCACAAGCGATGCATGTATTAGACACAAACAGTGTGATGGGGCTATGAGAACTGCCACTGAATACTGGATGCGGACGTTAGCTGGTCTGAATAGCACTGTCTATTAGTGTGAGTTCGCGTCGACATATAATCACGTCAGAAAAGCGCGCCGAAACCCAAATAATCAGCTGCACTGAATCGCCAGCAGAGGGCGACATTACGCCAGATAATATATGCAAGTCACACCCAAGCGCCAGCAGAGGGCGGAAAAACTCCATAAAACAATTAACAAGTTGGCCTTTCACTGTACTGACATTTAAATCTGTGTGAGCGGGCCTAGTGCGTTAATTGCGTCAAATATTTTAACGTGATTAATTAAAAAAATTAATTAACGCCCGTTAATGCGATAATTTTGACAGCCCTAATATATATATATATTTTTTTACGGTTTGATTATGTCTGTCATCCCTGCAGCGGAGGATATACAGATCAACGACAAATGTGCCACAAGAGCTCGGAAAGATAATCGATTCAGAAACATTTGAAAAATCCCGACTCTATCAGCTGGATAAAAGTAACTTCAGCTTTTGGTCTGGTCTGTATTCAGAAACGGAAGGAACGGTAAGATGCCGATGAGTCATTGTGTTTATTATTAATAGAGTATTTATTATGAAGTAATTGGTATTTTTGGTGTTCTTCTAAACAAAGCTGGTCTTGCTCCTTGGTGGGATTCCTTATCTGTGGGACATCGCTGGCGAAGAGATAAAGTACTTTGGATTCGGGCCGGAGTACGAGATCACGCAGTCTCTTGTGTTTTTGACTCTCGCCACCCTGTTCACCGCTTTGACTGGCCTTCCCTGGAGTTTGTACAACACGTTTGTCATTGAGGAGAAGCATGGCTTCAACCAGCAGGTAAGCCTTCGAATATTTGGTCAAATTCCGAATCAAACGGTTGTCAGGACTGTATTAATGGTTTGATTCTCTCTTTAGACGCTGGGGTTCTTCATCATAGATGCCTTGAAGAAGTTTGCCGTGACTCAGTGTATCCTGCTGCCCGTAACCTCGCTGCTACTCTACATCATCAAAATTGGAGGGGACTATTTCTTCATCTACGCCTGGCTCTTCACCCTGGCTGTTTCCCTGGTGAGTTGTGGGCTTTTACAACAACACCGTTGGGGCTCACTTTCTATTACTTCTTAAATGCACAGTCGCGTGCATTTTACTTTCTTCAGCATCATACTAAGTTCAGGGAGTCCTCGAGTTGAGAAATGAGTTCAGTTCCTAGGCTGGTGATGTCACCTGAATTTCCGTACCAGTCGGATTTCACTGTTAAAGTCGACATTTACGTCAAAATACTTATTACAGGGTACCCGCGGGCTATTAAAAGTATTAAAAAATCATTGAATTTAGTTTTCCATTATGTTAGGTCTAAACTTACTTGTATCTAGCAAAATAATAAAGACCTAGAGGAGGACGAAGACAAGGATCAGAACGGAGACAGAGATAAGGTTTTACGCTGACGGCCGTCAGGAGGAAGGTTGATGCGGTGCTGGTGGCTCACAACAAGCTTCTCTGCCCTCCCCCTGAGGAGCGCAGCCTTTTATTGCACACACGTGAGTTTCGTTTAGCTGCTAAGGTATTCTTTACTGAGAACAGAAACCAGAATGAAACATTATGGTAACGTTTACTGAAAACAGAAACCTTACTCTTTTCATCGTGTAAACACTAAAGCACAGGCGAATAAACTGTTACATGAGAAAACATAATCATAACACCTAGTTTTAAACACACATAATTGCTTTAATTATTGTAAATACTGTTATTGTGAATACTGTTAATACTGTTATTGTGCAAAAGCATTAAAGCACATCTCACACATTAGTAAAGGTATTAAAAGTATTAAATTAGCTGTCGTAAGTCTGGAATTTTTTCACCGTGGTTTTAATTTTGAAGAACATCTCAGTGCAACCTAAATTATATCCGTGACGAAGTTTTTTTTTTTTAATCCATAACGAAGATGACGCGTAGAATTTTTACGATGCACTGCACTACAAATCATAATGCACCTCGTGCCTGCGCGCTGTTAGCATCATTAGCATCAACATCACAACAGCAGGCAATCGCACAGTACTGTGTGCTAACGTAAGGAACTGCTCAGATACCTTAGTTGTCATGTTCGAGGAAAGCCTCAACAAGACAATCAAGTCCAAACAGTTGGACCAGCATGTGAGGTATTGGATCGGCATCCAGATACTTTGGGTCGCAGTTTATGGGTCATGCAAAGGCAGTGGACCTGCTTAACATTTCAAAGTAAGTTGCCAATTTCTCCAATTAAAATGTGTTAGATGCAATAATGTATTTCTGCACGGTTTGCCTTTCGAATGAATTTGAATTTCGTAGTTTTAACTCAAGAGTTAGCCATGATCAATGGAGTATTGGCAGGTGCACTAGCCTTAGCATGGATAAACCAGAGTCGTAGATTCATATCACCCTCAGATACACAACACAGTTGACACTATTATTGGAACGAGTGCGGGGTAACGTTGAATAACATGGCATGGTGATAGGCAAATCATAAGGTAGGTGATAGTAAAACACCTCCTGGTATATTTAAATGTTTGTCTTGATTGAATAAGAGTATGGATTTTCTCTATCGATTAAAAGAAATGTCTTCAATAGCTAACAAAGGATTAACATGTGTATTGTATACTTCTTGTAATGTGATTAGAAAAAAACAATTACCAAGGGAAATGGTCATGTGTAGCTTTATTTTGTGGTAATTAATGGTAAACTACTGCCATTTAGTTGCTGTTTTTTAAACTTTCACTGCCAATTGCAAGCAAGCACTTTACAGTTAAGGTGGCCAACTTGACAATCATCTACCTACCACCTTCACTAGGTCCTCTTAAAAGGGAAACCTGTTGTATTGCAAATGTAATTTCTGAAGTTGCTTTACCATAATAGTGTAAAATCCATTTTATCCTGGAAAAAACAAATCTGAAAGACCTTATATTTAAATGTTTTAATTGTATCTTCAATAAATGTGCATTCTCTTGTCAAACACACTTAGTAATTGAGGTTAAATTTGATGTTCAGTGCTTTATTTTTTTAATATGATTCAATATTATCTAAATAATGGGTGCGAGAAAAGTATTAATTTTCAGTTGAAATGGCATTAATAAAGGTCTTAAAGGTCTTGAATTTAGATTTATCAATCCTGGGGGGACCCTGTATTATAAAACAGTGTTGTTTTCAGCAGCCCTTCTAATTTTCGTCGTAGTTACTGAAATATATAAAAAAAAAAATTTCCAACAATTTCCAATAAACATTGACATAAGAGCACGTCTTGTAACTGTACAAGAATACTAACTTGGAGATGGTAATCCACATTTAGCGGAAATACTGTTATTTCGTATGTTTAAAAAAGTCCCAAGAGTTTAAGAGAATGCTTGCCAACCATGCTTTATGCTAATGCTAACTTGACTGCTATAAAGTGCTGCAAAGATCAATCCATTAACTCAAGTAATTTGATGAGAAAAAAAGCTTCGAATCCAACTTTGCTGCTTCGAATATTTGTTTCAGTGCTGCAACGATTAATCGATTAACTCGAGTATACGATTAGAAAAAAAAAGATTTGAATTAAATTTTGCTGCTTCGAGTATTCGTTTAATTAAAATGGTGTTGTAATGGTTTATTTTGAAAGTGTTTGCATTTAGTTTATACTTATTGATTTGGGGGGATACACTGCCCTCTTGTCTGCCTCATTTCACATGGCTGAATCCAGCTGCTCCATGTTAAGACCAACATAAGCCAAGTTTTTGTTTGAGCTAATGTTTTTTTTTAATACATTCGTAAATTTCGTAATTTAGATTATTGGTATATTTAGGCTTTTTTTTTTTTTTGAGGGAATATGTGTCTGAACCATTTGTTAAGAGCTTTGTAAAAAAAAAAAAAAAAAAAAAGCGTTAGCATTTTATAGCATTTAAGCTAGCGGACTTTTGCTATATACTAACTAACTAACTAGTTCATCGATTAATCGACTACTAAAATATTCCATAGCTGCAGCCCTAGTTTCAACAATTTACATCGAAAATAAAGACATTGGTTGACTGAAAATGGTTCAACATTAGATGAAATGTCATTTTTTGTCGTGTATATTTATAATTGCTCTCTACCTAAAAAAATGTTTTATCCGATTACTCGACTAATCGATAGAATTTTCAGTCGAATACTAGATTACTAAAATATTCGATATCTGCAGCCCTAATTTGTTTAGTGGTGTTGTAATGGTTTGTTTTGAAAGTGTTTGCATTTAGTTTTTTTATTTGGGTGGATACACTTCCGTCTAGTGGCAACAGTGAATATGATAAGACCTGTTAAGACCAACATAAGGTTAGTTTTTGTTTGAGCTAATGTTTTTTATATGCATTCGGAATTTAGTTTATAGGTATATTTAGCTTTTTTTTGTAAGAATATGTGTTTGAACGATTTGTCAAGATCATTGTAAAAAAAAAAAAAAAAAACGCTAGCCTATTATAGCATTTAAGCTAGCGGAATTATTCTTTTTTTTTATACTTAGATCCTCATTTATTGATTTTTTTTTTTTTAAATACCGTTAGAGGCTCAGCTCAGGTATTTACTAACCGGAAACGGAGAAAGAGGGAGCAAGAAAGATTATTGATCCACCTAAGACGTTGAAAGCAGACATCTGGAGACATTTTGGCTTCTACGAGGTTGTTGGGAAACTTGACCAGAGTTATGCGATGTGTAAAAAATGAAACATGAGAACAATAATACAAATGGGGAAACCAAATCCGGTGCATCACCGGAATTGCGCAGGGAAGATTTTTGAACGTACTTATAAATTAAAAAATGCGCTGAATCGATTCGGCTTGTTGCCCGCATCGAATCAAATCGAATCGTCCATGCCCCCCATCGGGATGCATCGCCGCATCGATTATTGTTGACACCACTAGTACAAAAGGCAAAGGTACAAAACACAGGGACTCACTATGCGCTAGCTCAGTAGAGAGTATGGTGCTGGGGACTAAATGGTGGACGAGGCACAGGTGTCATCAAGTCGAAATGTCATAGGTCGAGGACATCGAACCTTGAAGCCTCCCTGTAGTCATTTATATCAATAAATGTCTTGTAACAGTACTCTTGCTGCCTTCCCATCATTCTCAGATCCTCGTGACCATCTACGCTGACTACATCGCTCCCTTGTTTGATAAATTCACTCCTTTGCCAGACGGAGAGCTGAAAACTGAAATTGAAGCCATGGCCAGCAGTATAAGTTTCCCACTCACAAAAGTTTACGTCGTTGAAGGTATGTGATTGAAAATGAAATCTGTGTGTCTGTCCTGTTTTTCAAAATCTGCTTTGTCGTCAGGTTCCAAACGGTCTTCACACAGCAACGCGTACTTCTACGGCTTTTTCAAGAACAAACGTATCGTGCTGTTTGACACGCTGCTGGAGGACTATTCCCCACTAAACAAGGGGGAAGAGGCAAAGCCCGTCCAACCTGAAAATGACGGCGATCAAGGCGACTCAAAATCCAAGCCAAAGGTGACAACGCTGCTTTAAACTTTTTCCTAAGTTTGAAATGGAAGTCTAGGGTGCTTTCACATGAGAATTTCAGCATCTACAATATGCGGGCAATGAGATTCTGCTTTTTGCTTTGTTCATAGTGTTGGTGTCCTGTTCAAATCGGCTTTCTAGCTAACATCTATAGACGTCCAACCCATTTGAAGTGGGAAGGGGAGGCACTACCCAGCTAACCGTCCCACTTCAAATGGGTTGGACACAGAGGTGGGTTGGAACGCGTTACATTTACGTATGTGAGTAACTTTTGGAGAAAAATGTACTTCTAATAGTAGTTTTACTACGAATCTTTGGGCACCTAACGATTCGATTACGATTCAGAGGCTCCGATTCGATTATAAATCGATTATTGATTTTGCCTATTTAGGAGTATTTTAGATAAAACGTTATTTAGGTTCACTACAACAGAGCCTTCTAGAGAAGTCGACGGCTTTAAAGAGCATACGACAGGAGAAAAAAAGTCTTAAATAGCATTATTATGTGAATTAGAATCATATTTTGAGACGATTCGACTATATACAACAATTTAGTTAAGCACACAATGACGAGAAATTGGTCTTTTAATCTGCCGATTAGCCACTCCTACCATTATAGGGCTCTAGCGTCCCCAACAGGTGGATGACGTCAGTGGGAGACTTGGCTCATCGGTTTTACTATTCTGCCCATTGAGGGGGAATTATTCAGAACAAGGAAAACGCAACGAAGAGAGCCGCAAAATGTTATTGTTTCAGTCTCTCTACTCCAATATTTTTACAGGATATTCTTTTTATCCAAGTATTTTCCCCAATTGCTAAATAAATGGCATGGTCATGACAAATAAGTCTTCTGCTAAATGGAATATGAAATAATAAAAATGCACTTATTCAGGACGACATGGCAAAATTACTCCATAATGGTCAAAACTGTCGACTTCACCTTTACTGTCGCACCTCCCGAACGATATTTTATGACATTTCACCTTTACTGTCGCACCTCCCGAACGATATTTTATGACACCTAAATCGGACATATGTCATTTCCCTTCCACGGCTTCGGAGAATGTAAACAAACCAAGAGGCGTGACAGCTAGCCGACATGCTAACCCGAACCGAGGGATGTTTCAAAGTCTTCGAAGCGGAAAATCACACATAACTAGCCCGGATTATTTGACATGACAACTGGGTTGTCGATTGTCTTCGCGGACCGGCAAACCGCCCGGCGGAGAGCAGTTTATAGCTCGTTCCCTGGAGGAGGGCGGCTGCAGTTGTTGTGCAGCTAACGTGCAGCTAATGTGCATGAGGAGAGCTTTTTACATGCCCATCAATGATCAAACGTAAGTAGTCCTTTATTTCAAGGAAGTTTGTAGTGTTTGCTTTGTAATCGCTGTATTTGACATAATACAAAACAAGATGTTTGCTCATTTTCTCGTAAGTCAAATGGTCCCACAGTAGTAGGGCTTGTTTTGGCCAATATCCACGGTGAATGGGAACTTTTTGAAACTGCAAAAAGGCGCATACGCCTCTCCCTCATACAGAATGATTTTTCTGCAGTCGTTTGGCTGGCGTGATGCGAAAAATAAACGTATTAATCCGCAAAATCAGCTGAATCCTTCGTCCTCATACACAACAGTACGCTGTATAGTGAGGAGGACACCTTCTACCGTACACGTCACAGCGCCCTCCTCCTCAATGCAAGACCGAAGCCGGAAGTCACTCATTTTCATGGCGCGGGATTAAAAAAACTAAATAAATATAGCAATCGCTTCCACACACATCCAAGCGGTCCATATCATTCAGGAGCATTAAATACCGCGTGTATTATGAAATAAACATGCTTTTTTGTGTCACATGCACTTTAAGATGGCAGCTGTTTACTACTAAACGGCAAGTCAGTCATTTCGCATGTTTAATGCCGCCGTCGTCTGTCATTTTGCATCTAGTTCTACATACCGTATTGGCCCGAATATAAGACGGCCTTGATTATCAGACGACCCCCTATTTTTCAAGACTCAAGTTTGAAAAAAAGACTTTTTGAACACCAAATTAATTTTTATACAGAAAATAATTACAGAACATCTGAAACAAATGATTATAACAATATATTTGAGAGAAAAAGCATCTTATTTTGCCTCATTCAAATTTTAATATCTGAACATTTAAATATGTAAACTAAAAAATCACATTGGTAAATGAATGGCTTCTGGTTTTTGAAATGTAAATAAACCATCTATTGTGATAAAACAACAAAATTGCAATAATTGCATTAACCATCAAAGTGAGGTCTAACTGTAACTGTAGTCTTGAAACAAATCTGAATAAGGAAAAACATTGCAATAAAATAATGCAAACTGGTTAAACTTGAGAGTAGCTGAGATCTGTCATGACAGAACATTACTCAAGTTCAGCATTCGCTTAATCTATATCTGGCGCCCTCGTCGTCAATGGGTATAATGTCCAGACCCCGAATATAAGACGACTCCCACTTTTTCAGTCTTATTTCAATGCAAAAAACACGGTCCTATATTTGGGCAAATATGGTATATGTGATATCTATTATAGCCGTATGTGTCCGTATGTTTGTAGCAACTAGCAACTGGGCGTTGTTTGAAGCATCTGTCGGCCACAGTCAGGTATTATTGTTTTTTATCTAGCGGCATGAGTTGTACATGATATTTACTCTCGGTCCGTTCCTCACTGCGTCCTGAAGACCGCGCTGACTGTGTTTTAGTTCTGCTTTACCCAGTATAATTCAATAATCGGAATTTGGATGTTTGTGAATCGTTCTAGAATCTTCCACGGCCGAATCGCGATTGATCTAAGAATCGTAAATTTCGCACGCCTCTACTTTTTACCCTAATTTTCAGACTATAGGTCGCAACTTTTTTCCTTCATTTTGAATCCTGCGGCTTATAGTCCAGTGCGGCTTATTAGTTGATTTGGGTTAATAGGTAACACTTTCATTGACAGCGGCGTCATAAGACTGCCATAAGACCGTCATAATTATGACATGACACTATCATGGGCCTTAATTAATGCTTATGACCGATGTAATTAACTGTCATCTGGCAATTATGTCACTAACTCCATTTATGTCCAGCTCGGATCTTTAACATCCATTCAAAACGGATAATTCGCCAGATGACACATAATACCATCTGTCATAAGCATTCATTAATGCTACTGGCAGTGTCATGTCAAAATTTTGATGGTCGTATGACAGTCCTATGGCGCCACTGTCAAATAAAGTGTTACCAAATACCATTACTAGCAATTCATGAAACAACTGGAACAGTAACTGAAGAAATAATTAGCACAGAACTGGAGTTTGATTGGTATTTACATCTGTAGCGCTGCAATGCATGTTAGGAGGCATGTTGGACAACAACAGTGTTGACAGCAGGTGGCAGCAGAGGTTGACTGTCTCCCCCAATGAAGCAGTGATGGCCAAGTGAAGCTCCTTGAAGCAATGAAGCTTTGCAGCCAGTTGGTTTAAAGCTTGGGAACAAATGCAGTTTTCATGTCAAATTTGGTGGGTCGCGGCTTATAGTCAGGTCCGTCTTATAGTCCAAAAATTACGGTACTTTTACTTGAAGAAATGATACTCTTACTTAGCTACTTTGAGCTACCCTAGTCATTACATTTTTCCTCTTCATTGTACATGTCAGATTTTACCCTTTTTTTTTTTTTTTCAGCAATGGCAACAGTAGCTCTACAAGTTTCCCCAACGAGACGTCGCAACAATAATCACATTATTCCATGATACCAATTAAGCTTCCCGTTTTATGATCATGCTGGCCTGTTCAATCACGAGGCGTCTTTAAAGCACCGTAAAAAATTTGGTATTTTACAAAGAGCGCTGCCTTCAGCATGATTTGAAAGTGCAGTTTTCAACCTCTCTCCCAGTTTTTATTTGGCACCGATTGACCATGGAAAACCGGAGATATGATCATTTTAATTTCAAAAGAGGAACTATGCAAGAACTATTAATTATTCAGCTATTTATTCAAACTAGGACAGGGGTGTCCAAAGTTTTTGCAAAGGGGGCCAGATTTGGTGTGGTAACAATGTGGGGGGCCGACCTTGGCTGACGACCTTTACGGAGAACAATATATTTAAGCAAATTTTAGCAAGCCATTTAGTGTGTCACATTTGCTTCATTATTGTTTTTAATTAATAATTTCAACAATCTTGCAACTAGCCTTGTGGCGTTCTCTTTTGACTCTCGGGCTCTTGCGAAATACTGCTGCTGTGAAATTAAACTAGCTTCAAGTTGCTTCAATTTCTCGCTGCGTATCTTCCCTGTAATCTTGTCGTACATGTCAGAATGTCTTGTTTGGTAATATCGCCTCACATTGAACTCTTTAAAAACAGCGACTGTCTCTTTGCAAATGAGGCAAAGTTGTTGCATATTTTAGTGAAGAAATAGTCCAATTTCCACTTATCCTTGAAGCGTCGGCCATCGCAGTCAACTTTTTTGCTGTTGCTTAGAGTGCTGCTAGCTTTTAGTGGGTAAATGAGGAGCAGCATTTAGTGTGTAAGCTACTTGATATGCTGGTGGCTGTACTGCAGACCAATTTATTAAGTCTGTCTGCGGGCCAGATGTTATTGATTTTATGACAGCGGCTGGGGGCCGGATGAAATTTGACCACGGGCCGCATTTGGCCCCCGGGCCGGACTTCGTACGTATCTGAACTAGGAGCTATTTTCTCCACTAGAGGGCACTCGTGCTCTTTGGATGATTGATGCTTCATTTCTGCAGATTTTTTTTTTTGTCTCGCCGGAATACATTTTTCTTTTGTATTTCTTTGACTTAATGCGGTTCTGTAATAGGTTGTAGTACAGTGTAATAATAAGGGTTAATATTAGAGGTGGGAATCTTTGGGCACCTAACGATTCAATTACGATTACGATTCAGAGACTCTGATTCGATTATAAATTGATTATTGATGCCCCCCATTTTTTTTCTTTTCATGTTTTGTGTATTTGCTCCAAAATTGTTCAAAAATCCTCTCAGGCTAAGTAAACCAAACTACTATTTTAGTTTTAAGTTACCGGTTAAAAACAGTAAATAAAATACTCAAGTCCCCATTCTGTATCAGCAGCTTTAAACTACATTCGATTTATTTAATGTTGTGAATCAACTGTTAAAGTTGTTAAAATTGCGCCCGTTATTCCATAATTTCCCTCATGTCTACTTTCGACATGTGAAAGTTTTAAAACTGTTTCATCATTTAAAGATAGATTCAAGTCAAGATTTTGCCGATTTAGGTGTATTTTAAATAAAAAGTAATTAGGTTCTCTACAACAGAGCCTTCTAGAGAAGTCTACTGCTTTAAGATGGCCCCATTT